>NC_132784.1:36522500-36872500 GCF_048418805.1 Vulpes vulpes
AAGTGTAGGATTTAGCTCTATTAAATGTCTCTTGGTATCACTCTTACTATTCTTATAAAATGGGGCCATAGAAATTAGTAATAAATTATTTTCTCTTCCCTGCCGAAGATTGTATTATTTCCAGTGGTTCCTAGCACCTTGATTTGTCTTGTTCCTCTAAATTTGACAAATAATGTCTAGAGCACTCTTCCCTTTAGAAACTACTTTACAACACAATAGTTTCTCACTGTCAGAAAATGTTATAGCTATTCTTCTTTTCACAGGTTTTGATTCAGATAACACCTCTCTCTAAGAAGCTCAAAAATCTCCACAAGTATTGCTTTCCACTGCTTCACAAGGGCCCATGAGCCCTTTGATGTAGGGCAATTTGTTCTCACTGCTATTAAAAAAATGAACAATCATCTCCCAACACAGCACTGTGCTAGGCAACAAGTGAGTGAAAGAACACTCAATTTACCATCCAGAAATAGAAACCCAAAGGCATCCTATTTGAATAGACAGAAAGATAAAATGCACCCACTCTTCAACATCATATAAAATTACTATGATTTAAATTAGAAGAAAAAGTCATTCTTTTTAAGCAGAGACTTAACACATTTAAAAGCGTAATTAGTCTGTTTTTAATATAACTAAGGCATCCACTTTTCTGTAGACCATAAGTATTGAGTCTTCATTCCATGCCACTCACAGCTGCATAGCCAGTGTGAAATTTTTCTTCAATATTTCTACATAGATCCTCCTTCTTGACTCATGTTCCAGTCTGAATATACAAAAAATCAATGAGACCTTGACCTTGCTGCTCCCATGTTTCATGTGCTAATTCTTAACCCAAATGAAACTCCCTCTGGGCAAAGACCATTGCCATCTTACACTGCTTCCCCCAAATTCAAAGTAACACACAAAGTACAAATATGGCATTTACCAAATATTTCTTGCTCCTTTTGTTCTCAATTTCTGTACTTGCAATAAAAAAAAATTCTGAAATTTAATAAAAAAAAAATTGAGAGCTTTCCTTAAACTATTTTCCTTTAAGGAAAAGGGAAGTTAAGATTATTCAGTCAAAAATTGAAAATGGCAAACCCCGCACAGTAGTGTGTTTTGCAAGCATCTGAAGAAAACTGCAATATAAAGGGACTTGTTTTATGGATGGACAGAAAGGCACGTAATAGGGGGTGGGGGATCAATATCTCCAGACCACTTGACACAGTCCCAGCATTGGGTTGTGATTTGAAGAAGGGATGCTTGTGCTGAAAACAATTGGACAGGAAGATTTTCTACCTGCCAAATTGTAATTCATTTTCCTTAGCGACACTAATTTAAACTAGGCTCCATGGTTTTTGTTCTAATTTTTTTCTTTTCTTCCTGAAATAATAATTTCTAAATTCCCCATCACCAGCTAAATATGGTCCCTGGCCCCCAATCCCCCTACAGAGAGATGTCCACTCTTTGGTAGCTGATTGAAGGATTGAAGACATAAGAGAAGAGGAGTTGAAGCCTCGAGCTTTCTTTCTGTTACACAAGCAAAAACATATAAGTATCCCTGGACCCCCTTGGGCTGAATCAATATCAATTCTGCAGACTTGCATGTAGAGCTAGAGGCAGTGAGTGAACTGTTTAAGTGGCCATGTCCACTTAAAATTAGTATGAATATTAGTGGAATTTGGTTGTGAGTTGCTTGACAGAATTCTCTGAAAAGCACGCTCAGGAGCATTGACACCACCCCCCCACCCCACCCCCACCCCCCGCATATGGCAGATTTGCTGGGAGGCTGCATCTCTTTCAAATGCCATTGTATCTTCTATTTAGGAAAAAAAACATGTAGTTTTGGTTGTTTGTTCATTTGTTTTTGTAAGAAGACAATTTACCATTGATGTTGCACTTGCATTGAGTTTTCTTGAGGTCTTGTGTTTGGGTTTTCCTACAGGTGTGTACCGGTAAGGCGAGGGTTGATCAGATTTTGACTTAGATTCAAGTGGGCCCTGGGGTGATGAAAAACAGTGCTTTCAACCTGGGTAGTTCATTGCAGCCAATAAGACTGGAAAGTGCAAACTGCCTAGATTTCTGTGGAGGAAATCACAATAATTCACACCGTATAAAGGATGTGGAATATTCTAGGGTTATTAAATTGTCTTCTCCCATTCACATAAATTACCCAACTAGTTGTTCTGTTTTCATGACAAATTTTTACTTCCACAATATTTATATTATGCCCAGAAGAGTATTACAAAGTTTCTTAATGATATCTCAAAAAAAAGGCATAACAATGTATTACTGGATTTAAAAATTTAAAAAAAACAGCAAACATACAAGAAATGGGCAAGTTATGGAGTAAAGGGTTGTCCCATGGGATAACATTTTTACCACGCTCTATTTTAAAGAATGAAGAAGGAGAATCTCAGGTGCATCATGGGCACCATAAAGAGTAAAAACAAAAGCTTATTGGCATGTTTTAATTCTTGACTTCTACTCTAAGTTTATATCTACCAGGTGGCCTGTACTAGATTTACAGCAGACAGATCAAGTATTCAGTGAGTTCCTGACAGAGAATGAGCTCTCACAAGGAAAATTTACCTAAATTCACCATTTTGGAGTCAACTGAAATAGCAACACTAGTTTAAAATATATGAGGCTTGACTCTAACAGACCTTCCTTTTTGTCTTAATTAGTCAAGAGCTTCAACTTCTTCATGAACGTTATCCCTCAAAGTATTTATCTCGGGAAGCCAGTAGGTATTTATGCTCTTGGAATTGCTTTCAGATTTATGTTAGAAAGGGTAAGACATTATTTTAGAGCCATGTTTTTGCTTCAGTTTGCATGTCTGACATAGTGGAAAGGAGCGAGAGGTTTGGATTCAGACAGTCATGTGTCTGATCTGCTGTGCACTAGCTAGCCTGGCCTGGGGCAAGGCATTAACCTCTCTGAGCCTCAGTTTCCTGGCTGGGCACGTAGTAAAATGGCATGCATTATTTTATCCCTACAGTACAATCATAAATGAGCTTTGCAATCATTTTGAAAGGCCTTTGAAGTTTTTGTGATATTATAATTTACATTAACATCTTACGAGCACTCATTTAACAAAAAAAAATATGTTATTCCATAGACAGTAAAAAATAGTAACTCCAATAGTGACTTTCTCTCTTGAACATGCTGGTAGAGAGTTTGTCACTAATGCAAAGTCTGGACTCTTTTTCATTCTGCCTTATTTTTCTGCCTCCTGGGAATGTCAGGCCTTGGTCCCAACTTGTCCAGGCTTACAAGCTTCAGCAGTGCCTTTTCAGCCCTTTGCATCTAGCCTAACATCTCATGTGTGCATTGGGTACTCCTGCCTGACCAGCTTGCAGCCTGATTATTTCTATTCATAACTACCGTACTGGGGAAGGGAAATGCTTCTTCCTCCCTTGTGCCCAGCCTCCCTGCCAGGAAACTGGGTGTATCTCACACTGTGTTGTTTGTCCTGTCTTGCCACCTAGTGATATCTGAGGCTCACTGATGTTGCTGGTCTGATATTATGTGGCAAGGCCAGGTGTCCTGTGCAGACCCAAGGCCAGAGAAGCACATTGCACTGAAATCCTTTAGGTAGATCTGGAACCCAGTGCCAACTGGGCTTCTCCCACTCAGATGCCATCGTTAACACCTGAAACAGCCACTTTGGAGACATCATTGCTTTGGCTTAGTTTACTCTGATTCTAAACTTTTATCTGGCACACACACAACAGTAAGATTATAAACATCTTTAAAGAGTTCTCAGTTTGGGGAGGCAGGAGCGTACTTCCTGATGAGATTTTGTAATGTTTTTCGACATTACAAAAGTAGGTTTAGTCAATATTTTATCCAGTGCACACTGATCAAACCCTTGCTGTGTTCAAAGGCTTTTGCTATGTACTGGCAGAGAGCTTGGAGAGTATGGCGGGTGCTGGTAAAAGGGGAACAAGACAAACTAGCCTTGTAAGCAATTAGTAAATACAAGAAAAAATAGAATAAGAGTTAACTAGAGATGTGGTAAAGTGAGAATTGATTCTTATGTAAAAGATCCTGGAAATGTCTATGAAAGAGGTGACATTAAGGCTGAATCTTGAATTATGAGTAGGAATTAGATGTGCAGAGAAAAGGAAAAAAAAAAAACCTTCCAGTGTTAGTAAAATGTGAGTAAAAGTTTAAAGGCAAGAGCGTCTGTGGTGTTACTTACAGGTGGATGGAGTTAGTGGTGTGCTGGAACAGCTCCTCTGAGCTCACAAGACTCAGCTGCACACATCTCTTCTGACTTGGTGTTCAGTGACATCATGTCTGTAGATTGAAAAGAGATTTGGTGGAGTATTTACACCACAGGAATTGGTAAACACTGCCAATCAAGACTCTTTCTCCCCAGAGAACCAGTCGCTGAACATCTAGCATACTCTTGACCAGAGTGACCTTTACCTCAAAGAAACACTCAGATAAGACTGCAGTCTCTGTCATTTATCAGATGAGAACTCTGTGGCCCCCGTTAGGCTAAAGGAGTCGCCCAGTATCACGTAGCTAAGGAAAGAGGCAGACCTAGAACCCATGCAGATGACATTCTTCTATAGGATTGTAATACCAATGAGCTATGTGATTCTGGATATGTAACACTATGTACAGATGCCACAGAGGGAGGACACTGGGTCCTAAAATTCTTAGGGGCTGTGCCCAAATCTGGTTGTCCCAAGTGTCCATCCACATACCTGCACTTGAGACTGGATTGGGTGCCCAATCTGAATTGTGTGGGTTCTGACTCGCATTCTGGCTTTTCCTAGAGTTGAAGGAAAGGAAACAAGAAAGAAGAGAGGGTAAACTTGGAAATTAACAACCTTGAGGACAAAAATAAGGAAACTTTAATAGAAAAAAAATCTGGGAATATTAACTTCAAGACTCTGCAACAAAAAAATGCCTTGGGATCAGGATACCTTTGGCACACAGTTTTGTGACCCTGTCTAGGTTTCGGGGTCCTGAAAAGGAGTGGGCATCTAGCTAGTTGCTTTGAAGCATTATTCCTTTTCTGATTCTGTATCTTTCCTAAGTATTTCATATGCTGCATATGGCCTTTTAATTAAAAACAAAACACAACAACAACAACAAAAAACAACAAAGAGGAGGACATAATGGACTTCGTGTCATTCAATTTGGAAAACCAATCAAGTTTCCTTTAAGTATCTTTCTGCACTGGATTAGATGTGCTGCTGCTTTATCCCATGAAGGTTCTCATTATAGAAATTCTGGCAAACATGGTGGACTTCATGGAAACCCTACTTCCTGTTTTTCTTTTCTTTTTATTCCTTTACTTTCCCTTGTTTTTGTTTTGTTTTGAATGATAGGATATGATGACCAGGACATGAAAGATGGAGCAAAGACGCTGACGAGGGAGGGGTAGACCAAGTGACTCCTCTCTCGATCCCTGAAGTTGCCAAAATAGAAAATTTTCACTTTATAGATGTAAATGATTTGAGGAACTCCATTCCATCTCCTGGAAATTTATAGCTTTTATCTCCGTGTTGATTGTTTCTGGCATTGTTGGAATTTGGATAATAGCTTACAATGGAGATGGGGAATCGAGTGGAGGGATGAATTCTTAGCAGCACTCTCAAAGAAAGATCGCGAGGTTGGGTTCTGAATCCCCAGTAGGAATGCTTTACTCGGTAGTAATGCAAGTCTCCTAGGCACCGAGGAAAGTGTACTGAGAACTGCATCTTTCATGCAGCTTCTGGAAAAAACAGTAGCTGGTCTGGGTGGACAGTTAAATGCAAATGAATATCTAGTCATACATCACAATGGGAGAATATTGACGAATAAGGCCCCACTGACCCTATATGTCTTTAGCTCTATAAATTTGGCTGTGAGAATCCAATACAGCTGATGGAGTAAGCCATTGCTGAAATGTTCCTGATGATCAGAGAGAAGGAAGAGATAATTACATGTTACAGTCACACAGTGGCTAAGAATGGGAAGTCTGGAGGACAACAGATCATGGTTTGACGCTCTATAATCTTATGTAAAAGAGCCCTCTGAGCTTTATGAAAATAGTATTGGGATATTAATCGGTATCAGGGTAAAATAAAAAAGGATGTTCCATATGTAAAGAATCCAGCACAGTTCTTGGCTCTTAGAAAATATATACTAAATGGCAGGGAGTTAGGGTTCTTGAATTAATGTTACAGTGATGATAAACGTGGCCATCATCATGGTGAGCTCCCTTGCCTCTCTCAGTTGTCTGCCCAGACCCCTTTCCCTCCCCTCCCTCTCTCTGTTTCTCTCTTCCCTTCCTTCTGTCTCCTTATCTCTTTGTTCTGTCTCCTTGTCCTAGCCGTCACCAACATCATCTGGAAACCTTTGCCATTCCCAGTCCCTAGCACCCCTTTTTACTGCTTCCACTTCTCTGTGCAGAAAAATGCACATTTCTATCTGTATGACAAATCTGCATGTGATTCCAGGAGCGCATTGGGAATCTGTTCAAAATAAGTGGAGGAACTTTGACTAAATATTAACTTAATTCCGAATACTATATTGGTTAAATAATATCTTTAAAAGGTTGCTTAGATACACAGGAGGATCAATATGCTGTTTCATCATTCAACAGTTTTATATATTCCTAAGTTTCTGAATTCTATTTATTGCTTTTATCTGTTGTGTGGTACTGCATTTATCCATTCTTAAATGATGAAGTAAATACATCATTTATTCATTTCAACAGTGTTTGCTTGTAGGGTGTCCATTCTGTTCCAGCCCTTGGGTGGTGTGAAGCTGACTCAGTAACTGACCTAGGATCAGGGATGGCATGATACACACACACTTCCTACCACTTCTGATCCGAGGTAGAAAGATCAAGAGGAGGTGGAGAAATTAGTTGGCTTCCGATTGCGGGAACTGCAGTAGGAGGATAAATAAAGGATTTGCAGACAAGGAAGGCTGGAGCGTGGCCCTCAGAAGAATTGGAGGGAGGGTCACATCACAAGCAAGGTCAGGCTGGGGAGAGCGGTGGAACCACAGGAAATGCACAGTGCTTCGTTTGACTCAATTAAGAAGAGTTTTGAAAGTACAGAAGAGGCGAAGGAGGACCTGACACCCCAGGCTGAGGCTTAAACCTAATGCGCCAATCAATGCAGGTTTGATCCTTGTAGTCATATGCTCACTGCATGTGGAGGAAAAGGCCTCAGAAGAAGGCAGGAGGGAGGCGGCTCAGATCACCCACACTGGAGCCACGCATCTGAGAGCAGCTCAGCAATGAGGTGGCTAGGGGCAGGGTGAAAGCAGGTGTCTTACCCTGAGAAGACTTCTCCCTCCAAATGCAAAGAACAAAATCTCAGACCTTCCCCCACCCCATTTTGCTCCAAGAAGGACCCAGCCAGAGTGTTTCTGGTATTTTCATTTCTCCAGATTTCCCAATACACTCACTGGGGTTCCTTCCATCAGTTCAGGAAGGCAACCATGTCATGCTCTATTTTGGACACAGTCACAGTGCATCAAACAAGATTTTAGGAATGTGGGACCGTGGGCCAACCATACTTTTGCAGCTCTGCATGGCTCTTCCCATGGGCCCTTTGAGTATTGCCCCTCACTGTGCTTCAGCCCCCCTGGGTGTCTTAGCTCCTTCAGGCTACTGTGTAATACAATAGACTGGGTGACTTCAACCACAGAGATATTCCTCACCAGGCTTGAGGTTGGGAAGTGTAAGATCAAGGTGCCCACACATTTGGTGTCTGGTGAGAACCTTCCCCCACCTCCTGGTTCATAGGTGGCCATCTTCTCGCTGTGTCCCTACATGACAGAAGAGGTGAGGGAGCTCTCTGGGACCTCTTCTATAAGGACACGAATTCCAGGAGGGCTCTGCTCTCATAACTCCATCACCTGCAAAGACTCCACCTCTTACCGTTGGCCCATTGGGCGTGAAGAATTCAGCATAAGAATTTGAGGGCACAGAAGCGTTGGGTCCATAACACTGGATCTGGCCCTTTCATTCGTCTTACTTACTCACCCTGGTGAGCCATAGGGAACCAGAATATCTTACAACGAGATCAGTAAAGGGTGAGAGTGTGTGTGTGTGTGTGTGTGTGTGTGTGCGCGCTCACGTGTGTGGTAGTGGCAGCCGCTATAGCAGGATCAGTAATTTGGGTAGAAGGTGGCATGCAAATTTGTGATGGGACAATACTTTTTAATTTGTGTCATGTCCTCCTTTCAGAACATGGGCACTAGGGCACTGGTTATGGGGACATAGACAGACTTCCCATGAGGGCTGGGATACATAAGTATCCAGAATTTTCCTCCTGGCAAGAAGTATCTGAGATTCTGAGGACATAGAGTATTATAAAATAGAAAAAAAATAATGAGGAAAAGGAAACTGAATATAATTATATTTCACTGCTTCTAAGGCACACATTTTCATATTTTACCATCTTTGAATATTTACAGTCATTGTTGGGCAGGTAGGAGGAGCATAAAGATCAGTGTTCGTGCAAATGTGCACAGCCTTACGATTTACATCAGATGTTTGGAGGACAAGTCTTCACAGAATGGGGAAGCACTGTTCTAGGAAGTAATAATACACCACAGTTTTTCCTAATGTCAGAAAGCAGTACAATTGTATGGTAAAATCACAGATATCCACAATTCTGATTCAAAAAGTGAGTAAGAAGTCAGACTCTGAGTGTAAAGAAGTTCCAGGAATAATTTTCTCATACTTTGGCATGTATTTTCCTTTTTATGGCTGACCAGAGTGACATGCGATTAAAAAAAATGTATAGACTAAAATCCTATGTGACCCAAAAAAATAAATACATAAAAAAATAAAATAAAATAAAATAAAATAAAATAAAATAAAATAAAAATAAAAATAAAATAAAATAAAATCCTATGTGACCAGAAAGGATTGTGCCGTGGTTCAGTTGTCTTTCTTAGTGGCACAAAAATTATTAGTGCGTCCTAATTTAATGTTTTTAATTTAAGTAGCACAGTCACTACTACGCAATCTGATAATTGTCATATTTGAAATCTGCACAAAACACTGGTGAACCATAGAGCTTCTGGACGTTTGAGGTTTGCCAGAGGAGAGGACAGAAGATTGGGAGAGTGGAAGGATGAGTAGGAGTTTTTCAGTTAAGAAGGAACATTCCAAACAGAGCTGGAAATGTTGCTTTTCTGATCATGTGGCCATTTATCTTCTTTTCCATTCGCCAGTTGCTCCGGGTTGTTCACCTCAGCACGATCAGGGTGTGGGTGCTGATTAGCACTTTATACCTTTCATCCTGAAACGAAAGATATTAAACCAGGTAGCTCTGCCCCCTTTTATTCCCCAGGAGAACACATGGGGCAGCTACTTTTCAATTTCGTGCATCTTAGTCCATTTTTGAAGGGTCAGGGCTCCAAGCCTTTGCGTTCTTTCTCTTTAGGTGATAACATCCAAACTACCTTTTTAACCTGATGCATTTATGGGACTACTTTCCCTAGCTTGCATTCCCAGGATGACTCCTGCTGGGTGAATCCTTCCTTCATTCTCTCAGAAGCTAAAGGAACATCTTTATTTGGAAACCTTGGAAGTAAGGCCGGGGTACACCAGAATCAAGGTCCCTGCATATCGCCAGTAGAGCAGTTCATCTAACTTGTTCCTGAAAATCCGGATAGGGACTGTGACCTGGGGTTGCGGGCAGTCTGGATGGGGAAAATGCATCTAATCACAAGAGCAGTAATGAAGCAACGCAGGCTGGGGGAGAGGGAGCGGCCAACAGACCCTTAATTTAGTGGTGATCGGAGCCAATAAGAAACTCAGCGTGGCCCAGGCTAATGGCAGTGGAGGACGGAAAAGGAAGCATGCCCTTATGCCCTTTCAACCCATCTGGGTGAGCCAGGGCTGCCACCACAGAAGAGCACACACTGGAAGGCCAAACAAGAGATTTATTTTCCGATGGTTCTGGAGGCTGGAAGGGTGAGAACAAGGTGTCAGCAGCATGGTTCCTTTTGAGGCCCGTCTCTCTGTTGGGGCAGATGGCCACCTTCTCGCAGCGCCTCCGTGGCCTTTCCTCCGTGCACACACAGGTCTCTGTGTCCAAATTTCATCTTTTTATCCAGACACCGGATTGAATGGGGCCCACTTCCATTTTAACTGAATACCGATTTAAGGACCATCTCCAAATAGAAATATAGTCACATTCTGAGATTCTAGAGGGTCGGGCTTCAACATATGAATTAGGGGGTGAGGGGGTCAGGGACGCACTTCAAGCCTCATCTCTTCAGGGTTAAATTATCAACCTTGGATGCCTCAGTGGCTCAGCGGTTGAGCACCTGCCTCCAGCCCGGGGTGTGATCTCAGAGTCCTGGGATTGAGTCCCATGTCGGGCTCCCTGCATGGAGCCTGCTTCTCCCTCTGCCTGTGTCTCTGCCTCTCTCTGTGTGTCTCTCATGGATAAATAAATAAAATCTTATAAATAAATAAATAAATATAAAGGAAGGGAAAAGAAATGTTGGGAAATATCAGGAAGGGAGACAGAACATAAAGACTCCTAACTCGGGGAAACGAACTAGGGGTGGTGGAAGGGGAGGAGGGCGGGTGTTGGAAGGGAATGGGTGACGGGCACTGAGGTGGACACTTGATGGGATGAGCACTGGGTGTTTTTCTGTATGTTGGTAAATTGAACACCAATAAAAATTAATTAAAATAAATAAATAAATAAATAAATAAACAAATAAATAAATAAATAATAGTGAACCTCCGTTGTGAGAGACTCCAAGCTTTATGCTCCAGTCGTGAAGGTTTCTGCAATAATTTGAAAATGCTTCATGTCGCATCCGGACTGGGAACCCTTCTTTTTAGCAAAGGAGTCTATCCCATCTGCTTCACTCAATTGCTTTTATTGTTTATCTGCAGCTGCTATAAATATAAACCACTCGGCCTTAAATACTTGATGCAATACTACAAAAATAAATTTGTCCCTGATGAATTGTGGAACCCAAGCGTTCCTAAAGGTGAATGTGCCATATTGTATTGTTGAATCTGTACCTTTTCACCTTAACCCATTAATCACCTGCCCCTTGAAACAACCACTCTTCTTTTATAGGTATGTAATATTTGTAAAGGGAGGCAGAGAACATAGGCCAGGAACAGTAAATTAAAATTTATTTAAACACCATCATTGTGGATAAAAAGCAGAGTTCTGCTTGGTTGGAATGAGACGCCGGGACTCGGTGAGCCCACTTGTGGTGAATGTTGAGGCAGGCGGTCTTAGGAGGTGAAACCTATCTTATTTAATGCATTGTCCAATTAACAATTGAGCTGTAGTGTTTCCTTGAAAATGTAGTGTTCATTGAAAATGGCAGGATCTAAGTGGAACCTTTGAAACAAAAAGGATTAAGTTTCCTTTCCTGTGACCTTGAAGAAATGGACAGTAGCTTCTGCAGTTTGATTCAGTGTTTTCTCTGCCTATTACTGAAAACCTTCAAAGCAAAACAAAAGATGTTCATCTTTATTGAAGGCAGTGTTAAAAATAGCCTATAGAATCTGTGTTTTATATATAGATTCACTCAGTAAGGATTTTTTTTTCAAAAGCATAAGCACTGTATTACAAATAAAAGTCATAAAATTTTTCTCCAATGAAAATTTGATAAAATTATCTAAGTTCTGTCTTGGAGGAAAATTAAAATAGTTCTTAAAAACAAATACAACACATTTCTCCAACTTCAACAAGAAGTTTCAGTGGTACGCTTCTACCTGTCCCTTAAATATACCCTATAGATAGAGTATATTCCTGAAATTCTTTGCATAAATAGACTTTTTTTAAGTGCTAAGTTTTTCCCCCTGCCTGTCCCCTCCATTAAATATATATATATATACATACATATTTAATTATATATGTCAGTGTATTATATATTTTATCTTTATGAAGCATGCTTGAATGCTATTATATGTCTTACAATATATGTAAATTCACATCATACATATATAAAATATAATATATAGAATGTATAACACATTGATGCACAATATGGCTTTATGTATACCATATAAGACATTTCAACATAATGTGCTGGTTTAGACATTATATATTATGTAGTGCTTACCACACATCATATACCATACATTATACGAGTAGGTCCTAAAACCTAAAGTGTAAAGTTAGTAAAGCTAACTAATAGCTTACTTTCGTAAGATGATGAAGTAAACTAGTAAGTGGCTATCAAGCCACACGATCCTTTACCATAGACATTTGAGACGGGGCATTTCTCACACACAGGTAGCAAGAACTGATTGCGGAAATGTCACGTGGGTGACCTGGGTTCTGATCCTGAGTGATGTTTTCACCTCTTCCCCAGGGGTTGAATGATTTTCTCCTTATGTGAAATTTCTCACTTGCAAAATAGAATAAATGTGTCCTATCTCCACGCATAGCTACAGGGATGTTCTTCGGGGTTTCTGTATGAACAGGGCACCAGACATCCAAGAGGGTGGAGGTGGAGCGAGGGCATGCCCTGATGAGCAGCTTTACTTATTCTATTATTTTACCAATGCGATTGCATCTCCCAAGCTTATCCAGCACGCAGCCTGTCCTCAGGACAGATAGTTCCATGCTCTTAATTCCCTTTCTTTCAGACACATCTGTGCCTTTACTAACCCTGTTGTTCTCCTATTCCTTTCTTCTCTTCCGGTTATTTAAATTATATCTAAACTTCAGCTCTGATTCAAGTACTGCCTCCCCCGTGAAGCTTTTTCAGACTATCCTGAAACGAATTTGTGTCTCAGTTTATTTTTGTTGTTGTTGTTTTGTTTTGTTTTTGTATCTCAGTTTAAACACTGAACGGCAGTTGGGCACTTGCATGTTCACTGACGCAGTACAGAGGTGACATGGCCGTGCCTACTGGGTGGCACTAGTGATGTCGTGGCAAAATTCCATTTTATTTTATTATATCTCATTTTACATTTCTGGGACATTGATGTTTCTAGGAGAGCACAGCTCCTATCCTATAACTGAAGGATCTTAAGACACTGATTTCCCCAAGGAAGACCTCACAGACCTTCAGAGACCAGGTCTCTCCTGGCTTTGTGGTGAGGTCTCTCCTGGACATCTGCAGGCCCTTGGCAGGATGCTTCTCTCTGTGAGCTCTCCTCATCTTGTGAGATTAATATTCATGGAAGATACTGTCACTGCGGGGATTCCTGGGTGGCTCAGTGGTTTAGTGCCCAGGGCACGATCCTGGAGTCCTGGGATCGAGTCCCACGTCGGGCTCCCAGCATGGAGCCTGCTTCTCCCTCCTCCTGTATCTCTGCCTCTCTCTCTCTCTATGTCTATCATAAATAAATAAATCTTTAAAAAAAAAAAGATACTGTCACTGCTTCACTTCATCCCCTAGTCCCTCAAAGGCATGACAGTTGGAAGTCCCTCTTCTATATATGACACCATACATTGTCCCCACTGAGAGCACTGCCCCCGTCTTGACTCTCTTACTGTCCCCTGTGAAACACGCAAAGCAGCTTCCATGTACAGAGAAACAGAAGTGGAAGCAGTTTCTGGTGCTACCCTCTAACCTGGGTCCACAGGGAGACTTATCACAATCCTGGGCTTGAGACACAAGCTCAGTGGAATCTTTTTGATAAGAACACAGTATAATATACACAAGGCGAAGGCCTTGACTTTGTTACACAGATAGTCTGTTGGTTTTTTTCATCTTTTCTTTTATTCATCTTATACATTATAAGCACCATCATTTACCCCAAGGGTTTCCCAAGAAGATGGTATGAAGACATCAACAGTTTGAAGTAAAAATCGACCCTTACTACGTAGAAAAAAATAAAATGCGTATCCCCATGCGTGATGAACCAAAAATGCCCTCTTCGGGTCTCTCAGGTAGTGCGCTGTCCTGTTCTGACTGTCTCCCAAGAAGATACTTAGAAACTCTTTATTCTGCACCTGTCGTATTTATGGGAGGTGGAGTGTAGTTGATGACCTCTGGCTGGGTCCAAGGCCCGTAAGAGTTTGTCTGTCTCCCTTACGTACTGAGAGAGAAAATGCAGTGTAGGCGAATAAAGGGAGTGACCCAGTACTGAGGCAAGATCGAGTCTATGCTGAGACAAAAACCAGGCTGTTCCCTGGGACCCGGGCTGGATTCACTGTGCCACGCTCTCTCGGATGTTCCCACAATGTGTGTGAAGCAAGTGCCAAGTGCAGTTTCTATTCCGCCCGAGTGCTCCAGTTGGCTGCGTTCCTTTTCCTCCTGGCCTCTTTTGGTCTGAGAATTGCTCGTGGAGATTATGCCGCTGGACTTCGCCACATGGCAGGGGCTGCATTTCAGTGTTAGCTGGAATCCTTTCCTGGGATTCTGGACGAGAAAGGATTTTCTGAGGGGCCCCTCGGCTAGGGTCAAGATTCCCTCGGTGCAGGTGATCACTATATTGTATTAATGGTTGGGATTTTATTTTAACCAGCAGGGCTCCAGCAGTTTCCGTGGGCACCTGCAATGTGCCTGAAGTGATGTTAAGTTTCCTTTCTCTGCAGTCTGCCTGTCTTGCTTCAAACAGATCTGTTTCACTTGAGGCCAAGTTTCAGTGTGTTAAAGACAGCTGGGTAGATGTCAATGCCACTGATAAAGCAAGAGATGCGTGGCCTAATCCCATCTTGGCTAGAGAGATTGCATTGTAATTCTGTGTTTATACATCTGCATGGTATAGAGACCACCTCATGGGTGAGGACTGTGTCTTCTTTTTCCTTCTTGCCAGGAATCCTAAATATTGTGTTTGATCAACTGGATTTTACTAGCTGAAATCCCTTGCCTATCACGTAGGCTCTCTAGGCCTCAACTCTTACAGTATAAAATGATGGAAAAACTGATTAAGCAGCATACGCCCAGTGTGATCATCCCGTAATTCTACACTTTGATTCTCTTTGACTGGAGGTGCTTCTGTCTTTAATTCTCAGCCAAGTAAGAGAGTATCCATTCACTGCATATTTCCCACGTTCAGAATGTGATGAGTTCGACTGTGAGTTCTCCATTACATAGGAAAGCAAAATTGAGTATTTTTTAGCATCACAAAACAGACTTCTGGGTAAGGTAGGAGTCTTAATTCAGGTGCGGCACCAATTATCATTTTCCTGCCAGTGCATCTCCTCTCTGAGGTAAGAACCCTGACAGAGTCCATCCTCAGCGTTTTCATTCAAGTTGCAGTTAATTCTCAAAAGGACTTTGGTTCATGCACTCACTGGCTTACGTTTTTGGGTAGATGATCCAATAACCAAACCCTTATACAGATACTCTTTGTCTTTACATGAAACCTTTTATCTAAACGACCCTGGCAGAGAATGGACCCCCTTCACTATTTCGGATTCGGGAGCGTATACACAGTCACTGAAGTGTTTAACTAAAGGCTAAATTCTTTCCATTTGTGTCAGTGACCAGGAACTTGAAAGTGATCTGCTCACCTTCCAGTTCTACACTGTCATGCTCACAAAATTCTATTTTCCGTGATGCCTGGGTGGCTTACCCTGTTAGGCGTCTTTCTCTGGCTCAGGTCATGATCTCAGGGTCCTAGGATGGAGCTCCACATTGGGCTCCCTGCTCAGTGGGAATCTGCTTCTCCCTCTCCCTCTGCCTCCCGCCCTGCACCTGCTATTTGTGCTCTCGCTCTCGATTACTCTCTCTGTCTCTGTCTCTTTCTCTCTTGAATAATTGAATAAAATCTTAAAAAAAAAACTGCTTTAAAAAACCCCAAATTCTGGTTTTTAATAAATCTGAGAACCGTGAGGTTAAAAGGTCACTTCACATCACTTTAGTTCTGTACATCTTCAAGTCAGGGGACTCCATCCAATGAGAAGTAACAGCAGCAGTGCTTTGTTTTGATTTGTCTTTACACTTGCTTTTCTGTAGAGTAAATGGGAATGGAAAAGGTGAAAAAAGGTTACCTGGATCATCCATTCTGGACAAGACGAATTATTGCTTCAGTATATATATCTCTTTTTTTTAAGATTTTATTTATTTGAGAGAGAGTGTGTGTGTGTGTGTGTGTGTGTGTGTGTGCGTGTGAGCATGCGTGAGCAGGGGGGTGGGAGGAGCAGAGGGAAAGTGAGAGCAAGAATCTAAGAATCCCTGTGTAGGGCTTGATCCCAGGACCTGAAGGTCATGACCCTATCTGTAATCAAGAGTCAGATGCTTAACTGACTAGCAACTCAGGCACCCCACCTCAGAGTATATTTCTGTTGGTATTTAAACATCCAAGTCACATTTATAGACTTGACTATCCTACAAGTTGTTTTTACCAACAACTGTAATCATTACAGAGGTTAAGTCAACGTTCCTTATTCAGTATAATGCATTGCTAGTTCTTCAAAAGTAGGTGGATGTCTGCTTGCAAATTGAAAAAGTACCTGATAATAAGCTACAAACTAAAAAATTCTCTCTGAAATCAGGGTGTTTTAGCCTGTGGCAGTTGTCCACACCTAATAAATGTCCTGGAATTTTAATATTTGCCAGAATCTACTTTTCTATCTCCCTTTAACTACCAGCAGGACAAGAAGGTAAAGCCAGAACAAATGAATCTCAGTACAGTGTTTAGACCATAGCCAGATACTAGCTTAGTCCGTGAAGTAACTACAAATTAATGGATTGATAGTCAAGATTTAGAAATAAACCTCCCACTTGTGGAGTGAATGATAATCTAAAATACCATGGTGGGCACTGAGGGGGGCACTTGACTGGATGAGCACTGGGTGTTGTACTATATGTTGCCAAATCGAACTCCAATAAAATATATATATTTAAAAAGTAAAATAAAATACCATAATATTATCCTCTGGGTTACTACATAAAGAAAAGAAATAGGATCAAGTTACCTAAAAATGTTACTGCCTGGAGGACGCTGCTGATTACCTTCCCTAGATCAGGAACACAGAACGTTCCATCCAGTGACTCTAAGTGAATCTCTTAGCCTACTGATGACAAAGCCTGCATTCTCTAATGTACCCCTTATTTTATTTGTGTTTTTGCAATGCTTCACTGGCTTAAGCTATTTAAATTTTTAATCTGAAAAGTCATTCTGATAAGAACTCATATAGTCAGGAACCAAATGAACCAGGCCAAAACAAGTGCAACTGTTGAACATGTGCAGATGCCTTGAGCTTTGGAATGTATTAAATAATTTAGCTTCCCAATTATGTTTCACTTATGCTTTCACTAAAGCTCCACACATGCTCTTGAGCCACTGAACCCTATATATGTCTTGTTTTAGAATAATTTTTAAGTTAAATTATAATTTAAAAAAAATAAAAGGGGAATGGGAAGGGATGCCCCAAGCCTTACAACAATACAGTTTCATCCCAACCAGTGTAACTACTGATAATGGATGTATACTAAGGACTATTGATGCACAGGTTATAAAGAAGAAATAAAAACTTGTTTGTTGTTTTGTAGTCTGCTATTCCTGTGTTATAGATTTGACCTGTGAAATCCACAGATTAAGTGATTTGCCTAAGTCTAACCATTTCAGGTTGTATGAGAACTTGAAAGTGATCCAGAAGTGCTTGCCTACTAAATCTTGGCTAGCCAGACAGTGGCAGAGAAGAACTGGGACCTGGTTGTCCTAAGGGCACCCCCCTCCATGTTCTTTCCAGTCTATCACACATACCTTACTTGATTGGCAAATATATTAGTAAGCCTGTGTGCTTTCTTTGTTTGTTTGTTTAAAGATTTATTTATTTATTAGAGAGAGAGAGAGAGAGCAGGGGGAGAAGGAGAGGAAGAGGCAGAGAGACTCTTAACCAGACTCCAGCTCGAGGTGGGGCTCGATCTCAGGACTCTGACTGAGATCATGATGTGAGATGAAACCAAGAGTCAGATGCTTAACTAACTGCCCCACCCAGGCACTCCTAGTAGACTTGTGTTTTAAAGGAGAAGTGAAGGAGGTGCTAACCAGTTATTTTGCCCCATCTCTTCCCACAATTGTTCAATTGGTATGTATTTGCCTGGCAAAAAAGAAATTTCCATAAATATATTGCTTTTATATGCATGCTTCTGTCCTGCTCCCTTCCCTCTGCAACATCCTCCCTCCCACCCCCAACTAAATTTTGTGAAAGAGAGAATCCATGAATGAACGAATCAAACCACTGGGATGGGAAGGTCAAGCAGAAAGACTTTCTGATTGCCTGCTTCTGGGAGGCAACTGAACCAATAATGACTGTTAAGCACCCATGTGACTACATGGCTCTGATTCAAGTTTACAGTTACTTGGAGTCACACTTTTAAAAGAGACTAAAGTGAATCTGAGGGCCACCTGGAGTCAAGGTGGTGCTATGACTGCAATCACATAATAAAGGAGAAGAAAAATCAGTATTACCTATAGGGTCTTTCTTAACCATCAAATGTCAGATTTGAGTTTGTGTAAGTTAGGCGTTCACTCAGGCTGAGAGAGCAAAGCTCTTTCCTCTGACCATGAGGCAAATCTTATTGGAACAAGTCTGATGGATGGGGAACAAATAACAATTTAATGTTAAACAAGCCAGAGTGGCCTCAAAACCTCAGGAAGGCTCAGGAATCGAGGCAACGGGTGACTTTGGTGGTGGAGGTGCAGAAGAGAACAGAATACAAGGAGATGAGTGGGATTGAGTATGGAACGTTAGATCTACAGACTCCGTGATCCCAAAGAACTGAGCAATTAGATTTCCCCAAATGCAGCAAAAGAGGGAATACACACTTTCCAGAGAGATTAAATCAGAGAGGATCACATTTAGAGATTCCCCAAAACAAATGGAGTGGGGATGAGAATTGTACTGAGAATTGGGGGTTAGGGGAAGGGTCTGCAAACTGGATGGTGATAACCCACAACCTTTCCATCCTTTTGGCTCTTCTCGTGTTGGCAGATGGGATGTTTCCTCAGTCCCCCCACAGGAAATTCAAAAATCCTCTCTGAGGGATCCCTGGGTGGCGCAGCGGTTTGGCGCCTGCCTTTGGCCCAGGGCGCGATCCTGGAGACCCGGGATCAAATCCCATGTCAGGCTCCCGGTGCATGGAGCCTGCTTCTCCCTCTGCCTATGTCTCTGCCTCTCTCTCTCTGTGACTATCATAAATAAATTTAAAAAATTTAAAAAAAAATCCTCTCTGAGAAATTGCTCTGCTCGAAGGAAAACACCCAAGGTGCTGGCCTTAGGAGTTGCCTACCAAACAGCTAGAGTGAAGCCTATAGCCGACAAGCCGCATTTGTGCACATAAGATTTTCAGGAGATTTATCTGTCTATTTACTTATTTTATTATTTATTTATTTATTTAAAAGAGACTTTATTTACTTATTTATGAAAGACACAGAGAGAGAGAGAGAGAGACAGGCAGACAGAGACACAGGCAGAGGGAGAAGCAGGCTCCATGCAGGGAGCCCGATGTGGGACTCCATCCCAGGTCTCCAGGATCACACCCTGGGCCGAAGGCGGCACTAAACCGCTGAGCCACCCAGGCATCCCTACTTATTCATTTTAAATAGATATGGATATCTACGGATCACCAAATACATACAAGTAAAATCTTCTAAAATAAGGAATGCAAAAAAATTTAAAAATAAAATAAGATAAAGAATGCAAAAACAGCAACTAGAAAAGAAATCAGAGATCCGAAACCATTCAGGAAGCAGAAGAAATCTTAAAACAAGTGGAATAAAGCTTAAATATTCTGAGAGAGGTATGATATAAAATAACCATAAAACAAGAACACTCAGTTATAAAATAAGGGGGAAAACTTATGAAAAATAAAAGTACTCAGAAATTTAAACTTGGTATTCTTGATAGAAGGGATGAAAAATGCAATGGAAGAGTTGGAGGATCATGTTGAGGAGATCCCTCACAAACAGATAAAAAGACCAAAAAGGTGGAAGGTAGGAACAACAACAACCAAAAACATTAGAGGATCAGTGTGAAATAGTGATTCTATAACTTTACTTGCATCAGAATTATCTGGAGAGCTTATGAACAGAGAGATTGCTGGGCCTTTCCCGTAGAGTTTCTGATTCAGAAGGCCTAGGACCACCTGAGAAGGTACATTTCCAACAAGTTCTCAGGTGATACAGATGCAGCTGGTCTGAACTAGACATTGAGAAACCACCTCTAAGAGAGTCAACATCTGAATAACAGCTGTTCTCAACAAAGAACTCCAGAAAGCAGATGGTGGGGTGGGGGGGATGTTGAAAGAAGGGTGAAAACAATTCAAGAAGGGCGTGGATTTCCAGATTGAAAGGGTGCATTGAGTGCCCAGCACAGTAAGTGAGAAAAGATTCACCCCAGGGGACATAACGATGACATTTCAGAACCTTGGACGTAACTACCTCAGAGAGAAACATGACCAGAAAAAAAAAAAAAAAAAAAAAAAGTCCACATGCAAAGAGTAAGAAATGAAAGTGGACTCACACTTTTCGAGAGCAACACTGGTAAAACACTGAAGGAGTGCATCGATGTGTTAGGAGACATGATTTTCAAAGTAGAAATTCTACATGCAGCCAAATTTCAAATAGGCTTAAGTTCTTTTTAAAACATCCATTTCTCAAGAATTTTACTCCTCTGCACTCCTTCTCATGAAACAACTTGAGGATGTACTTCTACCAAGAATGTGTGTGTGTGTGTGTGTGTGTGTGTGCTTATTGTGGCAGAAGGTGGAGGGGGCAGGAAAGAAGCCTTAGGATCCAGAAAAGAGTCAAAGGGATTCTCTGGACAATGCTGGAAGGAGCCTTTAGGTGACAGCTGTCAAGGCTGGAGTGGACAGTAGTCACACCTCCTAATGGACCCTGATGTGTTTGCCTTTATTGGAAAAAAAAAAAAGTTGTAGTTCTCCAGAAAAGTTTAGAGGGTTAGTTAATGGAAGCTACATAGAAAATTAGGCAAATAAAAAAGGGTACTAACCCTCACTAAAATTAAAATTTATATACGAAAGCATATTTAATCCGTGCAGACTATGTGACCCTACAATGAACAGTCATATTAATGCATTAATATATTTTAAGTCATGCTACATTTATGTTGCAAGAAAGTTAGAGAACCGTGTTTTAGCTAGAGTGAGACAGTATTCAAAACAAACATGCTATTTACTTACTTTCCGTAGTAGGAAGTCAGTAAGTAATATTTAAAATGGAAAAAGCCAAGAGATAATAATTTTATTTAGAATAAGAAAAGAATTGATACGCGTTGAATGTGGTCACTCCCGAAAGTATAACTTTAATCTGAGTGGGACCATGTCAGCAGGTGGGTGTTTCATCATTATAGCCTGGAAGTTTCATTTGACATTTACTATGGACATGCATCGTTTTGCTGTTGATAAAAATTCTCAAAGGAGAAAAATAAATAAAAGAAACTTCATCTCGGGCGGGGCAAGCCAGAGAAGACTGAGAGGAGGGAGTGCGTGGAAGGGAAATCTGGATTCCTTCCAGGGGTGCAGTGGGGGGCCTCAGGACATGAAGTCTGGAGAGCTCTTCTGGATGGCTACAGACTTGAGCCCTCCGTCCTTGTGAGGGAAAGAGCCCATTTGTTAAAATTCTCTTGAACTCAAACAAACTTGGGTGGAGAATATATTTTCAAATCATATATCTGCTCTATAAATCGGTTCAAATGTTTCATAGCAAAAGTCCTGGTGGGACGAGCTCCTTGTCATCAGCATAGCTGTGTGGCATGGGCATCAGTTCATTTGAGCCAGGGGCATGGAACAACTCCATTCAGATACGTCCTTACCTGAAGGCTCTGCAAATGTCTTTCCTCCATCCCCCAAGACGGAACGGCCTCCCAGACGCTGCCCCTCCACCATCTGCTCATCAAATTCCTGACCCAGAGAAGTAAGACAGACCAGTAGACAGTTTCATTGGCCCCGTTGGAACATGACTATTGGGCGTTGACTTCTCTTTATGGGCCTCCAGGTGGTTGACTGTGCTTGTAAAGTTATGAGAAAGGCCATCCAGTGGTTGGACCTTCTTGCCCCCTTTCCAACTGCCAGCAAGCTGAAGGCAAAGCCATTAACATTTAGGTTGATGTGTGGGTTTGGCACGAAAAACCCTCTTGTTTCTGACATAATCAAAAGCTGGGGGCTGATGAGCTAGAGTGTTTGCTTTTGCTCCACAATTTATTTACTGTAACAGGGACACTTCTGCGTATGGCTTGCTGCTATAGGAAGAGCTGCACTGTGCCTCAGAAAAGCTATTTGTTGATGAAACACTAATTGTAAAATAGTTACCTCAGAGAACCCAAATGTAATTACATTAAGTTTAATTACATATCATTAATTATATAAAATATTTAAATTGTTATGTTGAATTGTGCTGCACTAGTTGCTGTACATTTTTCTGGTGTGTGGAGCAGATGTGCTTGAAGAGTTTGGATGTCATCCAGAAGTTAGTGAATTGTAACTGTTTAGATAATCGGAGCCTGATTTATACCTTCCATTGAAGAACAAAAGCCACGTATTTTCAGTGATGCGGCGATATCAAAGGTAGGGATAGAGTAACTTAGGCCTAGGTGATATTTGATGATTAGAGCTTAGTATAAACTTGAAGTGTAGTCAGCCAAATATAGGAAAGTCAAAGCCTAATTTCTCATGTAAATCAACAGCAGCTAAGCAAGCAGTTCTTGTTTATATTGGGAGAGAGCCATTCCCTTCCCTGCTGTGAAACTGACATTTTATTTAGGATGCTGGAATTATCAAAAGGAGAATTAAATCATATGCCTCGTTCCTCAGACATCCACTTGCTCAAATTAACCCACCATTAGTTTGAAAATGTTTATATACTTCACTTATATTCAATTCTCCAACTTGAAAGCATGGTGAAGTTTCCCCATAAGGAGAATAGAACAGTCCTAGAAACTCTCAAGAGGTTTTGCTGTTCCCGTGCGTGCCTGGTGCTTATGAGATCTGATTCTAAACGCGATGATGGAGCATCCGCTTCGGTAAACACGCGACAGTACTGGAATTTGCTCTCTTAAGGGGTTTGCTTTCATATTTACACCGATGTAGAGTATAGCAAAGCAGAGAAGAAGTCTTTAAATAGAAATGCTACAGAAAGGGAAAAAAAGATGTGACTGGTGTTCCTGCCAATCAAATATTAGTACGGTTCAAAATTTATTTTTATTTTCGTCTGTGTCGATACCATGTACTCTTAACAGTACCTTTACTCATTCGACTTGGTTTAACAAATTTTCACAAAATCTGGAAAAAGACAATAACTCATTAGTCCCTCACTGGTTGCCAGTTGTGTCGTGTCACTTCCACTATCTTTGGAAAGCATCTCTTCTACAGAAGTTCATTTTCAGGATGACCTATGCTTATAATTTGAAGACTTGACATGTTAAAAAACAACAGCAACAACAACCACCACCTTTTTTTTTTTAACTGTACCTCCCAAGTTTTGATGGAAAATCTTTAAAATTATATCTCAAATAATTGTGTATAGATACATGTTTAGATGCGTGTTTGGTTTCATGGTGGGTCAAGAAAATAATTGAATGCTCTATGAATTGTCTATGTCAACTATACCAGAGGGGACAACTTGAATGTCAAAAGTGGGGGCGTGAGTGGCCAAAAGAAGGTTTACAGTCACAAGGTAGGATCTGGAAAAGGACAGACACCTGTCCAGACTGAAAATCGAGCTAAATGAAGACTGGGACCTTCTGGAGGCTGGTGCCCAGGAGGATTGAAGACGTCCTGGTTAAGTCCCTGCAGCCTCCTCCCAGCCTTCCCAGGGCTTAAGGTAACTTGGTGGTAGTAGGAGCTGGTTATTCCCACCTGCCACCCCCTCGTGGAGATCCTGCGGGGGGATCCCTGTTACAATGTGAAGCAGGCAGCCTCAGCTTAAATACTACAGGTGATTCATGAAACAATTGTTATCATTGATAGATGTGGTCTTACCCATTTTGAACTGAAACTTGCCTTCCAACCACAGAGCCAGTTCAATTTTATTTCCCAGAGCTCTGTTATAAGTCAGTGGCAAGCCTGTTCCTGGCTCAGACCTCACAGGAGACGTGAGGGTCTCTTTGTCTTCAGGAGCAACAGGGGTGTCAGAGCTCATCTTCCAATCACCCTTCTTTCCTCTGACAGTGTCAGGAAATAAGAACAATTTATCCCTGACAGCTTTAGAAACACTATCTACTAATTTATGCACTACTTCTCCTTGGATAATTGGGATCCAGACATGTTCTGCATAACAGCCCCTGGCTTTGGGAGGGCCCTGGCTTACCAACTGCTACCCCTGGAGAAGGAAGAGCCAGAGGGTGAGCAGATTGTGTCTTTTCAAAAAAAAAAAAAAAATCAAAAGAAAGAAAGAAATTAGGGGTGGTAAGGAGGTTGGAAGACAAAGGAGGAAGCATTTGATAGGTCATCTGTCAGTAGGCCTTGATAGAGGCTGGTGGAAGAACAATGGAAAGCCACTTCAAAGTGAACAATGCCATGCTGAGTATGTGCCAGTTTAATCGAACAAAAAGAAAGAAGACATGTCAGCTATTAAACACATTCATTAGAGGGTGTCCTTTTTTTTTTTTTTTAACTCTTTAGTTTTTCCCACTATTTTTCTTTCCTGAGCGGGTGAAAAAAAAAAAAAATGAATGAGTCTATCAAAGTAGGAGGGAGGTGAAAGGTTGCCAACTTTCTGGAAAGTCAAGCAGGAATATTTAAATTAATTAAATATTTATTATGAGGATAAAGGTTGTTTAGAGAATGGAAAACATGTAAAGTTCCCCATGGTTTCAAGTAAATCTCACATGTTGGAAAATTTGGCAGAGTAAGCACCTCCCCGCCCCGCCCCCCCCCCCCCCCCCCCCCCGCCAGCTTGTTTTGTTTTCAGTTATACCTAAAATAAAGCAAGATCAAATGCTTAATTTGAAGTTTGGGAGAATTAAAAAATAAGAAGATTTCAGATTTTAAAGCTATGATTCATGAACAGGAGACAAAGAAAAAGAAGGGCATTTTCACATCCATGTTTTTGTGATAATTGGAAAAGAAAAAAAAAGAGGCAAAAGAAAAATTTAATTAAGTGCTGTTAGTTCACAAATGATTTCTCATCTCCAAAGTGTCTGATGTGCTAGTCTATGTATGAATTTAGAGATGAAAGAATAAATATCAAAATGTAATAAGAACGTCAGGCTCTAAGAAATTCCATGTAAGTTTAAGACAATGAGCTACTTAGCCTCAAATTCTGTCCTTGACAGTGGAGCAGAGTATGACTTTTTCTCTGTGGACTTCTCAAATAAGGGAAGATTTGATCAAAACTAATATTTCCAGTATCTGATCAATTTGCTGGAGTTTCCTACTGGAGGCTTATGTTTCTGTAAGTGAAGAACACTTAATCTTTCCGGCACCTGTCAATTTGGTTTGAAATAGATGTAGAATTGTGACCCATGATTTTGTGCTCAACCTTTGTCCCAACTAGATAGGAGAGCCCTGTGGTCATGGTTTGTGTCTCATCTGTCTTTTGCACTGTTCCAAGGTGGGAACTACCTGGTTCATAGATTGGTCTGTGTGTTTATTCATTTATTTGGAGATATTGATTGAATTCCTACTGTACTCAATCATGGTTCTTGATTTGGTCATTTAGGAGAAAAACAGAATAGATCAAAGTCCCGCCTCCATGGGCTTATTCTTCTAGGTGTGTGTGGGGGGGTGGGGGGCGGTGACAGACGATACACAGAGAATACATAAACCCGGACCATAACAGAAGTGTTCAAAGTGCTGTGAAGAAAAACATACGATAAGGGTGTAGAGCATGATGCGTGTTCATTAGGACTGGCAGTCAGAAAGGGCAGGGCCTCTGCAGAAATAACAAGAGGGGAAATAATCAAATGAAGTGAAGGGACCTCATACCTGCATGTCTGAGGGAAGAGTGTTTCCACAGAGGAATGAACGAGCCTGAGGGAATTGTACTTGATATGTTCTTCAAGCATCTGGAGGCCTCCGTTCAAGGTGAGGCGGGGAGCAGGGGTATACCATGCAAGCCCTTCTATGCCCTGAACTATATTTTCCAGTAAAAGGTCTCAGCCCTTCACTCTTACTAATATCAGTGTGACCCAACGAAGCCCAGAACTATTCCAGGACCAGGGAATGTAGCAAGTATGAGGATGGAGTACCAGAGTAAGGTGACCAATGTCCGCTCTGGAGATGAAGACTGATTTAACTGGCCAATTCCTAACTGAAGCCAGGAGGTATAGAAGTGAAATGCCAGTGCCTCTCTTATGTTCAAATTATTTAAGTATAAAGTTTAAAGTAAATCATTAATCATCCATCATTATGTCTCTTCTCTCTATATGGTCATAGTACTTGAATAGTAGTACAACACACTCCTGTGTATATATTCTAAATGCTAGTAAGCTATAGACTATTGCTCTTTCTGCAAGACTTACACTAAATGGCAGATATTATGATTTTATGTGAAATACTATCATTATTGCTGAGAAATATTTTGTGTTTTCATCCAAAACCTCCCCAGCAGTGTCTTTGACATCATGTATTTTTTTTTCTCATGTTGTCGATGGAAGTAGCAACTATATATTACGGTAGAGCTTATATTTATCATTAGCTTACTGACCCCTGCTGGGAGGCTTAAGATAACCATCCTTAAATTCAAAGTTGGGTTTTTAGCAACATAGATGCTTGGACCTCAAACATGAGCTCTTTATAATCCAGGATAATTGATTTTGCAAATTGATTACTTATGCCTATCTCTGAAAGCAGACCATTCACTGAAGGGAAGATTCCTTGTCATATAACTGAGAGTGTGACCAATTCTAAAAGGCACATATTCGAAATTAGCGCATCCTTCCAGATTGTCTGTCTCTGTTTCCTCATGTTGCTAGGTCTATTTTACGTTATTCACAAAGTGGCACTTCTTGATCTCTTTCCAATATGCTTTAAAAAAAAAAATCAAAAGGCACAGACGATGTCATTTTCCATCAGAATCTTTCTTCCCCCATCACAATAGCACGATTCAGTATCATACGCTAACCTTTTTACCATCACATTTGCAGAACTAAACTCTTCAAAAGGGAGTAAACACCCCACAGAGCAGAGGCCTTCTACTATTATTTTCATGAATATTTAAAGAGCCAGATGCACTTTTGTCCAAGTGTAAGCTTTTATTTATGTAGACCTGTATACATTTTTAGATTCGCCTCATCTCCATCCTAGACCATGTTGTCATATGAAACCGGTTTCCATAAACCAATATGAATAGTGTCCACCGGCCTATGTTAATCTCCGTGCAAAAGAAAAGTTACAATTCAATTAAGTTAATGCTTCAGGGTAACAAAGGATTACTACAGAATAATGATATTAGAAGATCTGTGACGTCCGGGGCACCTGGGTGGCTCAATCGGTTAAGCCTGTGGGTTATTTCCTGTGGGTTGGAAGGAGCTAGTGACATTTGTTGTGATATATGTCTCTCCCATTTTTAAACTAAACTGCACACTTCATTTGGATTTCACCAATTCTTCTTATTATTACCCTCTCCCTATTTAAAATTCAGTCTAGTAGATCACATTGTATTCAGTTGTTATGTCTCCATCTCCTTGGAATTCTCTGGTCACTAGTAGTTTCTCAATCTTTTAAAATTTTTCATGACCTTGGCAGTTTTGAGGAGCACTGGTCAGGGATTTTGTAGAATGCCTCATAATTTGGGATTGTCTGATATTTATCTTACGTGTTACGTGTCACGTTTCCTGAAGAATGGCAACAGAGATGAAGTGTGCTTCCTATAACCTCATGTAGGAAAGTGTATGAATCCATATGACTTGTCACTGATGACGTTAGCCTTCACCACTTAGATAAGGTAGTGTTTGCAGAGTTTCTCCACCATTAAATACTAATTTCCTCTTTCTGTATTCTATATTTTGGAAGTGAGTCACTACACCAAGCTCATTCTCAAAGCATGGAGGAAGGAGAGCCCTTTCTGAAGCATGAGATGCACCCTCCGATGGGGTAGAAAGGAAAGGATAGATAAAAGCCATGGTTACCTTTGGATCTCATTGTTAGTCTTTCACTGAGGACTCAAGGCATGAAAGGGACACACTCTCCTCTTAAAAGTGGGCAGACCACGATGGGGCAACTCTTCTACATTAGGTTATTAATCTTATTCATGGCTGATGGTGCATCCATTAGTTCTGGACTCCACCACTGAGAACTGAGCTCAGCTGCAATGGCTGACCTGGCTGGTGGGCTTCTTTCTTCTATAGTCTTTCATGCTCAGGGAGATTAAAATGTGCCTTTTCACATTGTGCCCACAGCTGTGCAAACCTTGCCGTGTCACCCATTGGCCAAAGCAAATCACAGGACCAAGTCCAACATGGATGCCAGAGGCACCACACAAGGGGGTGAATGCCCAGAGGTGTGATCCAATGGGAAGCCTTGATGTAACAATCTACGTGTTTGAGTAACAAATAACTGGTTGAGAGTAGAACCCAAATCAGACCTACTTCAGTACCCCTCTCCACTGTAGCATATTGAAGCCAAGAAATATATGTTGTTCTTCTGTTGTGTTTACTAAAGCAGGAAATCCAACTGATACTTTAGGATTTTCAGTAATAAAGGTTGACACCGAGCTTTCTGATTAACCTTTTAGATAATTAACACATTCAACGGACCACATTCTTTCCTCAGCATTTTTACTGTCTTAAAGTACTGAAAGAGTAAAAAGACTAGGATAGGAATCAAACAGCTTGTGGACCGTATCTAGTTTTGACTATGTAGGTGGGTAACCTTTAACAAGTGATTTACCCTTTTTTGGCCTTAGTTTAATTATCTGTAAAATGAGGATGTTCAGTAGCCTTTAAAGATTTTTCAACTCTATAAATTCCTGTTTTGTTCTTTATTTATAATTCACACATTTTCCTTTAACTCTTACTGTTGATCAGAATAAGTTAGATGCTTAAGTTCTGGCTAGATCCAGGAATGGAAAGGTTAGCTGAAGTAGTCTAGGTCAGTGGTTAAGAGCAGGATGGCTTCATTACCAAAGGCAGACAGAGATTCAACTCCCAACTCTATCACCTGTAAACTTTGCGTTCTCAGGCTTAACCATTCAGAGTTTGACTCTAAGTGGTGATAGTTATAGTTACCTCATAGAGTTTTGAGAGGAACTGAGTGAGGTGAATTGAGTTAGACGCTCAGTAAGCCTTGCCTTATATAGTAGGTGCTCAAGAAAAGGTATCTACCACTATTATAAGGGTAACTACTATTGATAGTAATAGCAAACCAGGTAACACTTTATCCCATAGTATGTTAAATTTTGTCCTCTAGTAATCAATGTATATGTGCAAATGATTTGTACCCTAAGCGCCTGACTTGTATCTGAGACAGTTTTCACAAGCCAGGCCTTTCTCCTAGAAGATGGGTTTGTGAGAGATATTTCAGTCCATTTTACAGATGACTGAACTGAGGCCAAGTCTTTCTATGACAAGTCTTATTTCTGTGCTGGGAACCTAGAAACAGAGCCAAATTCGACCCACCTTGACCCTGTCCCATGTCTAATGAGTTAGATGCTGTGGAAGGATGTTTTGTTTTGTTTTGTTTTTTCTTTTCCCCCTTCTTCAGTTTTTTTTTTTTTTTTTTCTCTTTTAGGAGCTGTTGGGCCTTAATTTACACATCTCAGGATGTAGAAACTGACCTATTTTCTCACTCAATGATGTTTTCCGAGAGGTTGATTCCCTTCTGCCTTGAATTGAAGTCATTTTGGGGTTATATATTTTATCTTCTTAACTAGATTGTAGATGCCTCGAGGGTAGAGGAAAACATTTTTGATATCTTTGTTTTTCCCCAAGCACTTACTACAGAAACATGAACATAAGACATCCTCTAATAGGTTTTTAATGTAGCCCAAAGAGCTCTGAAAAGCAGTGAAATTTAACAGCAAATAAGTTCAGCCACCATTCTGTGATAGACATGATATCATGTGTTCAACTTGTGGGATGGGCTTTTAATTCTTAGATGAGTTTCTTTAATTCTTAACACCGGGGTTTTAATTCTTTTGTCTTTGAATAAATTCTTGAATCACAAATATTGCTCATCCTTTGAACCAGGTGGCATATATTAGTATCACTAAGGCTAACTCAAGGCTGAAACTGTCTTTGCCCTGTGGTCATGGGAGAGTAGGTGTGCAAACATCAAGTAAGAGGAAGTAAAGACCTATCATGCCTTTTCTGCAGTCTCTGCTGAGTGTGGCTCAAAGAACTTGGAAGAATCTTCCCGAGCCCCACGGTGATCAATGTAACCGTAGCAGATGCTGTGTCCCCTTGTTCTGCTATCCCTGGTTCTGAGGCTGTTTTTGTTGTTGTTCCTGTTGTTATGGTTGTTGCCATCGTCCTTGTTATCTTCGTTCAATGTGTAAAGACATCCATCCTGGGCAGTTTGGGCAAACTGAGCCCCTCCCTCCTTGGTACAGGAGGAAATGCCTCCTTTAGAGACGAAGCCATTGGCGACTTGAGGGCAGGATGAAATATCTATGACAGACTCTCTCGTTCTGTTTCTCTCTCTCTTTCTCTCTCTCGTTTGCTTTCTGACAAAATGGAAAAGAAGAAGAAAAAAAGAGCCTTCCTCAAGAAACTGCTGCACTCTGTTGTTTTTGATTTTCCACATGAAAGGATTCCATTTAAGCACAGGCGAGTCTAGGAAGACTGGCTTCTTGTTGAGCAAATGTTTTAATACTTTTTCTCCTACAACTTGTAGCCTGATCAGCTGCAATTACTCCAGCAGCCAGGATAACCCAGGATGCTGAAAACAAATACACCAAATGCTCTTTAAAAGTCAAGAGCCAGGCTAACCACAGAACAAACCAAAGGAAGCTATTTGCTGCATGCATTACCTTTCACGTAGGTGTTTACAAACTACAGACATAAAAGAGTAAGAGTGATGGGAACACCGGGTCACGCCTTGAATGGACCGTGTGCTCTTGATTACACTGATCAGCATTTGCCCTTTAGACTGACATCAGAGACTCCACCCACAGCCTGCCCCAGGCTGCTAGACTCCGTGTGACATGATGGCAAGATTAACGTTAACACACAAAAGGCAGCAAACAAATAGTGCTGCTGCCATCTTATTGGTCGGTGTCCTCCTGGGATGATCTATAATCATTTCTTCAGCTTAGAAATCAGCCTTGTGGTCTTGGGAGTATTATTGAAACTCTCAAGCCCAGTGGGTTCTGTCCCTTCTATTGTTTATAACAGCTTATTCATTTTGCTATTAATTTTAATAGAGATATATAAGGTTTGCTTTTTCATGGTCGGTTTTAAATTTGGGGGAAAATAAAAGCAGAATGGTGAAAAGAGAACAAACTCTGGTTCCTGAAATTCATTGGTAGATCAGTAGTGCTAAATTTCTTTCTATTCGTGTAAGAAGCTTTAAAAAAAAAAAATGTCCTTTTAAAAAAAATGTGCTCAAGCATCAGTGTGAAAGGATGTTAGGAGAGAATCATTATCATCTCTGTGTGTTTACAAAGAACACACATGAATATAAACACACATAGTCAGAAAAGTAGTTCTTTAAGAATTCCATGCCACGAAAGATTTAATTAACCTTTTCACTAGGAAACCAATTCTGCTTGCTGCCTTCATTACCCGTTCCTTCTGTTTCCACCCCCTGGCTCTCACACTTTATTTCTTTCCTCTTCTTTTATTCCCCCTATCCTCTGGCCCATTCTTTCATCAATGATCCCATTGTTAAATCTGCCAGCTGGTGTTGGAGTCCCTTATTCCTCTCCATTTCCAACTGCAACAACCTGACTTCCATACTTGAGCTTTGGCTGTTACCTGCTTTACTGCGTCCTCTATTCCTTCTCAATTTTTAATGGAAACGGCCCTACCAATCCAGGAGCATAAGGTCAGTTGAAAAGTTTGACAGTCTACAAGGAATAAAGCTTTGAAGTATTATTTTTCCCACACGGCGTAAAAATTTGTCTTAAACGAATGTCATTTATGCAAGTGAAATAAAAGCAAATCCACTACAAACACACATACACATACACGTTTATTGAGTGCCACATGAAGGAATCTATAACTATCCTAATTTTATCATTATTATGGTTTTTGTTGTTGTTGTTGTTTTGAGTTTTAGATATTAAAATGGACTCTGGAAGCAAGGCAGTATGCCCTCCCACAAACACTGAAGAATTCATTTAAGTGGCATGCAGATAAGCATTACATTTTTGAGTGTCCTCATTCTCAAGCAAACTTTTAGAAGTTACCAGTTTGTTGTTGATGACGATTTATAGCGCTTTGTCCCCCTGCATTTCCTACTATCTCTCGTTAAAGGGGAGTGAGGGTGTATATTCATGTAACTCCCATGCTTGTAATGCCTAGACATGTTGGTTGCTAGGTAACAGAATACTACGAGGGAAGCAGGGTGCATGGTGTGTATCTCTGATCTAGCAGAAATGCAGAAACCACCACAGGAGGGAAGTTCTCTGCATTTCCTTGCATTTTTGCTGAACTAAACAGAATTATTATTGCATGACAAAGTACCACTTAGCCTTATGGAACTTCCTGGCAGTTTCAGTTTAATCATTGCTATAAAGCACCCATAAGTCTTGCTTGGTTATTTCTACAAGATTGTATGGTGGGTTTACTCTACTGAATCAAAACTTTGTTGTCCATGTTCCTGTTCCCTTTGGTTCCTCCAAGGTTATTAAAGTCCATGTCACCAGATACTTGAATTGAGGAGCTAGTTCCTAATGTCTTGCATTTGAATAGACTTTTAAGAAAATCCGCAAGTCTTGCATAAACAAAACTAGAGCTAGAATATAAAGTCGCATAATCGGAGAAAATTGCTCAGAATTCCACCACGGTCAAGAAGAAAAACTTCTCTTCAAAAACCTTAATACTTAATTAAAACAAATGGGTTGCAGGGAGGTATTAGGCATTAAGAAAGAGTCAGAGATGGGTAAGTGCTTTCTTGAAACGTTTCCTGGGTGCCCACTGTGTGCTTAGGTACCAAACACTGATGTTACAGAAAATGAGACAGCAGCCTGGCCTCCCCATACAGGTGGAGAGGGACACACAGATCATCTTATTGTGGGACATATAGAGAGAGTTTTGGGAGGACAGAGGTGGCAGCAAGAGGGAGGCCTGGGGGAGTCCAGAGGCTTCAAGGAGCTGTGTCTTGAATGATGACAGGTTTCCCAGAGACAGAAGACGGGTGACCTTTCCTGGCTTTCTCAGGACACTCATCCATCCATATAAAACGCTGTTGCACGGAGATGCCTTCCTGGACGTCTTACCCATGTGGGATGCATCCATCATATATTTTCTCAGGTCCATAACTTCCTTCCTTCAGTGGGCTTATCTCAGGTTTTAGTTATATATTAAACAGTTTTATTTAATACTTTAAAGGAGATGACCACCTTTCACCACCCTGCAACTCTATGTTCCATCAAGGAAAAGGGCACAGCTGTTTCCTTGCATTATCCCCATGGAACAGCACGCTGTCTTGCACATAGTAGGAACTTAATAAATGTTTTTTTTTTTTTTTTGGAACTTAATAAATGTTGAATGAATGAGTGGGAAGATTCACAAATATAATTTAGGGAGCTGCCTTCCCTACTTTCATGGTTTGAGTGGCTAAGCTCATATTCCCCGTCTTTAATATTCCTGAAAGGAAAAAGAGAAACCAAACACACACAAACCTATTCTTAGTGCACCGCCCTTCCTAAGTGTATCATATAAATTCTATCATAAATTAAATCTACCAGATATATTCCATACTTTAGCTTTTTGCCTAGTACATGTAACATGAAGGAGGACAATGTTAGATGAATTCTAGAGATAGTTAAAACACAGAAAAAAAACAACTGGTTAGTTGTTCATTGTCTCAATTACAGTGTCTACAGTAGTCTCCCAAGAGTCCATTAATAAATTATTGTGGAGGGTGTGGATGGGAGTGAGAATTAACCATTACTAAGAACTTATTCTTTATCAGACTTTAGATTATTCACTCAATCTATACAGTAGTCCCCCATTATCCATGGTTTCGCTTTCTCTGGTTTCAGTTATCCGCAGTCAACTATGGTCTGGAAGCGGATCATCCTGACAATTCATGAGGTTAATAGCTAATGCTACATCCACAGTACCTACATCCTTCGCCTCACTTCTCTCATCACATAGGTACTTTATCATCTCATATCATCACGAAACAAGGACTGAGTACAATACAGTAAGATACTTTGAGAGAGCCCACATTCACAGAAACTGATTATAGTATATTGTTATAATTGTTCTGTTTTATTATTATTTATTGTTGTTAATCTCTTACGGTGCCTAATTTATAAATTAAACTTTATCAGAGTATGCATATATGGGAAAAACCTAGAATATATAGGGTTCAATACTATTCATGGTTTCAGGCATCCACAGGGTATCTTGGAAGATACCCTCTCCCACAGTTGGATTTAGCCATTCTGTTAGCCCCATTGTAGAAAGAAGACTCTGAGGTCTAGACAAGTTAAATGGTATTTCCTAAGCTCACAATAAGCAAATAAGAGAACTGAATGTCAACTTCAGGTCACTTTGACCCTAAAGCTATTTTCTTTTCAATACTCCCTATTCCTCTTGCCACCAGTCTTTACAATCTGAATCCTGAGAACCACTTGGTAGGTAGGTAGGTAGGTAGGTAGGTAGGTAGGTAGGTAGGTAGGTAGAAGATATAGATGATAGATAGATCGATAGATAGATAGTAGTTAGATATCTCAACCATTTTCAGAATCCAAACTTGCCAGTTAATTTCTATGTCATCAGGGAAATTCTCTCAATAGGATAATTTTGCATTAGGCAAAACTATTCAGAAGTAGAAAAACTGTTATTTATTCACTTATTTGGGGGATAAATCATGCTTTGTTGCCTCTTTTTCTTTTTTTTTTGTAAGTTTTTATTTGAATTCCAGTTACTTGGGGCACCTGGGTGGCTCTATTGGTTAAGCATCTGCCTACAGCTCAGGTCATGATCCCAGGGTCCTGTAGTGGAGCCCCACACCGGGTTCTCTGCTCAGCGGGGAGTCTGCTTCTCTCTCTCTCTGCCGGCTGCACTACCTACTTATGCTCTCTTTCTGTCAAATAAAGTCTTTTAAAAAATAAATACATTCCAGTTAGCTAACATACAGTGTAATACTAGTTTCGGGTGTACAATTTAGTGATTCAGCACTTGGATACATCACTGGTGCTCAACACAACAGGTGCAACTCCTTTATCCCCATCACCTATTTTCCCCATCCCCCCGCCCCTCTCCCTTCTGGTAACCATCCATCAATTTGGTCTTTATAGTTAAGACTTTGTTTCTTGGTTTGCCTATCTATCATCTATCTATCTATCATCTATCTATCTATCTATCTATCTATCATCTATCATCTATCTATCTATCATCATCATCTATCTATCATCTAACTTTAAAGCAAAGGGTCTTTCTGATTGGTCCTTTGTCAACCTATATTAAATATTGAGGATTGGTGTAAACTCTGACTTCAGAGACTGTCAGGTAGGTCTACAGCAAATATGCTACTGGTCTGAATCAGAATCAAGTTTTCTTTTCAGTCTGCTTGTTCAGCAATGTAAGTAGTGGACAATGTGAGGAAACAGACAATGTGAGTAAATTTCCCTTCACAACAGAATGTAGGGTTAAGTGCCTCTTTTTTGTAGCTTAAAACATGAATATTTAACTTTCACGGTTTGTAAATAGGGTCCTTTCTCTTCTAAGAAAACTCTGCAATGATATACTCTAAATATTTCAAGCCTAAATATATCTCACTTAAATCGAGGGATTTAATAAATGTTTTCAATATGATTTATATTAGAAGCTTTGAGAATCTGGTAACTTAATTTGCACTAAAGGCACTTAATTTTGTGAAAGCTATACCAAACTTGCCATTACTAACTGCACAAATAAAGTGGGCAATTTGCTAATGGGGTTCCATTTGTGACAGTTTATGGACTACCTAACTGCCCAATTTACTCACCAAGGCACTTCCAAATAGGAACCAGTCAATGTGAAACACTGAATCGCTTTTAATTCCATAGAACACTTTACCTATTTAGATATAAATGAATAGAAACATCATACCAAAGTGACATTCACTCTATAGACCAGTCACTGGTGACACAAGAGTGAACAGAGCAGCAAGAAGTTCTGTTATTATAAAACATGTCATCTAGCTGGAGAAACAAGTATTAATTAAAGGATTTGGAGGCAAAGCTTAGGAACAAGAGTGTGGGATAGGAGGAAACCTGGCATATTCAACAAACATGAAGAAGGATAGTGAGCCTTGGAGAACTGTGGGCGAGAGGATATGCTGTGGGAGTTGAGGCTGGAAGGTAAGCAGGAGCTGGGTCGTGCAGGACATTGCAGGGTATTGCTTGAGTCTGAATGTTTGTGTCCCTCTAAATTCATATACTGAAATCCTAATGCTCAACATGGTCATATTAAAATGTAGAGGGACATGCTAATGTCATGAGAGTGGAGCCCTCACGAATGGGGTTAGTGCTCTTATAAAAGAGACTATAGAACTCCTTATGCTCTTCCACTGTGTAAGGACATAGCAAGAGGTAAGCTATCTTGGAAGAGGGTCTTCACCCAGACTTGACTGTATTGGCAGTTCGATCTTGGATTTCCAGCCTGCAGACCTGTAGAAGGTAAATTTCTGTTGTTTACAAGCCACCCAGTCTGTGGTATTTTGTGATAGCAGACCAAATGGACTAAGAGAATTTATGCATTTATTCTTTCAATAAACACCACCAAGCATCTGCTATATGAGGTGCTATTCTGGGGATATGGAAGTGAGCAAAACTGTTGAGTCTCTAAGAAGAAAGATAATTAACAGCTAAACCCATAAACAGAGAATATGTCAGGTGGGAAATGTCATGAAGAAAACTAAGCAGGTGAGGGGGAGAGGGAGTGGTAGTGGGGGTGGAGAGAAGCGTTACTAATTTACAAAGAGGGGCCGATAGGACAAATTGACATTTGAATAGAGATCTGAAGAAAGCAGGCCGTGTTGAGGGTTTTAGGCTTTCTTAGAACAAGTGTTAAGTCATTGAAGGTTTTTAAGTAGAGAGGGGACATGATCAGAATACGGATCTGGAAGAATCAGCCTTGCTGTAGGCCTCAAAAATGATGAGAATAGGAAAGGGTAGAAGCAGGAGACTAGTAAGAGAACTATTACAGTTGCCTAGAGGCAGTGATTCAGACCATGTTGGTGTAGAGGACATGGGTGAATGTGGGTGAATTTCATCACTGGAGACGGTTTTTAATTCATGTGATTGTAAGTGGCAGTACAGTCTTTGAGAGTGCTGAGCTAGGAGTAGGAAGAAATGATTTTAAGTCTATTTGTTTTACCTTGAGCTCCTTTATGGAGGTAATGATGCTTGGGTGTTCTATCTCTAAGGCTTTTGTACACAACAGATATGTAACAAAGATTTAAAATATGTAAAGTGCTTTATCACAGAAGGGGTGAGCAGTTGTTATTCACCATAAATATAACACTATAACTACTGTTTTTCTAGACTAGCAGATATACAACCTTTTTATTCTTTGAGTTTCCAGAGTGAACGCAAAGAAACCCACCGTATGAATTATGAATATTGCAATTTAGGTACTATATGCATATGACTTAATATTAATTGACATATTAAAAAAATATATATTAATTGACATATTGATTGAACTCAGTTGACAAAATATCTATGCTGCAATAATTTCTAAACCAGGATCTATGTCCAAATTTAAGTTTAGGTATGGAGCTAAGTGTTTGGATTCATTCCCATGTCTCAGGCTGCTGAGCTTGTACATAATCCTCTAGGAGCTCTAGAATTGAGATTCTCAGAAAAATGCGCTGGTAACAGGAAGAGGAGGAAAGTGCATCTCCAAGATGTCAAGACCCATCTAGTTTAGAATCCCAGCATCATTCTTTTGAAGAACCCGTGGTTCAAAACATCTTACTACTCTGGGTTAAGGACTCGCAGGAGTCTTGTCTCAGATACATTTACAGTAGGGACATTCACACAGCCCCTAGTGGAAAAAACAACCAGTGGAATTCTTGTATGTAGGTTATATGAATTTATTTGAATAAAATTGGTCTGTTAACTTATTTTGGATACTAGAAATCTCTAACCTCCACCTCGATGTGAAACGTGCATGATCTTCATCTGTACCATGTTGCTTTGCTTCTAACAGGGATTAAATCACTTATGTGTTGATTTTGATGGTGGCCCCCCCCCCCAAAAAAAAAGGATAGAAAAGAAACACTTCATTTATCTGCTTTGTCAATAATGTTCTTCTAACTCCCTCTACCCATTTATTAAACTAAGCATTTTGGACAGTGTGGTTTATTAGCTTTTCTATGAGGTTCTATTCCACATATATCTGACCTTTTTTAGTCATTGTGTGGCCAAATGAAATAAAGCACATGCATTGAAGCAGTGAATAAGATTTGGGGTTAGTGAGTTTGATGGAATCACAACCAGTAATTTTAAAATGTGACTGAATTCTTCCCACATTTAAAATCTTTCATTATGCTACTTCAAAGCTAATTTCTTTCTTGTTTTTCTGAATAGTTGCTTCCATTAATCTCACTTTAGGTAATGATGGTAATGATACAATTATATGTAATCATTGCCTGAATTCAATATGCAACACATCAGTCCCTTTATGTAGTGATTGTACAGCTCTCTACAATCTTTGGATTTGGAAAATTTCCATCATGTCTTGCCAAAATGAGATTCAAAAGTCTCTGACATTTTGCATAACATCAGTCAGGATGGGTTTTCCAACTGTCCCTTGTAATGATTGGGCAAACCCATCCATCTGGCTGGTGCTAGGTGAAGGAAATTTCTGGGTAGGCAGGCGGATCAGGGCTTGCTGTTTACAGAAATTCCAAAGCACTTACATTCTTCAGGAAAAAAGAAAGAAAGAAAGAAAAAAAAAAAGCAACCAAAAAAAAAAAAAAAAAAAACCCCACAAGAACTTTGAAAAAAGCTTGTAAGTGTGCAGGTGGCTAATCTGCTTAAACTACTAATGAGCCAAATCATAATCTAAGTGAATTTATTATGTTTTGTGCCAAGTGAATATTTATTTCAAAAATTTTAAATCTGTTTTCCTAAAATTTACAGCTAATGTTACTACCAGCTATCATTCAGTATTAGCCTGTTTCTCAAAGTACTAATAGATAGATGTGTGCTTCCAATTTTTTGTTTGTTTGTTTGTTTTTGTGCTAGGTAGAGACAAATTTGTTTAAGTTCTGAAGACACATTTTTAACACATACTCAATTTAGTTCAATTAAGACTTAATATTTTCTGCATGTTCTGACATACAGAATTGAACATGCCCATATCTTCTAAGAATTAAATATTTAAATATGCAGATAGCTCTAAGGTACTGGCTTACTATTTATTCCATATTTATTTATTTATTTTCTTTCTTTTGTTAACTCTCCTTCTCTAAAGATAAATACCAGGACTTCTTTGGTCTCCAGTAAATATCTACAATTCATCATTTTGTCCTGACTCGTTAAATTTGATTTATTGATTTACTATTTATTTATTTTTTATTTTTATTTTTTTATTTTTTAAATGCTGTCTCAGTACAATGAGGTATGGGCTGCAGAAGGTGGGAAGGCAGTCACTTTGCCCCCCCCCCCCAGTCTAAAATGTTTTTTTAATCTTTTCTAGCCCTCTAAATAGATTTTCTCTCTAGTTCCAAAACACACCTTTTGTTATATTGATATCAGCTAGCTAATTAGCTTCTAATTCCTGGTTTTAAAGGTATATCAGATTTAACTTTAACCAACTGGAAAACACTTGATTTTTTTTATCTCAAATTCTCAAATTTAATCTTCCTTTTACTCATACCTGTAAACAGACACTCCTGTCTATGAGTGGCTCCAAACAAGCAAGCAAGCAAACAAATAATTAGAGTTCTCCTGCTTCCTGTCTTCTCCATCTCTCCATCCCAGCCATTGGCAAATCCTAGAATCATGACGTTGAAAACATACCTTACAATGCTTCCCGCCTCCGTCCTCTACTACCACCTTCTCCATACCACTACATCTCTCTCCTGGTCTACTGAAAAGATCATAATAGGTGTCTTTGACTCCATCTTTCCCTTACAATCTGTTCACACTAAGTGTTAAAAACATAATTTATTCTAACTTTTCCTGTTGTAAGCTTGGAATAAAATCCAAATACCTCAAACGACCTTTTAAAGCTCATTGTAAACTATCCCACCTAACTCTGCTGGTGCATCTTCTACTCTCTACATTTTTTTACTACTCTCCAGCCGTATTGTCCAGTTTCGGATGTCCTTTTTTGAACACCTCAAAGCTGTTCTGGCCTTGGGGCTTTAGCACTGTCTGTTCCCTCTATCTGGAATGCCCTTGTCCTACATCCTCAGAGAGAGACGTTCCCTGATACCAAGTTACATTCTATCATACCACCTTATGTTAATTTTATGCAGAGCTTTGCTATTTTTTTCTTGATTGGTTGATATCTTTCTTCTTTCATTAGAATGTAAGCTTCAAGAGAACCTGATTGCTCATGTTTATTAATTATGACCGATGTATAGAGCTATGCCTGGAACACAGAATAAACCCAACAATTATTTGTGGAATAAATGGATAAGGCCTTAGAGGAACAGTTAAGGCCAATATAATTATATTGGATGATGTAAGTTGGAAAGAGGAGCAGACTCAAGTGAAACTTTCCTTCCAAGAGGATCTTTAGCTGACTCTGAAAGAGAAGCCAGGGCACTATTGGAATAATAGTGTTTGCTTCCTCCATGATCTCATCCCCCTCTCTTCCTTTTTCTGCCCTTTATTTCTTAAATATTTCTTTTCCAGGTGCTATCTTCAATCATGATTAGGTAAGGTGGAAGGAATTCCAAGGTAAATTGGAGAATATTCCTGCATTCATATTCATAAAGTCCTCCCTCTTTTGAGAAAAGAGAGAGAGAGAGAGGGAGAGAGAGAGAGAGAGCTGTAACATGGATACCTAGTTACAGCACAAAGAGATTCATATTAGAAAGCTGCTGTTATGGAAGCAAACAAAATCCAAGCCTTCTCCTCAAGGGTCAACTAAGAGCATCTGTATCGGCATCAACACTGAGAAAATCTTCCCTTAATCCACGGTGAACACAGGCCAGGCTACTGTGGCCCCACCTTGGATGCCTTTGTGCTCAGCACCACTAATGTCATTCAGTTTAGCTATTTCTCAAATCTTAGGACTTTTACTCCTGAAGCTTCTCTTTTACTTCTTTCTGAACATGATGGCATTGGTGCTAATCTCTTCATTTCCTTTCTTCCTAATAGTCATGCACTCATTTTGTTAGGTTTTTCTGCTCACTGATTACATTTCATCACGGCTACTGGGCTGAAACTTAATACAGAAGTTTCACATACCTTATCAGAATCCCTTCTAAACTGGCCTAACTCTGTACAGCTACTAATAACATATCAAGTCTGAGCTCTAAAAATATTTTCCTATTTTGGTATACTGATCAATCCCTTTTTCTTATGAAGGAAATAGAGTAGTAGCTAACAGTGTTTGGGTAGTCCAAGTGACACATTGTGAGATCATAGAAAATGTATATGGTGTGTGTGGCACAGACTTTCTAAAATTCTTGTAATTTTCTAAGTGATGAGGACAGTAGGAGTATCCTTTTTTAAAATATTTGTTCTTTGACCCCAATTCGTGACACAGAGTTTGTAAATCCCTTGGAATTTACTGGGAGATAGGAACATCCTTTGTTCTAACAAGGCAGCTCTTGGTGGGCTCTTGAACAAGGGCTGGTCACAGAAAGACCAAGCCATGATTAGAAGCTTGGATTTTCAGTTCCACCCACACCCCTTCATTCTCTGGAGAGAGGAGAGAAGCTAGAAGTGGAGTTAATGATTGATCATACCTACCTGGATGCAGCTCCACAAAAATCCAAAAAATATGGTATTCAGAGAGCATCTAGAGTTGGTGGATACGTGGAGATGCTGGGAGAGTGGCTCATAGAGAGTATGGAAGCTCTGCACCCCCTTTCCACATACCTTGCCCTATATATCTCTTTATTCTAGCTATTTGTGAGTTATATTCTTTTATAATAAACTGTCAATTTAATAAATAAACTGTTTTCCTGAGTTCTGTGAGCCATTCTAGCAAATTAATCAAATCTAAGGAGGGGAATGTGGGAACCTCTATTTTATAGCCAGTCAAAAGCACAGATAACAATCTGGATTTAAGATTGAGGTATGAAGGTATGGAGTATGTGTGTATGGGGCGGGTGGGGGGAGTTGTGGGATTGAGACCTTAACCTGTGGAAATCTAATGTTCTGTTCTTATAAGTAGAGTCAGAATTGGGTCAGACCTTAACCTGTGGAAATCTAATGTTCTGTTCTTGTAAGTAGAGTCAGAATTGGGTTAAACTGTAGGAGACCCAGCTAGCATCATAGAGAATTACTTGGTATGAGAAAAACCTCCATATATTGGTAACCAGAAGTGTCAGAAGTGAAGTATTCTATTTAAGTAGTAAAGGAGAAAGATAGAGGAGGAATGAGTTTTTTTCCAAACAATTGTTTAGGATGGAGTTAATGCTTTCTCTACTTTGTCAACCCACATTTCCAAGAACAATGCCCCAAATCCAAAAACACCTAATTAAGATCCCAAAGGAGAATTCTATCAGAATCCATAAGATCGAGAGCCCTATTAGATTGGCAAGTTATCACCACAGGGCAGCCTTTCCTATTTCCTGTCAGCTGTACCAGAGTTTCTTGAGTAGAACAAATAAGTTCAGTGTGATCCATGAGCTCCTTTGCACATAATTCTAAGAATGCCATAAGTCTCTCTGAGGTGGAATTAAGCGGATTGAAGATAAATCAACCACACTTCAGGACTGAGGTCCTAGCACTAATCTTCCTTACTAAGATCTTTCCTTAATCATATTTTTGCCAATTTTTTAGTCTTTCTCTATGATTTCCCACTGAGAATATGAAAATTTGGGCTAATCTATGGAATCTGACTCAATGCCATTCTTGTCATACCCAGAACATAAATCATCTTGCCCCTCTGTATAGTTTTCTTCCAAGATTCTTTCTAACGGTGGTTCTACTCATTAGCTTGGCCATGATCTTCTTTCACTCTTCTTAGACACGGAGTATAATTAATTCAGATTGAGACCCATGTCTCCTGACCCTTAGCTCAGCGATTTTTACTCTATAAATGAATCTACCACCCTAATCTATTGTAAATATTGATTCTAAAAAGACTTCACTGAAGTCCAATTTGCTCAAGCAATATGGAGACAGCTTGAATTTCTCTTAGGATATTAGCGAAATACTTTTAAAGTGTGTGGATATATTTGCAAATAAATTTAGGTGATGTATATACACACAAGTTAGATATGCATCCTAAGACTATTTCTTGATACTGTGAACTGTCAAGCAGAGTAAGACAAAATAAAACAAAACAAAAATAATTCGAAAAGTCAAAGCCAAATATCATTACTAAAGTGTTTCATGGGAATTGGCAGTGGCAACAAGAATTGAAATGTCTTTAGAAATCAAGTATCTACAGGCATTGCGGGTGGGACACAAGACTTACAGTGTTGAAACATGTGACTATTCAAGTGAAGCCTGTCCATCCAGAGTAACAATGGATTATTACACTCAAAGAAAATATTATTACAATATTTTGTACATTTTGGAGAACAAAAATCCAGAGACCAGTGCTTTCATTTCTATGACTCTTCTGTTATCTTTGGCCGTTCTTTTTTCCTAGATCTTCTGTGTAAAGGTCTTTGACTCAAGGCTGTTTCATGATCCACTGAAATCTGAGGAAAGCATGGGTCTAAATTTTCTACCATTTCCTTGAATGCACTATCAGAGGTGACCATCCAAGGGACCTTTGTAATAATGAAGTTTTTTAAAATATTCAGTGACATTTTGGTTTATTTTGATATGTTGGATGATTAACAATAAATTTTCCTCACAGGTAAAACGATAGAGTTCCAATATTTCTTTAGAAAAATACTGAAAATAGTAAAACTGGTATAGGCACAGCTAGTGCTAAAAAGAAAATAGTTATATACTCATCATATGAATGAGAAAAGGAAAGCTCAGAGTTATTGCAGTCTGCCAAATATTAGAATGTGTCTTACCCAGGTCTGTGTGACTCTAAAGCCAAAGTTATTTCCAAGACTTTGGGCTCTTTCAGGTATTCTATCTAAAGGAGGCTGAAAATAACAGTAGCCCTTTTGTATAGTTGTGAAAAAAATATGGTACTTAACATTCCAATTGCTCAGTTCCACACTAGCAACAGTAACTTATTAATCTCTCCAATAAATCCTAAGTACAGAAAAGATTAAGGGACTGTGCATTTATTTTGATTAAAATAATTTATGTAAATTTTAATTCAAATTAGGCTCAGCCTTAGGCACCTAGAATATTAATTCAGAAACTAGTCTTATTAGTCCAGATTCACATGCACAGTTTTAGCCAAGGACATTGAAGCAAACACTTTATCTTTATTAGTCACCAATTGGCAAGCATTTATTGAGTACCTTTGAAGCATTGGGGAGGAGCCCGAACCTCAAAGAAATTGCCATCTGTTTGGGGCAGCACGACTAAATTACTTGAAGCCATTTGAAAAAGAAACAAGATAGTTCATAATTAAGTGCTAATTTGCTATAGAAATTCAAAGAAGCAGAAGGTTATGGAAAGCACCTGGATTCATTGAAAAAATTATGGAAGACTCTCCATTTCGGGTAGCCTTCAAAAAATATGGAGAAGCTTTGGGTAGATGGAGAAGCATGAAGGAATTCGTAGGCAATGAGTAGAAAGGTGTGGAGTCATGAAATGAGGTCAGATAAATGGATGTATCACATTCCAAAGAATGTTTGTTTGTGGGGCGTGTTGTTTGTCCTCCTAGAAACTGAGTAAGAATAAGGGCCTTGTGCTTCTTCGTCACCTTCTATCTCAAGCACAGGGCCTAGCAGGTTGTAGGGATCTAATAAATACAGTGTGGCTCTTCACTGTGAGAAGAAGGTGGAGGAGTCTGGATTTGAAACAGGAAATGAAAAATATAAATTAGAAAATATAAAAACAACTTGCTGTCTTATTTCAGTTGGCGTATATTTACGGATTTTTATTGGTATCACTTTGCTAAAAAGATTTTGTTAACTGTGGGTAAAAGTTTATTCAGTCGTTTATGTATACATAATAGTGGAAGTGAGGTTAGAACGAATAATGATTGGATAATTCCTTTTGCTTCAGACTTCTTTATTGTATCATCTTTCCTGAATCAGATAAAGGTTAATGATTGGTTTGCATTTGCACCCCTGAACATATTTTAGCAAAAGTAAAATCAAGGCTGTTTTGACTGGAAGAAGAAGAAAAAATCCTGAATGGAAAGTAAACTAAAGATAAACATGACTGAAGTCAGCCAGTCATTCATTGTGGTAGCCAGCCTCCAGGAGGACCTGCAGTTATCTCTGCCTCCTGGTATTGACACCTTTGTATAATTTCTTCCTGTTGAGGGAAACCTGGCTTAATGGTTGAGCATCTGCCTTTGGTTCAGGGCATGATCCCAGGTCCTGGGATCGAGTTCCACGTCGGGCTCCCTGCATGGAGCCCTTCTCTCTCTGCCTGTGTCTCTGCCTCTCTCTGTGTGTCTCTCATGGATAAATAAATAAAACCTAAAAAAAAAAATTCTTCCTGTTGAGTGTGAGCTGGACTTTATAACTCTCTCCTAATGAATAGAATAATGCAGAAATGATAGTGTGAGATTTGGAGATTAGGTCATAAAAAACAGTGTGACCTCTCTCTCTTTCAATCTCTGGAATCACTCTCTCTAGGGTACTCCAGCTTCCATGTTGTGAATGGCCCTATGGAGAGGCTTGAATGACAAGGAACTGAGGCTTCCTACTAACAGCCATGTGAGTGAGCTTGGAAAGAGACCATGTAGCCCAGTCAAGACTTCAGATAACTGTAGTTCCAATGGACATTTTGACTGCAGCCTCATGAGAGATCATGCACCTGAAATACTGGGCTAAGCCACGCTCAGATTCCGGACTCTCATCAACTGCATGAGATAATAAATGCCCATTGCTTGAAATCAGTCCACATATCTAGGAGCACCATCTGAAAGGCATTGAATGCTGTGGGGATATAGAGAGAGAAGACTTCAATTCTGCCATTAAGGACCTGACAGTTGAGTGCAGGAAATAATACATGTGTACAAACACCCATCTTAGGATTTCTGTAGCATAGGAAGAAGATCGATTGAGCAGTAGGGGCTTCACGGCAGAGGTTGAGTTGGGGCTTGAAGGATGAGCATGCTTTACACACATGAAGATGTTGAGGACACATTGCATAAACGGTTCTATTTTGTGATGAGATTGACAAAATTGTAAGAATAGAGTGTGTAGGGGGATCCCTGGGTGGCTCAGTGGTTTAGTGCCTGCCTTCAGCCCAGGCCGTGATCCTGGAGACCCAGGATCAAGTCCCACGTCGGGCTCCCTGCATGGAGCCTGCTTCTCCCTCTACCTGTGTCTCTGCCTCTCTCTGTGTCTCTCACAAATAAATAAATAAAATATTAAAAAAAAAGAATAGAGTGTCTAAAAAATGAAATTAATAATAATAATTGTAACAGTATACCACAGTACTTTTTTTGTTATTTTAACAGTATTTCCACAGATAGTAATATATGTATCCCACAAGAACCAAGTGAGATGGGCACGACAGTCATTATTGTACCCAGTTTATCAGCAGGGGAATTAAGATTCTGAGGGACTTAACATTATGTCTAAGTTAAGACAAGCTGTAAGTGGTAGACATGAAGGCGTAGGCTCTTTGAAAATAAGTAAAAATTTTAATCAATGGATACAATGAAATAACCTCAAATTAATCACAGAGAAAGTGCTAGAAGTCAGAAGGAAGTGAAATCCCTTCTGTAGAAGTTCTTGAAAAAAAAAAAAAAAAAGAGCTGAATGGTATGAACAGTGCAATGCCAGTGCCAACAGGGACTTGGGAGGAGGACATTAGCCCCTCCTTCAAGTCATCCAACCAGAAAACAATAGCGTCTCTGACGGAGTAATGCTATTTTACTTTCCAGTCTTACATCAAATATAGACAAGAGCACCTTTACCACATATTTTCCTTTTTCTGTACAATATAAGTTGCTGCAAATAAACTTCAAGGGAAACTCCGTAGCCTCCAGAGGAGCCGGACTGGTGCCTTGTAAATGCCTTACCTACAGAAGTTCCAGAGCAGCTTCTGTTGTTAAATAGCTACATTCTGAGCTGATTTGTAGATGACTTTTTAAAGACCCTTTTCATTTACCCCACTTCTGGATTCACAGTGGAAAGGTGCCTATAGTTATACCGTATGCATTTTCAGGTGAATAAATCAAATTCATAAAAATCAGAGGCCAAAAATGATAAGTATGGTTACAGAAAACAAAACAAAACAAAACAAAAAAACAATTGTTAGAAATGTACTCTTTTAGAAAAGAAGTCAGAAGTCTGGACTAGAAGTCAGAAGATTTTGCTGCTCCTGTTAGTTGTAACCTTGTACAAGTGACTTGTCCCATCTCTGTGTTGTCAACCTTCCTTTCTATACAAGATCTTTGTATGTATTTACTGGGCTTTCATAACAAAGTGCCCCAGTTTGAGTGACTTCAAAAACAAACAAAAAATATTTCCTTGCAGTTCTGGAGACTCTAAGTCTGAGATGAAGGTGTTGGAAGATTGGTTTCTTCCAAGGCCTTTCCCCTTGGCTGGTCTCTCTGTGTCTTCACATGGTGTTTCCTCTGGGAGAGTCTGTATCCTAATTTCCTCTCCTCATGAGTGCTGGTCATACTGGATTACCAAAGGCCACCCTGATGATCTCATTTTAACTTAATCATGTCTTTAAAGACCATATTTCCAAATAAGGTCATATTTTAAGTATTAAGACTTCAACATATGAATTTTGTGTGAGGGATACAGTTGAGGCCTTAACAGGGGGTATTGTTAAGTAAGTGGATGGTGTGTGGTGAGAGATTTCCTACTGTTTAGAGAGGAAAGTTACAGATATGAACTAGAATCAGAGATATCAGTATAAAATTTTAATTAGTTTAATATAGATAAAGATAGATTCAGAAATAATTGTATATGTGTGTATATATGGGCCATTGCATGTACATATATGTCCAAGCTCAGGCCACGGAGAGGGACCGGAAGCAATGACATGCCAGTAGTAACAAGTACATACAGGACCTTGAATTTAGCTTCTAAATACCATTATGTAATGAAAAGAACAAGAGTTCCTTGGAAAAACAACTGATTTGATAGCTAAGGCAGGGAAGTGAAAGATGAACGCGAAGCGTCTAACAGTGCCAGTAAACAAAGAAGTGCTCACAAAATAAAACAAAGTCAAAGGGACACTGAAAACAATGTGAAAGAGCTCCCAACCACCAGAACTAAGAACATTTGGGCAAGAAAATAAATAGTGTGCAATTGGATTACAACCCAAATTTGTATAGCCCAAAGTATAAAAATATATATATACACAAGTACATCCTGATATAAATAAACAATTAATAAATAAATATGGAGGGAATCACAGATCTTCTTATAAAAGTATCCCAAATAATGTGAGTGTGAACCAGACTTAGATGCCCTCATCCAAACAGTAGAGCATGAAGAGGGGAATGTCAGTAATTTCACCATGGAAAACCCCACCAGCCAGTAGCTTAACCAAGTGAGAAAGATTATCACTAGTAACAGGTTATGTTAATAGCACGCACCCCTGACAATGAAGTGATGAAGAGCGACCTTCACCTTGGGACTATTCCCCCAAGAAAAACATAAGATGAACGTTAAGTGAGGGGCATTCGACAAGATACCTGGCCAATACTTTTCAAAACTGTCAAGGTCATAATGAAAGAAAGACTAAGAAACTATCACAGACCAGTGCAGATTAAGGAGGGATGCCCCCTAAGTGCCACGTGGAGTCGTTAACTGTGTCCTGATGGAAGAGGGACATTCACGTAAAAACTGGTGAGTCCAGATAAAACCTACAGTTCAGTTAGTAGTTAAAAAAAAAAAAAAAAAAGGAAAGACTTGGATCAAATGACTCACTCTCTGCTAGCTGTAGAATTCTTAATGTTCTAGATGTGAGGTTAACTGAGGAAATGTCTCAGAGAAAGAACTTGCGGCTTTAGTGCTATTTTTTCTTTGTTGTTGTTTTATTTTATTTTATTTATTTATTTATTTGTTGTTGTTGTTGTTGTTTTAAAAATGCTTCTTCCTACAGATTTTTCTTCCATTCTTGAGAGAGAGAGAGAGAGGTGGAGAGAGTTGCAGAAGGCTCTCCTGCAGATGAAGGAACCCTAGACCCCCAGTGGCCAGTTAGCACAAGAGTTGTTTTGTTTTTAAAGATCTTTATTTATTTATTCATGAGACAGAGAGAGAGGCAGAGACACAGGCAGAGGGAGAAGCAGGCTCCTTGCAGGGAAACTGATGTGGGACTTGATCCTGGAACCGGGATCATGCCCTGGGCCAAAGGCAGATGCTCAACCGCTGAGCCACCCAGGCGTCCCAGCACAAGAGTTTGAGGAGTCAGAGCTGCGAGCTGAGTAAAGGGTGACTCTGGGGAGTCCTAGTCTAGTCCTGACGGCCTACAGACACGTGACCTTGGACACGTTCTGGTTTTATGCCTTAATTTCTTTGTCTGTACACTGAGGAGTTAGGAAATATCTAAGGTTCCAGGTTTAACATAAAATTCGACTAACGCCTCTGTAGGTACAAGTGGTAGATTCTGAGAAAGAGACTGTAATTTCTGGGGCAGGTAAATGATGCTCTTTCATGCACCACACTGACACCTGCTGGGGGAATGGGGTTCGCTCCCTGGGTTGAGTAGCTTGGAAAATCAGATCTGGTGCGAGAGAAGGCCTGTAGACTCGGGTTGGACCTCAGCTGTGACTTAGGTGAAGCGGGGGGGACAGGAGTGATGTTTGCTCTTCTCTTTCTTGCCTCTTCTCCTCCTTTCGGGCACAATCTTGCATGGTTCTGGCGCTGCCCAAAATTAACTATGACATCTTCAGCGAATTACTTAACCTCTTTGGGCCTGGATTTCCTCACTTATAAAATGGGAATTAAAAATAACGACTTTGCATGGCTCTTTGAGAATGGATTGAGCAAATCCAATTCTAAAGCTGTGATTTGCTATGTGATTCTTTATTTGGGTGGATAATAGTCGGACTTTTCTGGCCTCTGATACTCATCAAGTATTAAATGACAGTAAGTCTGTTCATATCAAATGATAGAGAGGGTCAAAGAGCATGATCCTGGCTGCTCCTGTCTTTGATAAAACCCTGAATTACGGCAAGAGGATAGATTTAATTTTTCCTAATGTGAACTTAAAAGATGTGAAGAGATAGTTTCACAGTAGTATTTAGCAGCACATGATCTATGGTTATGTTCATAAATCAGCAATGTGCAAGTCATTGGCAGTTTTTCTCCTGGGGAGACCTGAGCAGCAGGGGAAAGAGAAGCACAGTTGTGGGGCCTTAGTGGAAGATGGATAACTTGGGAATATTTTCAACACGTGCAGATCTGTGTTAAATAGGTTTTCGAGAACGTTTCTTCTCCAGCCGAGGCACATGTTAGATTTCCAGTGATAAGCTGCTCAATTCTCTCTGCTGCACATCTACTCTCCTCTTTGTGGCCATGGGAAGGGAGGGATCAGCTGCAAGATGCCCTGGGGACGTGGGCTTCTGGCAGAAAGACTGATCTCAGGAAGGCCCTGGTCTCATTTATACATTTTTTAAAAATATATTTTGAAGACGTATTGGAAATGGGATTATTTCCTTAGAGCTCGGGGGTCAGAAAGTATTCCCTGGAAAGACTTCACTGAATTATTCTGTATAATACTGGGTTTTATATATCCCGATTTAATGGGATGAAGTTCTTTTACCCACTTTTTCTTGTGATTCTTGCCAGATCATTTTTATTTCATTATTTTATTTTAGTAATGCCATCAGACATTATTACTGTGTTCTCACATAGCATGCAACTAAGGCACAGAGAGGTTTAAATTTGCCCAAGTTGGTGGTAGAGACAGGAACCCTCCAGGGTCCTTCAGTCTCTAGGTAGATAACATCCCGTGCATCTGGAGTGACCATATCATTGCACGTAGGAGATGGAAAGCCCTTAATATTGAGATAATCCTACAAATATTGTTGCTAAGGCAGTAAGCTTCCTGCTTGTGTGTATGTGCGTGTCCTTGTGACTGTGGCCTTTTACTCACAAGTTTTCATCCCTGGGTTCACAAATGGTTTTTAAATGTTCTTGATGATAAGGATCTTCTAAAAAAATACTTTATCTGTTTCTGAGTAGGAATATTCCGACTTTAACAAATATTTCTATTAAGGTCCAAATATCATAAACTGGAGTAATCAAGAACTTCTATCTATAGAGAAAAAAAACCTCAAACTCCTTGGACTTCTAATATTCTCCTTGAGCTGGCACAAACTGACTTTTTATTTTTTTATTTTTTTAAGATTTTATTTATTTATTCATGAGAGACACACAGAGAGAAGCAGAGACACAGGCAGAGGGAGAAGCAAGCTCCTCGTGGGGAGCCTCATGTGGGACTCGGTCCTAGGATCCCGGGATCATGATCTGAGCCAAAGGCAGATGCTCAACTGCTGAGCCACCCAGGTGCCCCCAAACTGACTTTTTCATGTTACTTTATCCTATCACCTAGCCCCATGCGGTAACTCTCAAACTTGACTGCACCAGATTCCTGGTTCCATCTCACACTTACAGGTTGAGACAAATACAGAATCTAAACTCTTAATCAGCTCCACAAGTATGTCTGATGCAACGAGCTTGTGAATTGACATAGGTGGACCTTGCCAGTCCCACATGACCTGCTTTACTATAATGTGGCCTCTGTTTGAATAACTTGATGCTGTCACCATGCCTGATTTTACCTCCCAAAATACTACCTTTATTTCAAGACCCAACTCAAATGGCCTAGCATTCATGAAGCTTTGGCTAATTCTTTCTCTCTCTCTCTTTTTTAAATTTTATTTATTTATTCATGGAAGACAGAGAGAGAGAGAGAGAGAGAGAGAGGCAGAGACACAGGCAGAGGGAGAAGCAGGCTCCATGCAGGGAGCCTGAGGTGGGACTCGATCCTGGGACCCCGGGGTCATGCCCTGGGCCGAAGGTGGCACTAGTTGTTTTCTGTGTCTTTTCCCCACAGGAGAGAGGATGTAGACTCAGCCACTAAGGCCACATTCAGCACATAGTTCTCAGTAAGAGTCAAAAACGCGCTGATTTTAAGTGTATGGGTAACTTCAGAGAACAGAGGTTCTGATGTTACTTCATTCTGGGGACAGAACAAGACAGATCAGGTCTTTCTGTTGTGCCCTTATTCTCAGAGTTTGGGATTAGCTGTTATGGATTTTGTTTAGATCCGTCACTCTTCTTAAGCTTGAGCTACCAACTGACAGCCTAGTTTTTGGTTGAAAGAAAGAATTTGTAAAGGAAAAATAAATAGATCATATTTGTTAAGGAATTCTCTGGCCATTGTCTTGTTTAAATTAATGACGGAATAGAAAGTCTTCAAAGTCCTGCATGATCCCACTTTTTGGTTCTTTATTAGATATATGTGTATAATTTTAAGGATGCTTCACACTTGGAAGACTATATTCATTAAATGCCAACAATTATTTTAAAACATATGTGTGAACATACTTTAGTGTGTGCATTTATCAAGAAATAGCGTTTTTGGTTTTTTAATTGAATGAATTAAATTCATTATTGATGAATTGAAGCTTTCATCTGAAAAAGTATCTTCCCACTGCTATGAATTTATTAATTTAGTGTTCAGAATAAGGATTTTGAGTACGGGATTTAAAAGTATTTAGATATAAGTGCATTGTTAAATAGAGAAATCACAAGTGCCATACTACTAAACATAAAATTGAATATGAAATATGATTGTTGATCCAAGAGATTCCATTGAAGAACAGCTGTTTCAGCCTTCTGGAAGACATTTTTGGAAGTATGATTGAGAATTTATTTTAGATGTAACAGGCACCTTCTTATATTTTCTTATATTTTTCTTCATTATAATTAAAGGGTATCATCTTCTTTCAGTTTTATATTTAATTTGAACTTACACTCATACAATAGGGTCACTTACCTTACTCAGCTCTGTGAAATTTAATCTAATTTTGGAAGCAAGGTAGAAATCAAGGCCTACATAGCACTCATCAGGTTTCAGAAGGCCTAGGAGAAGGACAAACATTACATGGTCTCATTCATTTGGGGAATATAAAAAATAGTGAAAGGGAATAAAGGGGAAAGGAGAAAAAATGAGTGGGAAATATCAGAAAGGGAGACAGAACATGAAAGACTCCTAACTCTGGGAAACGAACAAGGGGTGGTGGAAGGCGAGGTGGGTGGGGGTGGGGGTGACTGGGTGATGGGCACTGAGGGGGGCACTTGATGGGATGAGCACTGGGTGTTATTCTATATGTTGGCAATTTGAACACCAGTAAAAAATAAATTTATAAAAAAATTTTAAAAATAAAATTAAAATATTCAAAAAAAAAAAAAAAAAAAGAAGAAGAAGGCCTAGGTTGAATTGGATGTCTTGTCTTACTCCACTTCTACTATCAAGAAATGATTCCTTTAATTCAATGAAATCTTTTAAGAAGTAATAACACAATTAGAAATTAAGGTCGAGGGATCCCTGGGTGGCGCAGCGGTTTGGCGCCTGCCTTTGGCCCAGGGCGCGATCCTGGAGACCCGGGATCGAATCCCACATCGGGCTCCCGGTGCATGGAGCCTGCTTCTCCCTCTGCCTGGGTCTCTGCCTCTCTCTCTCTCTCTCTCTCTCTCTGTGACTATCATAAATAAATAAAAATTAAAAAAAAAAAAAAAGAAATTAAGGTCGAGGTTCAGCTGAGAAGTCGGGGGCATCCCTGAGCAGCAAGAAGCCATGAATGGCTCTAATCGTAGCCCAAGTGTATGGCATGTGTTCTTCTCAAAACACAAAACAAGATAAGCTCTTTGAAGATTTTCCTTAAGATAGAATTTTAGCAAAACTATCCCCAAAATCCAAATCCCAAACATTTGAAAAAATCTGATTTTAGGGAATAAGTACATTTCCTTAGTCTCTAATACCAACTAACTGATGCCGAGTCTTTCAGCCCCATTACAACAGCCTGCTTTTGAACGATCTGAAATGCTCTCAGCATTTTTACTTGATCCAGTAATGTTGAGTTTCCTGAAAATTGTTTGCTGTGACCCTTTCATCCCTTTAACTCTCGAAAGATTATTAACTTACCTCTGCCTCATTAAATAATGTGTCTGCATCACAGCTGACCTATTTAAGAAATAATATATAATTGTTTGGGAGGAAGGATGAATTGGTGAGATTAAACCCTCTCCCCCCCTTTTTTTTTCTGAGTTAATCAGGGTCTCAAACTCTGTCTCTGAGAACCTTGATTATCAGATGATGGTCTGCAGAGTTGGTCGTTTTTTCAACCTCACTGGTGTCTCTTGCTCCTTCTTGTTCTATCATGCTCCCCACGGTTCTTGAAAATATGTTTTAGGGACACCTGGGTGGCTCCATGGTTGAGCATCTGCCTTCAGCTCAGGGTGTGATTCCGGGCTCCTGGGATCAAGTTCCATATGGAGCTCCCAGCAGGGAGTCTGCTCCTCCCTCTGCCTTGGCCTCTGCCTCTCTCTGTGTCTCTCATGAATGAATACATTTAAATATTAAAATATATATATATATGTTTTAAACCATGTGAAAGATGAGGGTCTTAAAAAAAGACCCTTCCAGGACATAGGAAATATAATGGTATGGCCATCCTTAGGACAGAACCAAATCCTGAGTTAGCCACATATGCTTGTATATGAGTAAATAAATAACATGAATAAATGAAAAATAACAAATAAATAAGTGAATAAATAAATAAATAAATGCAGGCATTCTTCTCCTAGTATCAACTTTAAGGGAAAATGAAGTCACAGAATTACAACATCACATAAGTAAAATCTTCCATGCATATATAGAATCAGCAAATGTCAGTTCCAGAATCTGGTGAGGAGGGAAAGGTGCATGATTTTATAGGCTGACTTAACAGCCATGAGCCTCAGAGGTGCCAGAGCACATGCTGGCTGGAAGCATGCCCTGCCCCTTAACCCCGTAACCAACTATGCAGCCACCAGGCAAGGGATAGCTTCATGCTGGGGGTATCATGTTTAGAAATCCCATGTGGCCATGGATATCGCCATGGCACCTGAAGGGGTTTGTTCAGTAACTTTCTCTGAGATCGCTGAAGTACTGTACCCAGACCCTACCCTCTCCTCACCCAAGGTTTGACTGTGATGGCGGTGCCAATGACAAGTCTGATGTCATCACTGCAGTATTCAAGCACCTTTAGGAGGAAGAACGGCAAGATAATTGTTACTCATTTCAGATGTTTTAGATCATTCATGAATTTGCTAATCAAAATGCCAGTGGTTCAGGGAAAATGACGAGTGAAACGTAATGTAGCCTGTTTTTTAGTGAATTCCCCAACTCTATAATCATGCTCAATGTCCATGGCAAAGATAGTTGCATTTGGTGGTGCTTAGGGAAGAAAGAGAGGCACCTTGAGGTTTGCAGCAGGCTTTAATCTTTTGCTACTTTGTATCCTGATTCTAGTAAAGTGATTAGAATATTATTTTTTTCCTCTGAATTGGAAGTCAGCATACATGAGCTCTAGTCTCATATCCCCAGTTCTGTTCCTTTTTTGGGGATAACAGCTTTATCGATACATAATTCATGTACCATACAATTTAACATTCATTAGTTTTATATGTACAATTCACTAGTTTTTATTATATTCACAAAGTCGTGTTAATTCTGTCCACCGAAGCATCTATATGGGTTTGGATAAATCTGGGTCTGAGTTTCCTCATGTGTAAATTAATAGTGGATTAATATATATTGTAGTCTTATTTTTAAGTGATGAGTCTATAATTTCAAGCCTTACCATAATTTATTTATGTAAAGAGTACACACATCATAAAATATGGTAAATATTTTATAAGTTATCATTTTGGGAGATATCCTTCTCTCTCTCTCTCTCTACACACACACACACACACACACACACACACACACACACACAGAATTCTTCCCTCCATCATCTCCAGTTCAAACTTCCTGTCAATCCACATCCACTTTATCTTTACTTACTAACTGGGCTTCTTCCCCACACGCCCCTTCTTGTGAACATCTGCTGTATTTGTTCTATCACGTACAAAGATTTTCTGAGATCTGGGCTGCCTACATAGTTTTATAGACATAATTTTTCCCTAAGCGAAACTATAAACTTGATTCTTTTTATCCCACACACCGCTTTCCACTCATACTCAATGAGTAGTTGTTGAGTCTCTTGTATACAGTTACACAAAAATACACTTGAAATCATAAAACCTAGATGAGTCATTCCAGAGTCACCTTACAAAGGCTCAAATGTTTTGAAAATGGAAGCACTTTAGGAATTGCCAGGGCAGAGATAATCGTGGTGGTTGCAGCTGCTTCAACACACAGGCACCTACTGCCCTGAGTAGCAGCACATGATATTGATTGACTAGCATTGCAAGCGCACGATTATATATTGCTCCATTGGGAGTTAATAATTAAACCTGTACAAAGCTCTATCTAACAACCGTATTGTCATGGTAAATTTCATCGGACATGGTAAGATGTATCTGTGATAGCCTCTGATCAATGACTAATATTGTTTGAGAGATCTTCTAGTTAAGCAACGCATGGCGACTTCTGATAAGGACTTATCTAATATGGTAGATGGCAGAAATCCATTTTTCAGGACAATCAAGTATATCTATATTGTATTAAAAAATCTTTCCGAGTATTTTCACCTTAACTTTGCTCGTATAGTTAGACTTTTTTTTTTTAATTTAACAGGGTCTGGTGCTTCTTATTGCTGTCCTAGCTACAAGAGCGTTGATACTTGAAATATTAGCTACCCTGAAAGAGTGTAGTGATAACAGCCCAGGAAACGGTTGTGTTCTGATTAACTGTGCTAAAAGACCATAGCCTGGAGCTTCTTTCTTTGTGAGCTCAACAGGACAACTATCAGCAGATGGAAATACACGCATAAGCTGTAGGAGTTTCCCTCCTCCCCACCCAGTAGACAATATAATGGAAATGTAGAGGCTGCAACAAACTATGGTAATACGATGTGTGATAAACGTATATTCCTCCTTCACAGCGGGTTACATGTCTCCTCTTAGGAAGGGAGAGAAGAGGCTGATCTTCATAAAATGTTTTTGAGACCAATGCTTTTTATACCTCTTAATTTTTATGTAATGAACCAGTACCCCTTCTGAATGGTTGCTGCTCCTGCTCCTACTCCCCATGTACCATGAGACATAAAATTATTGTATAGTCATTATTTTCAGATCTTTATTGCCTTCTTCGGATTGCTACTTTTTTTTTTTTAACTCAGTCTAGTATCCCTTCTTTGATATTCCTGCCATGCTATCATACACAATTCAACCCTACTTGTAGTTGTCAACCCACCTTGTCATCCCTCTCCCAAATTCACTGAGCATTTACAGTACAGCCCGTGCTCATCCTCATTATCCTGACTCTTACATTCATTGTGGGCTATCCAAAAACTAGTTGCAAAATCAAGTTCCTTAATATTTGCAAGTCCGGTGACTGTCTTCTCTGCACCCTTTAGTGTGGTTCCTCTGTACTCCAGGTTTCCTGGGTTAGTCCTATTTATGCTTGTTGTCATGACCTGATTATTATCACATTCTCTTTAATTCTTGAACATGGTATTTTTTTCTGTTGTATTTCTGTTTAATATTCTTATTTCTTAGTATTCAAGTTCCTTTACTTTAAAAATAAAATATACTCCCTTTCCATCTAGACCAGACCTGGTATGACCTACTTCAGCCCCTTTGTGTTCTCATCCCAAAAGTCTTGCTCCTTTGGCCTGGTGGTGGTATTCACATTGCAAACTGTCATTCTTCAGTCAAGCCAGTCATCTGCTTTCTAGGGTCTAGAGTCTGCCTTTCAGGGACATTCAGCTGTTTATCTGGATTTTGCTACCATGAATCTGTGGTCACCATGTTTCTTGGGTTTCTACAATATACAATACTGTATATTTACTGGTCCCCTTTTTTTTAATATCTATCCTAAGATCTGAAAGGATCTTTCTGCCTATTTTGTAGTGAAAAGTGAGGTAAAATCTTGGAGGTAAGCTATTCGTCTCCATATACAGACGCTTGTGTACATAGTTACCCACCTTCACTACCTTTTCTTCAGGACTAGAGGAAGGGCTTTTCTTTCTCTAACTCAAAGCCAATCACTCTCACTATACCCTTCTCCTCTTTTCTGCAACTTTTCATCAATTATTCACTTTTTTAAAAGTCTTTTGAATTTCTAATATCTCATTCTCTACTAGCTTCTTCCCCACAGATTTTACCTATGTTACTTCTACTCAGAAACAAAACAAAACAAAAACTATTCTTGGCCCAACCTCTCCTTTATTTACTGCCTTACCTCCAGTCTTTTTTTTTTTTTTTTTTTCTTTTAGACAGAAAAGTCTACCTTTTTTCATCCCCTATAATTGGGTGCCTCTATTTCCCACTGGCTCTTTTCTAGAAAATATCATTAATGACCTTTCAATTGTCAAATTTGATTCTCTCCTCACAGACCTCATTGTACAGGCTATCTAATGACATTTTACAGCAACTCTTCATTCTTCTGAAACTCTATACAAAGTTATCAAAGCAAAGCCAGGTTGAGCATCAGGGAGCACAAGCAAATGATAGGGGGCTGCAGGGTAACTCATGAAAATGTATCTGGGATTTGGATTTTCTGGGTTTCATTATCTTGTTTTCATACTGCCTCTTTTCATGTCAGGTCAATTTGTTACCTTAAAACTATTGCAAAGAGTTCTTTCTGGAAAATGTGCTCAGGTGACATGATTTGTCTTAAAACTAAAAGGAAATGAAACCAAACGGAAAAGAAAAAAAAAGAAAAGAAAAGAAAAGAAAAAGGAAAAAACCTAGGTAGATCGAAGAATGGACAAAAAAAAAGTTTCTATATTTCTCATGTTTAGCTTGTGGACAGAGATTGAAAGTCACTACACCGGGCCTGAAGATCTGTTATTGCATCGATAAGATCTGATCCTCTCTCCCATTTTCCACTTCCCAGTTTAAATTTGGAATCAAGGAACTATGTAGGAAATAGTTGATCTACATGCTTATACTAGATCTAAGACTAGTTTGCTACCAGTTAAGTTTCCTATTATTTAAGGGCCCCCTTATAATGCTAAACTCTATGATTCTATAAAACTAGATCTAAAGTAGTTCAGAGATATGAAAGAGCTTCATGAATATAATGTGATACCATTTTGAGTCTCTGTCACTATACACATAAAACCTTCAACCTGTGTATATGATGAAATTCAAGTGTAATAATTATCTGTCATCTAACATTGAAGGAAAATATTCTGTTTTTGCATGACACAATGTGCTATCTGCCCTATGTCCTTATAACGTGGATAGCCCATTTGTTTAAAAAAAAAAAAAAAGATGACAGCTGGTAATTTATTTATTTACAAATTAGGGTCCTGACTTAATAAATAAATACTCGAGGCTTTCAAAGGCAGTCACAGTAATTTTTAAGGAAAATTATATAGAGACTGTTTCCAATTACATTTAGCATTTATGAGAGATGTTCTCCTCATATCCTCAAAGTTCAAGCTTTATTAAATGAAGATGCTGATTGAAGGCTTCTGCTCAAGAGGCTGAGCTTGTTGGAAGCACTTGGGTGTTGAATCCCACATTGCAAATGAATTAAACGGCATGCCCTCTTGTTATATAAACAATACACTAACTATCAGCCATCGAGTCGGGATTAAACAGGCTAGCCTTTATCTTTTTTTTTTTTTTTTTGTCACACACATAAATTATTTCTTACTCTGTGGATTCAGAATGCCCCTGTGCACGGCACGTGGCTTTTTGCTTTTACTGATGTCTTTTCAACCTTTGTGTCTATTGGTGTAGGAGACTTTTAGGATTTTCTTGCAATCTTTTTCTCTTAGCCTCCCTCATGTCTTTTCTTTGAGCTAGAGGATATGTTGCAGCCTGGCCATTTATATTCTGACCCTAATTTATGACTAATCATGCCTCTGGTACCCTTCATGCATCTTAATATGAAGCTTTGGGGCACTTGGTTCCCAGGTGGTGAAATTATCCTGGGCATTGTGTCCACAGCTGTGTCTCTGGCATCATCTCTAAGGATCCCCTTAAGGAATTATGCTATGCTAAGTGTGACTATAAAGTAACAAGGCTGGTTTTCATACAGCAATATAAATACTTATCTCATTTCCTTCTACGTACATTTTATACCTATCCCTTTTCTAGAGATAGGAGTGAGTGATTCTCAGTTGCTCAGATGAACATGGCTGGCTGTCCCAATATGAATTTTGATCCCTGAAAATTCTTGGTTTTCAGACTGGTTAATTAAAGGGGGCAGCAACCCCCAAGTGGATTTTTGGGAAAATGGCTAGGTGGCTAGAGAAGTACTAGGAATTCTGATGCTTCTTACATATACTATTCATGATGTTTGTATTTGAAAGGAAGCTGACGTGGGCAGAAAGATCTGTTATTGTTTGTGTGAAAATCCTTTCTAGTATTTTTTATCCCATTACTAGACAGAACGGTCCTTTTGATGCACATGTTGGTAGTCTTTACACAGAAGGGTAGGCTCTCTGTCAAATGTTTCTCTTAAGTAGAAAATTGATCTGCAAGAGAAAAATGGGGTCTAGAGGAAGCACAGAGTTTGTCTGGAATGTGTCCAGTGGAAAGGGCACTAGACTAAGGATCTAAAAACACAGATGTTGTTCTGACATTTATCATACCGAGCTGTGTGTTGGTGTACAGATCACTTAGCTGAGTGCCCTGCTTAGAATGTGGCCTGACATATAAAAGGTACTCAGAAAACTTCTGCTGAATGATAAGTGAACTAATAATTGACTTATTAAAAAATCTACCATAGGATTTAACAACTCGGTTTCGAAGTTTAATCTTTCTTTCCATACTAGACTAAAATGGCTTTATGTTCCAGTGTATCATCATAACAAAGAATCTAAGGCAGCTGGGTAACCTCTGGGCAGGGAGGCTTCCCCATTAGATGACTGCTAAATTTTGGGGTGGTTAAGCATTGAGAGACCTCTTAATGAGGCCGTGATGAAAGTCCATTTTGTTCCTAGTGCCTGATGAGACTGGGTCACTCAGGAAAGTAGAGACATTAGAAAAATGCAATTGGCATCTAAACAACAACAATAAAATCCCAAAGTGGAAATAATTCCATTTGCACTAAAAAATTCATTGGAATTTTGAACTCTAGGGACAAAATTCTGGGTCAGATAACCAAGGGCACCCAGAGACTTCCAGATGAGGCCCAGCAGTCCTTAGAAAACAGCCCCGGGTTCATCATTGTCCTCTAGTTTCCCTCTCAAGAAGCATCCCACAGGCCAAGGTGTAATAATTATATTTATTATGAAAACCTAGGGCACGATGGTAATATTTTAGGATTTTGTGAAATATTTTGCAAGTATAATGAGCTTTCTATTATTTCTTGATAGCTATTTGTGAACATTGTTTCCTTTGACATTTTAAGTTTCTGGAAGGCTATTTTTGAATCCTGTTCATTTATCTTCTCTGTCGCCAAGTTCCAGTCTAATCTTTACCTCAAAGCAGATTATTTGTTAATCAAGAACAATCAAGCTCAGTTCAAGCATTGCCCCGAAATGCTCTGTACTTTTGTATGTATGTCTAGCTATTTGTTTACTCACCCATTCTCCACTCACAACCACCAAGCCTTGTGCCAGGTACCATGATACACAATGGGGGAGAAGAGATGAAAAACACTAGGTATTGCCCTTAAGGAGCATGCAAATGAATACCCAGAGTACAAACACAAAAAAATATGGTGAGAAAGTGCTCTGAGAAGAGCAGGGTATTAAACTCATACCTTTGTGAGCTTGGGGTGAGAAGCAGGGGATCAGAGGAGGTCTCATGGAGAGACAGTGGCTGAGCTGAGATATAAATGAGGAGTGGAATTAAACAGGAGAGAAATGATGTGGAAGGAGAGAGGGAGGGACAGGGAAGGGAAGGCATCTAGGGTGTATGAACAGTATGTGCAAAGGCACGAAAAGGAGAAACTAATGCCCTTTAACAAACTAGATGGAGACTGTAGGACTTTATTTTACTATGACCCAGGAGAGGAACAAGAAAAAAAAAAAAAAAAAGGCAAGAAATGATAATATATTACTCCCCTATTTCTACTGTGACATTTAATTTTAAATTATTTATAATTTATATGCTTAATATAAATTAAGCATATTTATATGCTTAATAGCAATTGCTTAGATACGGAGACAGAGTCCTGCATTTTGGTGCTAGCTTTGACAGGCTCTCAGAGAGTGATACAAAGTAGAGTCTGTGATAGCTGGCCCTCTTTTTCACTTTCTCATCTCTCCAAGTTACTCTGGAATTGGCAAGAATCTGTCTCATACGTTTTTACATGTAAAATTTCTGTAGCTTCAAGATATTTGAAAAACCCTAACCCAGAACCCTGCGAGACAGGATCGCATCCAGTACAGAGGCCCAAGTCTAAAGAAGCCAGTGCTCATTTGCATAGACAACCTGCAGAGCAGCTGGGGCAGATGTTAACAAAAAGATACTGTCATAGTCTCTGAAATGTTCTGAGTCTCGCCCTGAACTGTCCCAGCCACAGTCACAGTCACTGCATCTGAGTGTGTAGGTAGCTCAGCTTTAGAAGGTCAAGAATTTGTTTCCTGGCTCATATGAGACCCATCAACAATGTCCCAAAGACAAATAAAAAGGCTAAAGGAAAGAAGAGTATGTGGGAGAAAGCAGATTTGATTTTTTTTCTTTTTTTCAGTAAAATGCTGTGCTGCAACAGAATTGCAGCAAACCTACAAAGTAATCAAGCTCTCATGTAAGCTAGAGGAAAAGCATCTTGGGTTAAATGGGCCAAAAACCACGGGCTGGGAACCCTTTCTGTTACAGCTTAGTACCAAAAACTATCCCTCTGTCCATTGTTACTTATCCTTTTAGGAATTTGAGGGCTAAACAAGCTCACATAAGAAAGATTCACTTTTGTATTCAGTCTTTTTCTGGTATTTTTGCTCCACTTTTTCTGCGTCTATCCCTACCTCCCTACAACAATGCCTACAGGATACTTTGTTGTTAAACTTGGAAGGGCACCTGGATTGCAAGATACCTATAATTATCTTCATTTTACAGGTGAGAAAACTCATCCTCAGAGTATTTAAATATGTAGTCCAAGGCCATAAATCCTTTTGAAGAAGGTTTTTCAATTCAGTGAATAAACAAATTAATAAGATTTTTAATAGCAGTGAGATAGATTTTTTAAACTGTTGAAATAGCAGAATTAAAGAAGAATAATGCATTTGTGCTTTTCAGAATGTGGTGAAACAGGCATTCTCAGACATTGCTGGTGAGACTGTGCACTGGCTACGTTTCTGGAAATCAGTTTGGCAATTTTATCAAAGGCCTTAAAAATATTTGATATCCCTTTTCTCGATCCAATATTTCTCATTGGAATCTATTTTAAGGAAGTAATTAGAGATGTAGACAGAAGATAGGTAGATAGATAGATAGATAAACAGATAGTTGCTGATTGCAGATCTATTTTTAATAACAGTGAAAAATCAGAAATAGTCTACTTTGTCCTCTGTATAGAAATGGCTGATTTAAGTATGACATAATCATAGGAGAGAATATTATGCAGCTATTACCATATCTTGACATAATTCCATTGTCCATAAGAATATACTCATGCTATAATGTTAAGGAGAGAAAATGTAAAATAAAAAATAGAATGTGGAGTGTGACTTGTGTGTCGTGCGCACAAAAAAGAGAGAGACCCACTGCAATATATGGGCAGAACATTATTTGTAGTCTTCTTGGTGGATGAGAGTGCAATTTTAATTTTCTTCTTCATATTTTACCATATTTTCCAAATTCTCTATAATAAGCAAGTATTTCTTTTAGCATATGGAAAAGAGATGCTACTCTGATTTAAGGAACCTTAGATTTAACTACTTTGCATTCCCAGATGAACCTTCCTTGTTCCACCCCTAACATATGCATCTAGGATAGAAAATGGGAGAGAGGATGTTGGTTGGGAGTAAGGCTTACCAAGGACAGAAGCTAATCTCCCTAAGACTTTATAGGATTGTTGAGAAAAAAGATAATTGGTATCCAACAGAATAACTTCATACTGCCAGTGAGCAGAGAAATGCCAAAGACTTAATTTTATGCCAGATGGAAAATCATCCTACCCCAAATCAGGACTTCAAACCCCTGTTTCAGTCATTCTATACTGTGACCTTATACTAATGTGTATAACATAGCAGTTGCTGTTATAACTCTGCGTATTTATTGTTGACTATTCCCCCTTTTTGAACTATGAGGCACATAAGGGCAGATGCATGGTCTTTCTCATGGCTGTGTGCTCAGTGCTGAGAACGTAGCCTGACCCATAGCAGGCCCTTGATAAGCTTTTGTTGAATGATAACTGAAATAATTAAGTCACTACCAACCTGTCAAAGGCTTTGACCACTAGTCTTTGTTTTTTTTTTGTTTTTTTTTTTTTTTTAATTTTTATTTATTTATGATAGTCACAGAGAGAGAGAGAGAGGCAGAGACACAGGCAGAGGGAGAAGCAGGCTCCATGCACCGGGAGCCCGATGTGGGATTCGATCCCGGGTCTCCAGGATCGCGCCCTGGGCCAAAGGCAGGCGCCAAACCGCTGCGCCACCCAGGGATCCCGACCACTAGTCTTTGAAGTCTAATCTTTACTCAACCAAGGCTCTGGTATATACTCTCAGACTTGAAGTCGGCTACAGATTTAGATGTTGAGGAAGGAAACAGATGGCCCCAAGAATCACAGCAGCTTTGATGATGGTGCCTTTATTTGGGATGATGGAGGTACTGCTGTTCCACCACAGGCTCACTTTGTCCTTCTGACCCAGCAGGCAGGCGTGGGAAAAGATGACATTTTGGGGGGTTGCTTGTGGCATTGGCATAGCATGTGTCCTACTCACTGCCAGTTTCTTCATACCTGGTTCAGGAAATCACTGACTGTTCTGCATGTCTAACCAATGCTGGCCGATTGAGTCTATATATTTAAGTTTCGCTGCACCAGTAAGGCTTGTACATATTGGAGAGAATTAGCAAAGGCATCAAGGTCGATAAAGTACTTTCCCACCTACTTAATTTTAAATTTCACCCTGCTAGGTAACATAATTAGGCCTACTTATTTAAATGAATGAATGAATGAGTGAATGTAATCTTCTTGTTCTACTTATTATCATTAACAACCGTTTGTAGAACACTCACTAGGATGTCAACACTACGTTAAGTCATTCACATGCATTACCCATTCAGCCTTCATCATAACCCTATGACATATATGCGTACCCCAGTTTAGAGATCACAGAAATGAGTCCATTACAATGCAGATGTGACTGATCATAAGAAGATGTAATTCTATCCATATTCCAAGTAAGAATCCTGCAATACTAAGTATCCCAAGTATTTCACAAATACTCAGAATTGGAATTAGGTTCAACAGGCCATAGAAAATCATTGGGAAGCTTGCTTCTCTGCAACATTTCTGCTGGCACCCTTCAGTTTCATAATCCAGCATTCCATAGTTACCAACGTTGCCTTCCATCCATATGTTATTTGATAATCCTGATTGGTCTGCTTTAAACCTGTGAGCAAACTGCTATGCAGAGGCAGAGGGGGGATCTGTGAAGAGACTTCTGTTTCAAAAGCTAAAAACGTGATGAGTTGCTGAATTTATGTGAGCTCCACAAAGGTGTCACCGCCTGGCCTGTCACCCCATTAAAACATATTTCCATTGCTGTTCTTGAGCTGGCCTGACTCTCATCCTTTATACTTGTCCTCCGAGGGACACCGAGCTCCCTCCATTCCATCTTCCTGACTTTTGAATTAATTTTCCTAATTGGTAGAGAGGTCATTTGGGACATAAAGCCACTTGAGTGCCTAGCTGGGGTACTTCTGAAAGCTCCAGCAATGGAGAGCACCAAGGGCCGTCAGGACATTGCTGCCTGATTCTTTCAGCTGCTCTAGGTCAGGCCTTTCCTCATGCCCCCTGCCTTGTCTTTAACTTAGGATATTCAGACACTGTCACAAACGAGGCAAGAGAGAAAGAACAGTAGTTAACTTGCCTTTACGTGGCCATGCAAAGCAAGCCCAGAGGGCTTCTCCCTAGCAGTCATGGAGTTCAGGAAAACCATGGAAAGCAATGGCCTGTTCAAACCTGAACTTTTGTTTCTATAAGGGAGAGAGGACAAAAAATAAAAAGACCCAAAGCAAAAAGAGCAAAGCTTTAAGACACTAGTCTGGCCACCTGGGCACCCGCTGGGACCTTGGGTGCTTAATGGCCTGTTAATATTTTGAATCACAGGCTGCAGCATATGAAGACTCCGAACACTCCCCAGGGAAGCCCCCATGCACTTAATGGATCTTTGCCTTTCAGCTTCCTTCGGGGAAGTGTTTAATTGCATCCATGATTCTGATGATCATTTTTATTGTGTACAGCCCAGAGCTAGGGAGAGGGGGGCCCCTCCTTGGCCAAGTTTTGGATTTCAGGTTATTTGTCATCTCTTAGCCATCATCAGTGGTGCTGTTCCTGTCATTATCATTATCATCAGAATGGGAGGGTTGAGCCTGTAATTATGTGGCACTGTGCTAAGCGCAATACAAGGAAGGCACTTGGTTCTTGCTGGCCAGATGTGCATAATCAAAACATACTCCACGTTGGAGCAGACCAGTGTTACAGGTTCATGCAGGAGCTTGAAAGAAAGGAAGATGGAAACACTGAGTGAGTGAGCAGGTCTTGGGAGGATTTAACCGCCTGGACTCTTTTAAGACTACAAATTATCATCTGGGGACTTTAAGTCTATTTAAGTACTAACATAAACTGCTACTGTGTTCCTGACAGTCCCGAATACATTGTGTGTGTCATATATAAACTCCTTGCAACAGGCTTATATGATTATGCCCAACCCACACGCCAGTTGAGTACGCTCTAGAGTAGGAGGCCGAGCCAGGATGCTAACCCAGTCTGTCTGAGCTCAAGGTCCACAGCAGGTAGCATTTAAACCCAAGGAGTCACTGCAACATATTGCAGGAAATAGAACTTCAGGACAGATTTGGATTGCGTTGCATTATTATTTGAAAATTCCAGGGATCCCTGGGTGGTGCAACGGTTTGGCACCTGCCTTTGGCCCAGGGCGTGATCCTGGAGACCCGGGTTCGAATCCCACATCGGGCTCCGGGTGCATGGGGCCTGCTTCTCCCTCTGCCTATGTCTCTGCCTCTCTCTCTCTCTCTCTCTCTCTGTGACTATCATAAATAAATAAATAAATAAATAAATAAATAAATAAATAAATGAAAAAGAAAATTGCAGGGAACATTATGTTATAACCATATAAAACCCAACTAACTAGACAAAGCCAGAACGAGAGCAAGCAAGAATGAAAGCAGTTGATTTAGGATGTAACTTTTTAAATTAGCTCCATAACGTCTTTTTTTTTTTTTTTTAAGTAAGCCTTAAACTCATGACCCTGAGATCCAAGACCTGCACTAATCAAGAATCAAATGCTTAATTGATTGAGCCACCCAGGTGTAGGAATCAAGTGAACTGGGTTCTCCTTGTAGCCCTGGCACTAATGAGGGGTGTGACCTGAAGCAGGTAGTAATCCTTTTGTGCCTATAACATTTTTTTTTTTTTACTATCACAATGTTTTTTATTTTTTATTTATTTTTTTTTTAATAAATTTTTATTTATTTATGATAGTGACACAGAGAAAGAGAGAGAGAGAGAGGCAGAAACACAGGCAGAGGGAGAAGCAGGCTCCATGCACCGGGAGCCCGACGTGGGATTCGATCCCGGGTCTCCAGGATCGCGCCCTGGGCCAAAGGCAGGCGCCAAACCACTGCGCCACCCAGGGATCCCTATCACAATGTTTTTTAAAAGGTTTAAAAATGGTAGAGCGTTGGGTACTGAACTGGAAGGGATGTGCTATATTGGGTAAAGGAATGATCCTACCTGGGTGGTGAGCGAGTAAGACTTTTTGATAATATGGGTAAGTGCCTCATCCATTTGAATCCTGATTGTTTATAGGCACACTCATCTCCCATGGCATGTTTTACTATTTATTCGATACTGGTTATTCCATTAGTAGGATTCAGTGGTTACATATTACTTAAGGATCCTTTCCAAGTTGAAACTAGGTGTAGAGGTAATTCCATTTTCTTCCTCCTCCCCTCATACTTTCTTTCTCTCTCATAATTGCTTTTTGCAGGGAGGTAGGTGGATTGGAGGAGGAAACATGACATTTAACCCTTTATCCTTTCAATTGTCCTTTTTTTAAGAATTATTTTTGATAGAAAGTTCTCCAATTCTACATTTTATTAGGGTATTTGAACATGCAAATGGGTGTTACAAATCATTCCATTATAGGTAATTCCTACTCTCGTGGAATAATCTTGCATGAAGATGCCTCACGTTGGAGGGCCGCTGAAGGTCCCTGCAGTCTTCCAATCCTAATTAAAATAGTCCTCCTAATCTTGAATTGCTTTGGGGCCATATGTTGGCTGTGCATAGGTTTCTTGCCCATTCATACAGTCTGAATGTGTAACCCGCCACCCTCACCCCCAGTCCTACCCACTCATACTCTGTACCGATGGGTTCTTGAGGGAGCTGCTTCCTCTGGGTTTGGAGGCCATAAAGACAGTAGAAGGTCTTCCAGGTTAGGAGTCAAGTGAACTGGGTTGTCCTTGTAGCCCTGGCACTAATGAGGGGTGTGACCTGAAGCAGGTAGTAATCCTTTTGTGCCTTTGTTTCTTCATCTGTAAAAAGAAGGAATAGGCGTGGGCATCTCCGTCCTCTCTGCCTCTGTGGCTCAGGCCTGGGGAGCAGATGCAGGGCTGGGGCCTTCGCCCCTCTGGGTTCACTGTTTACCGAGTTTCCCCTCTGGGGGGCCCTTGCCAGGCCCTGGCTGGCCTGCCCCATGCCTGCAGGCTGTGCCTGCCTGCTGCAGAGCGCTCAGGTCCCCAGGGGCTCCTCTTTGCCTTCCTCCTTTGCATATGAAACAACCAATCTGTCATGTTGGCAATCAGTCACCCCTTGTGAAGGCTGGCCTGTCCGCTCCCTCACCTGTCACCCGTGATGGACAGTGGGGGGAGGGGAGCGCTCCTGACCTCACTGGTGGACAGCAAGGAAGCTCTGGAAGACGTAATCGGATGTGGCGGTGGCAGCTGCTCACTGGAGCCTCTGCGGTCTCACCCGTGGCTTATGATTGAGGGTCAGAATGTTGTGCTTGGCAAGGCCCTTTGTGTGACGGATGGTGAAGATAAATAAGTATGATGCCCAATTAGGAACACCGTCCAATTACCTTTGTCCATCCCGGAGACGTGGCTGTCACAAAATGGCCCCACCAACGAGGGGGGGCAGGGGGCAGATAGGATTTTGTATTGGACAGTCCCAGAAAAAAACCCACCAACATCACCATCGTCCATACAATTTCTGGATTCCTTACTTAAAGGCAGTGTCCTAGCTCTCTGCTGCCCTCCTTATGTGTGCATGTGGCCCTGCTTCCCTTCAGTTTCTCTGAGAATTCTCCAAGCTTGGCCATCGGCCACCCTCTTCCATTTTGGGATTGTTCTGAACTTTAAGGCTTTCTGATCATTGTTCGATGAAGCTTCGAGGGTCTTAAGAAGAGGGCAGAGAACAGACACGTGGGTGGGAATCCAAATGTGATAACCGGTGACCAAGGCCCAGAGCGTGGGAGCCTTCCCCTTGCAGGGTCATAGGTCTGTTCCCCTGTGTACATGGACCGGTGAGAGGCCGACCCTCAGCCGGCTCCTGTCCCTGCTGGGAACTGACCGCAGGAGGGCCCCAGGGCACAGAAGTCCATGCAGCTTCTACGGGACCCGCCAAGGCTGGTCCAGATTTGTCAACAGGATGAACCAAACCATCCCACAATCTTTGATGCAAGGGGGAATGTGGTATTTAGTGTAACAAGGCCCATAAAGCTAAATAAAAGTGTTTTATATTAGGTCATTAAGCTGTATGTCATAGAACCTTTAAAACAGCACACATTATAAATCAGAAGTCTGGGTTTATAGGGTCACTTTCATTTAATCGACACTATTATGGCATTTGAGGCTCGGGTCACTCCTTACCTCTTTCTGGTTTAAATGAAGAGAATGTCCACATCCCGTTTGAGCCAGCAAGGAAAGGTCCATCTGCTTCGGGGCTTCTGTAACAGCTAGCCCAGGGACCAGCCTCGGTGCTGCTCACAGTGGCCGCAGAGCCTGGAATCTGAATGCTCCGAAGCCACACACAGTGCATCTGGGCCCAGAGTGCAGGCAGTCACCAAGGGAGAGACTTGAGAGGCTTAAAACTGCATTTGTGTATGATGGACACCAACATGATACACGTCCCCGGGGGCCTCTGACCCCATAACACCACCCATCTCAGAGTTTCCCTGGTGCTGTTCTTCAGGGGATAAAATACTTAAAAAGGCAGCTATTGGGGATCCCTGGGTGGCGCAGCGGTTTGGCGCCTGCCTTTGGCCCAGGGCACGATCCTAGAGACCCGGGATCGAATCCCACGTCGGGCTCCCGGTGCATGGAGCCTGCTTCTCCCTCTGCCTGTGTCTCTGCCTCTCTCTCTCTCTCTCTGTGTGACTATCATAAATTAAAAAAAAAAAAAATTAAAAAAAAATTTAAAAAAAAAAGGCAGCTATTCATTATCTCTTCAGAGACATGACCTGATTTAAACAGGTGCTAACTGGAAGAAGTCATACGTAAAGGCGTCTTCTGTAGGACTAGGTTTATATCAGATTCAAAAACAGCCAGAACGGTTGATGCTCCTGAATTGTACATTTAAAAGGGATTAACGTGGTGATTTTTATGGTATCCATATTCTAGCATACACACACCAAAACAAAATAAAACAAAAAAGGCAAAAAGCAAACAAAACCCAGCACTTTTAATCTAGCGAGTTAAAAACCAAGAGAGGGGCCACTTTGGGGCAGGAGGGGAGCGGAGGGGGGCAGTAAGCGTCGGTCATCCGGGTACAGGCTACACAGGTGGTTCATTTTGAGAAGATTCATTGAACTGCATGCTATGACCGGCATACTTTTTCTAGATCTGTGTTTTGCTTCAGTAAAACATTTACCCAATAAAAGTGCCCAATAAGTCTTAGTTGATCTGACTTAATTTGACTGGAGTGTTGGTCACAAGTGTGAAAATTAACTCTCTTCTCCAGTTGCTACAGGGATACGGGTAAAGAAAATTGAATAAAATTATGCCACTGAGTGATATTTGTATTTTTTTTCTTTATTGGGAAAATTGAATTAGTTTTAAGGAAAATAGGGCAAGATTTTGTCAGCATTTAAACCACAATGTCGCCTACTCTCTGTAGCTGCTTTACTTCCTTGAAACTGTAAAGCACATTGAGCTGTCAGGAGCAGTGCAGTGTCAGGATCACTCCCAGTGTGAGCTGGGAGTTTCGGGGCATATATACTGTTTTCCTTAGAAGTTCTGGCTCTGTGTAGTGCTGTGGGACGGTGAGTGTCGTGCTGGCTAGCAGAGGCCCCGGAACCATCTTAGGGGATGCTCTGTGGAGAGCACTGGTATTGTGGGAAGGTTGGACCAAACAACCTGGGATGCTCACTTTAATTCCAAGATTCTAATTCTATCATTCCTCCTTGCATTTGTAAATGAGTTTTTAAACTGACCTATTAGTCTGGGTCCTTATCTCTGGGTCGGTTTTCTGTTCAGTAATTTTGTGATAGGAAGTCATAGAGCTTACACAATAATCCCAGTGCTCGTAGAACATGGCCTTGCCATAACAAGTCACCATCGATTCGGTGACTTGAAACAGAAATGTATTCTCTCACCGTGGTAGAGTCCAGAAATCCAAAGTCAAGATGCCAACAGGTCCACAGTCAAACCTGTAGGAGAGAAGCTTGCTTGCGTCTTCCAGCTTCTGGTGGCTCCCAGAGATCCTTACTTAGCATTAGCATTTCTTGGCTTGTAGCTGCTTCACTGCAGTCTCTGAATTTCTCTTCACATGGTCTTCTTCCTGGAGAGTCTATGTCTCTCGATGTCCTCTACTCTTTTTTACAAGGACATCAGTCCATTGGATTTAGGGCCCACCTGAACAGGATGATTTCATTTCGATACCCTTAATTACATTTGCAAAGACCTTATTTCCAAATAAGGTCACAGTCTCAGGTTCCAAGACGATATAAATTTTGGTGGGGACACTATTCAACCCACTATAGATACCTTCCTGCAAAGGGTAATTAAAGGGAAAAAAATCAACCTTAAAAGTATTTGTTGGCGCCTACAACAGGCGCAAAGTGAGTGGTTAAGAGAATGGAGTTTTGTGACAGTTCTTAAGAAGCATCGGGGGTCAGGGAAAGAGATGATACGGTCATATTTTTGGACAGAAAATTATTATTGTGCCCCAGAATGTGCCAGACACTCTGTAGGCAATGAGTGCAGAGTTGTGACCATAATGGAACGGAAGCCATCCCCATGGCATTTATGGTCCAGTGGGGAGATAAATATAACCCAGAAATCATAAAAACAAATGTATTGCTGCAAATTGTTAAGGAAGTGACAAGCCTATCTTGAGAGAGAATTATATTGGGAGGAGGTCCTGCTTTTCATTTGCAGTCTGTCAGGAAAATTTTCTCAGAGGAAATGATATTAAGCTGAAATCAAAAGAGGAGTAGGAATTAGCCAGGTACCCATTTGGGAAGACCCTTCCAGTGGGTAGAGTGGGGAGTTCAGAAGGTAAAGGAGGGGCCCCTGTGGCTACAGCATGATGATCAAGGCTGAGGATGAAGAGCAGGTTGCCAGAAAGCTTGATGATGCACTTGTGGAGGTTCACATTCAGCATTTGGGGGTACCTGCGGTAGGACTTTCAGAAAGGTTTAAGCAGAGGAATCGCGTGCTCTGAATGTCATTTTAAGTTGAACTCAGGTTGATGAGTAAAGGAGAGAAAGGGAGAGAAAAGCAACACCCAAAGGCTGGATAAAATAAGGTGATACGAGGCAGCCTGGGCAGAGACCTTGCTACCCAGGAAACGTGCCATAAGTATTCCTGTGGCTGCAAGGGATCAGAAAGATGCCCAAAGGATTATTTCCGAGGCTGAAGGCACGCCTGACTCAGTAGAGATCTGTACAGCTCCATTGTCTATATAGAGTTGACTTTAAAAAAAAGATGAAACGAAAATTATTTTTGAGCGCATCTTACCTAAAATTAATGGAAACTTTACCATATATCTCTGCTCATTTGCTATGAAAATTTTGAATTATACTTTTTGGATTAAATAGCTCCAGCATTTGAGCTATGCAGGTGACACTGAAGACAGAGAAGACTAGTGTCAGCTAATCGGGATTTGGAAGTCACATGGGAATGGAAGGGCCTTCTAGAGAAGGGTGAGTCTCTCAGGCCTAGAAATATTGGCTGGTGGTGCCCCTGAACCAGCAGGGCTCCCCGTCCCCTGCGAGAAAGCAATGTGGCACATTCCTTATAAATATTAGCCGAGGCAACCTTTGCCAACAGCCTTTGGTTTCTATCTCCAGAGGACCTGGATTTGGGGTGAAAAGAAGGAAATATTGAGATGAGATTAGTCGTAAGGAAAGATGTCTCGTAACCATGAAAATAATGGAACCATTTCAGTTGTTGTTAGAAACCACGTGCATATATTCAACCTGAGCCGGTAAATGTGCCTGTGCCTCTCCCACAGGATTCCCTAACATGCTCCCCGTGCGCTTGGCTGGGGGAAGGCTAACATTTGACTGTGGCAAATGCTTCAGCCAACCACGTGGTCCTCACAGCAGAAGTCCTCTCATCTGAAGGATAATTAATGTTAGGAACACATCTTCTGTTTCAACTTGAGCCCCTCCTCCCTTAAAAAAGGTAAATAATCCTTACAGATTCCATGAAGAGAATCTGGGCACCAGAGATGGGCAGGGACGGAGATGACCTTGGCGGAGGGCCCCAGCACCCATGCCCCATGTGCATAGTATTACCCAAGTAGTAGGCTGCCTCCATCGAAGCCAACAGGACCGTATGGCAATGCTCGGGTCTGAAATTATTTCAAATGGGTTCCTGCGTAGTTGCACCTCTGTACTTTTGCAGTCTTCGTGGTTTCAATTTGGAAATTCGTTCAAGTGAGTAATTTAATGTTAGGTTGTTCTTTCTGTTTTCCCGTCAAGCTCACAGAATTCTAAAAATAACATTATTATGAAGCAAACTTTGTGCTTAACAGGACAGCGAGGGGTTTACTGTACCATTTGCCCCAAGTATGAAAGATTGGCCAGATTTGACTTGATCAGTGTGGGACTGGGTTTTATGAAGACACGTTGTAGTTCTGTGAAGTTACCTTTTAATCTCAGATTATGGTCTTGCCTTGAGAAAGAAAAAGGTAAATTATCGGTGAACGTAGAACTGCCCATTGCCCAAAAGCAAGGTGGGAAGGACTTCACTAAGGAAAATATCACTCTTATTAAAGTCCCAGTGACCCTGCCTATTAACCCCAGATTCTTCTCCAGGTGTGATGGCCTCCTGGCCATGGAAATACTTCAAGTCACATTTTATTTAGGAAAAATGAATTTTGCGTTAATTGTTTTCAACCTGTGTATGTACATGATTTAAAGAGCTCTAGAGTTCAGCAAGGCTTATTATAAAAATATGTCCTTGTCACCCCATCTCAGCTCTTCTCCCCTTTCCAGAAGTAATCACATTGAATTCCTGATTGTTACAAAATTTTTCTCCATCTCTCTGAGTAACATGCTAATATTACTCCTTTTTTAAAGTTTTCATTTGAAGCATTATCTACTGACCTCTTACTTTGACAGATACAGGAGTGACTTTCTTTAATACCTCTTCACCCTTTCACCTCTACTTTATATGTGCCCTGTTCTCATTCCTAGATGCCCAATAAAGTTCTCTTTTTTTTAAATAAAGTTCTATCTTAATTTTGTTTAGATCAGTATTCAGTGTTTATAATATGGAATCAGAGTATACTATGGTTTTTTTTTTGCCATTTGTATGGTTTTGTTTCATTTTCCTGTACTTATCTCTTCATTATGAGCCTACGTTTCTTCCCACTTATTCAGGTATATCTGTCTTTTTTGTTTTTTTTTTCTAGAGACTCTCTCCCAGAGACTCTTGGCCTGCTCCAGTGTTGGTTGACTCCCACATTATGGGCACTACTATAACCCAAGACCTTCTTTCACAACTGTTCTGAGAAGCCCTTCTGCTTTCCTTCTGTATTACACCTCTCATTTCCTGAAGCCCGTGTCCCCTTTATTCTCTGCCTTTTGATGGATTATATCTTTCAGTAGCTTCCTAAGAAGGGATTCGTGGGAGAAAGGGCAGTTAGATTGAAACTTTGCACGACAGAAAATGTTTTTATTCTTTCCTCTCACTTTACTGGTAGTTTCGTTGGGTATGGAATTCTTATTAAGGGAGTGCTTTCCTCCAGAATTTGAGAGTATGGGTCTATTGTCATCTGGCTTCCAAAATTGCTTCTGAAACATCTGGTGAGTTCTGATATCTGATCCTATTAGGTTCTCTGTCTCTTTGTTTCTCTTTTTGGATACTTACAGGATGCTCTCTTTGTAGTAATCTAAACTCTCATGAAATACCTTGTTATCGATGTTTGTCATAGTATGCATATGGGCCTGTTTAATCTGGATTTGGGTACCCTTTAATTCTGGGAGATTTTCTCAAAATACTCCATTGATAATGTCCTCTCTTCTAGTATCTCCATCAACTGTTTCCAGGACTCTTTTTATTCAGTCATTGAAGTTCTAGAACTAACCTTCCTAATTTTATTTCCTTATCATATTTTACATATTTTTGTCTTTTTATGCTTTAATTTCTTGACTGTGTTTTTAAATTCAAATGGAATATTTTCATTATCAATAAATAATTGTAAAAAATCCAAAATGTAGCCATGATGAATTAGACACAGAATTCCACACAAATAAAATTCAGAAGATTTACCACTGCTTGTGCCATTATGGGTAGCACAATATTTGTCTATTGTTTCCATGAGTGGAATAATAATTGCAAGTCAGAGGTAGGAGAACACTAAGCCATTCTATAGCTTCAATGGCAAGCTGGAATGTAAAGAGGAAAGCCTAGAAAAGAGCAGGTAGGATGTTAGTAGTCCTTTATACCAAATTATGATCTCCAGAGGGGCATGAAGACTGGACTTAAAAGACTGAGCTCTAGAGAATGAGACTTGGCCATGGCAGGCTCCTATAGCTGGCATACTTGAAGTCAAGCAAATCACTCACTTGGAGTGGTCCATCTGACTGGGGAGCCAGGCGCATAAGGGCTATATTTGTGTGTATGTATATATACCCATATATGTGTGTATGTGTGGGTGTAGGTATGTGTGTGCATGGGTAGGTGCATATATGTGTATGTGTGTGTATTTTTTTTCTATTATCTCACAATGAGAGAATATGGTTTCATCTTAGGAGGAATGAAGAATTAACATATCAAATAGATAGTTTTGATGGAGATGACGTATCTAGAATATATTACAGAGAGGGGAGCAAGAGACTAAGGCAATAGAGATAAGAAGTGTTCATTAGAAATGAAATGCATATCAGTTTCTTAGCTTTGTTCCTTCCTCTCCTCAGGAGAGACCAGTCCAGATATGGCCCACCATTGTTTGGATCAAATGTTCATGGTTGAGTCTAACACTAGTAGGTTTGGGTCCACTGCCCCATACACACTTATAACCGCATTTTTATACTCATTACAGACAATATATCAAGTGTTTTATTAAAAAAATCCCAACAGCTTTAGCAAATTGGTATTTGTGGTATTTATTCTTGCTGTATAGAAGAGAAAAAAGAGAGTAGTTTACTGAGATCACATAGCTGGTCAGTAGCAGAGATAGGGTTTAAATCTAGATATGCTTGCCTCCAGAGTCTATGATCTTAACCCTACTCTATGGCTTGTCTCCGTCCCCTGATATCTAATGAGTCTCACATCGTATGGTCACTTCCTTGTGAATCCCATCCCTCCCCACCACAGTACCTTCATTTCAGTTGGTTTCGCCATGTGTAACATCATCTCACACCTTCTCTGCTGGTCTATATATGTCTGTTTTTTCATATCTCATCTTCCATGTGCCTCAATTGCCTGGCGTCTCAACATACTGGACTCTTCAGCATTATCTGTGTACATCTCTCTTCTTTCCCTAGTTTTTTGGAAATATTTAAAGAATGAACAATTTTTAGAAATTTTATATTTTAATTTTTTGCACTGGAACTGAGATTTCCCAACTCCAAACGCAATCCTCTGATAAAAAACAGTCTCAAGAATCGGAATCAGGAAGACTCAAGTTCAAGTGCTGGCACTGCCACTAATCAGCTGGATGACAGTGGCCAGATTATGTTGCCTCTTTGAGCCTCAGTTTACTCATCTATAAGGCATAGATAATGGTAGCAGCCACATTATCAGTTAAATGTGAGGAATATTTTGGATAATATGTGACTTTTAACATAGTGAATAGCAGATTAAATATAATAAATAATAAAAGTTGTTATTAATGTTATCATTATTAATCATAATTAGAAAAGGAAAGCTACCAGCTTTGGAAAACACTCCAAACTTGAAGTTCCCCTTGCTTAGAAAACCCCTGGGTATTTTTAGAGTCTAATAAATAAGAGTCTTTCTCGTACAACTCGAGATAAAAAGTATGTTCATCTATTTTGATAGAAGCCATCCCTTAGGTATGATATTAGAGGTAGTAGGTGTGTTGTTGCAGCAATAATAGGCTTCATAATCATGAGAAAGCAGTAAGAAATGGAAATCCATAGTGATTAGTTATTGCAATTAAAATTTTCTTTTCTCTGCTGTGTGGGCAGACAATGTTTTCTAGTCTTTACCCACATTGGCTTGTAAAAATAGTGCTATTCTTTTGAGAATAACTATAGCTAATCAACATTTAGTTTTATATGGTCAACAAGAACATCTCTTATTTGTCTGAAACTGCTTTGGGTTAATAAATTATTGGGATGAGGACTTAGAAAACATGACAACCAGTGTCAGCATGAAGCTGACAGTGTAATGAATAACAGAGTTTCAGGATCCTGCAACCTTGATTGCTTTTCCTTCTCTTATTTGCTTTGTTCATCCCAAAGAAGAAAACGATCCACATTTGTAATATCACCTAATCCTGCTGTTGGACATTAAACATTTATTTTAAACATTAAAACCGCTGAGCTTGCAAGTTTATGACCCACAGATACTGTTATTTATTTATTTTTAAATTTTAATTATTTTATGTTGAAATTGCCAAATCCACTGAATTGAAAGAAAATGAGCTCTGGAAGCTGTGGCTTTTCATGAAGTGTAACCAAATACAGCTGGTCAGGAGAGCAGGGAATGGGGATTTTGCTGGTGTTGTTGGCTGGAACGGCAGGGCTGAAATAGACACATTTGTTAGTGAATACTTTACAGTTTGGTTATGTTTGGATTATGGTTTTTAAAATATCTTTGGGTTTTAAAAACCCAGAACAATGTATTCATAACCCATGGCCCATCAGTTTTATTGTGGCTTTCATTTTATAGAGAAAGAGTGGTTTTGCATTTAGAATGAATTGGCTGCTTGCTTTTCCAACTCTCCCACTTCATTAGAGTCATGCAATTTATTCCCCTAATGGTAAACATTTACCCCCAATTCCTGGTCAGTGCTTGGCTCAAACTATAGGGTGGCTTTTCCAGAATGTTGGAAGCTACACAGCTACAAAACAGTATAGCTTTCCTATTGATGAGGATGTGGTTTCTGGGATTTATGAGTACTTCTCCTATGTGATTATGACTGTGTGCTCTGCCTCTCTCTCCCACTTTCTTAATGAATAAAATGGAGAACTATTATGAGGAGATCATAAGCTACTGAAGAAGTATTCAGTAGTTGTTACTGGTATACATTTTTTGGTGCCTGTGGCCTTAGAAATAAAGTTCTTCATCTTACCAGAGGCAGCTGAAATGCAGTGATACGTAGGAGGTATCTTACCAAGTATGCAGACTAAAGATTTCTCTGTGTACTATTACTGCCATGCACCCCATTTCTTAGGGCGAGGTAGTTTGCATGCCTTCTCCCAAGACTGTTATACACGAAAATATAAGGATCATTGTATTTTGATGCATCTTCTAGAATGTTGAGAGGCAATGAAAAGAGACAGGTACAACCTATATGAAAGATGATTTCCTGAACACTTTGTTGAGATAAATGTACTGTAAATGGGAACACACTGTGGTATATTGGCAGGCGGGTCTTTCAAGTCTCTGGATGTAGAGAATTATATTGTTGTGTCTCTGTCATGTCATTTTATTTTGTACTCACATGAGCAATTGCAGGAATGCACAAGCTAACATATCAGTTATGAGAGGGCCCAAATGAGAGTCTACGGATGGATGAGTCTCAATAGCCAATAGCTGACAGGCCTGAGAGTCCTGAAGGATGATTTCATTGACTTGTTGCATCTTTCATGCAAACAAGGATTCGACAGCTGTCAGAAGGGCAGATTGGTCTCTCGAATCTCTAGAGATCTATGGGAAGAGTGTGTGTATTTGGAGAAGTGATTACAAATATTAATGGGCTCTGAGAACCACAAATCAGAAAGCATGTGCTTCCGAGACCTCACTGCCCATAGGGTCAAATTCAGGAAAATTGGATTTTTAACAATTACAATTTTTTTTTTTTTTTTGCTACGTATAGTTTCTACCTTGAATAAAAACTATCATAATGGGAAAAATGAAAGCTTTAGCACAATAGGCAGTATATCAGTCTTGGTTTAATGGTCTGTTTGGTTGTTCTTGTTTATTTGCTTTTTTTTTTTTTTTTCATCATTCCCAAGTCATTAAAGAAGCCCTAACTAATCTTTGCCCCCTTGATGCTTCTGTCACTGTAAAGAAACACAGAGACAGGAACTACTCCTACCTTTGCTAAGTTACATATTAGGATTTTAATGTGTGTAGTTTTTCTTCTTATGGAATTAGAATAATTGGACTATGCTAAGGTCATTGAGAAACACTGCTCTGAGAAGGAAGGGCTGAGTGGAGAAATGTGGCCCAAACTGGCTGGGATGTTTGGAGGTAATGTGGACTGTCCTGGTTAAAGAGCTAAACCACATGAGTCAACTCTTCTATAAGTAGAACTACAGAATGTTAGATGCAGCAGTGACTTGGAAGTCACTTCATCTAAGTTCTTCACTTTGCAGAGAAAGAAAGTGATATGTAGAAAACAGAAGATTAATTGCCCAAGACCACACAGTCAGGATGGGATCATTAGGAATAGAATTTAGGTTTCTTGGCTTTCAACATTTTATAAATGCTTTGAAGTACTGACTTAAAAACTGAGTGAAATCTACTTATTTCAAAGAGTATTTAATAACATTTTTTTATGTAATCAAATCATCTTTTGCAGTTTGCCTTAATTAACTTTTTTTCTTTTTTTTTTTTTTAAATGAACTTTACATATGGTTCTTGTACTGAAAAGGCAGTGGTTCTCAACTGGAGATGATTTTGTCCCTCCCATGGTAATGCCTAGAGATGTTTTTGATTGTCATGACTGGAAGAAGAGAGGAAAGAATCCTGGCATTTTGTGAGTACAGATTAGGAATGCTGATAAACTTCTACGATGCACAGGTCAGCTCTCTGCAAGAAAGAATTATCCAATTATCCAGTCCCAAATGTCAATAGTGTCAATGTCGAGAAACCAGGGTCTAGAGGCATGCCCTTTAAGGAAAGTGACGACATCCTCTTTTCCTTTATTTTATTTTCCTTTTTTTCCCCCTTTCTTGCCTCACCCCAACCTACCTCACCTCATCTCTTCTCTTCTCTATCACGGTTCTAAGAAGAAATCCAATAAGAACTGGGCTTCCGTGAACTCCAATACAAATATGTCCCTGCAATTGATATTGTTAAAAAAAAAAAAAACTCTTTAAAAGCATGTGAAATATTGAAGATGTTTATAAGTAGTGGAATCCAAACATGAAACCCTTGCATATTGCCTTTTACATAATTAACCACTGGCACAGCTCAGCCACATTCAATCAGAGCTGATGCTAAGCATGCAATGTGGTCCTGCAGGCTGCCATTGGCCGAATTCAGACCTTAAGCAGAGAAACACCATATATAACTTGGAAGACCAACTGAAACCTGGAAGATACAAAAGACAGCTGTGGGCGGCCATGGTAGGCACCTTCTCCTTTTACAGATAAACTATCATGGTTTCTTGAGGGAAATCAGATAATGCAACAACTCCTTGCACTCAGGAATTAGGCATTTTCAGACTTCATTGGTTTTCTAGAGCAGTCTGCTTAATCTTTATCCCCTGTTGCAAACAAATCACTAGACTAGCAATACCACCCAACAAAGGAATAAAATTTGTCCATCTATCATTAAGATAATTGTTATTGATTAGTCTCCTTGTAATTTTCTGCTTTTTGTTTTTAGATGTTGGTTATAAATCACACTCACAACAGGCACTGAGCCTGTGTTTGTGTCTATTATGTGGTCCTGATAAGGCTGGGCAGCGTTGTTCACCTTCCTGATGCGAGTTATTGAGATTGATTGAAGCGCTTTGCTTGTCCTATCCTAGACACTGTGTAATTAATGTTTCATTATGTTAATACATGCAAATGTGAGAGTGTGTGTTTGATTGGGAGGTGAGAGAACAAAAAGGGATTAAAGAGTTCACTCCAAAGTACAAATTAATTTATTGCATTGCTAACTGGCCTCTGAGGAACAAGGGAGTAGGCTTCAAAATGAAAGGGAAAAAAAATGCACGGAAAGAAAGAACTGTTGCATGTCTGTGTTTTTCAGTGGTGGTATAGTTAACAACTACAAAAAGGCTATTCAGTTATGATAGCAGCCTTGTCCATGTGGTGATTTCAGCAGGCTACGTGTCCTTCTATAGTGAAAGAGTTTAGGATGAGGAAGCCACAGATTATTTATTCTTTACATATACAAGCTTGATGCATATGCAGACACCATTAGAACCATACTGAAATATTAATGCAGCATCATGATCTTTTAGATGCAATGAGTGGGTAATTTCATGACATTATTTGAAGTGTAACCAGAAGGAAGTTTCACCCCAAACCAATCATCCACGGGTCTGTCCTAATAATTTGCTTATTATTGCATGTGTCTTACTGTTCTTCATAGTGATCATTTTGATGATTTCCAAATGTATCATTATCTTTATGTTCTGTGATTTACTTATCTATTTATTTAATATTAGATAGTTAATAAGTTTCTATTTAGCTGGATTTGCTATATCAAACACTGATTAGCTTTTTTTAATGTGCAGTAACTTTTGTTCTATCGAGTTATTTTCTTGAGGTAGATTCTTAGGAATGGATTTCCTAGGGCCTAAATATTTTTAAGACTTTAGATCTATGTTCCTTTCTTTAGAAACCTTCCCACTCCTGGTATCTAGCATATAGAGACTTAATAAGTAGTTGCTGAATTTAATTAAGCATACTCCTAAAATGCAATAATTTTTAAATTTGCCGCATTAAGATTTTTAATGAATCATACCTTAAAGTGGATAAAAGTTACTGAATTTTCCTTTCCACTAGGTGATGCTATTTTGAATAGGTTTGAAAATGGGAAACTGAAGAAAGAAGCATTCAGAACGAGTCAGCAAAGAAGGGCAGGGGTGGATGGCATTTTGAGAGGAGAGCTGTAAGTCTGATAGGAAAGCATTGGGTACCCAGGGGATGGAGGGCCTGGAAGGGGAAGGTTACAGAATGCCAGAATGAATACCATTGTTCCCTATCCAGGATTTATATACTAGAGGTATTGTAGGGGTACTATTTTAAGACATACTTAACTATTAAAGTGTTGAATAATTTTATTTATTTTGTTTAGTTTGTTTGCTTTCATTTCTGATGATTACTTTGGAACAGGAAGTAGGGTGGGAATCTGTGCCATTTCTTTTCATACTCCATGGTGGCTTTCCTGCTACAATGGTAGAGTTAAGTAGTTGCTCTACAAAGCCAAAAGTATTGATTATCTGGCCCGTTACAGAAAAGAAAAGAAAAAAAAAATTAAAAACAAAATTCCTGAGAAACAGGAGAGAAACAGAACCTCCTAGAGAAACCAATCTGACCATGAGAAATGGAGTTTGGAGTCAAAGACGTTATTTCACATTCAGCTTCATCCATTGGACAAACTGGCATTTGTCATAGACTCAGTCTCAGTTTTCTCCTCTTCTTAATCAGCATAACAATAATTTCATTGAGTAGTTGAAAATTAAATCATGTGATGGGTTTCAGTATTAGTTCCTTTGTTCTTCCCACCCACAAAGGATAAGTTTCAAAAACATGATTAGTGTCTATATTATGTAGTAGTTACTTTGTACACTGTCCTGATGTAGTCAATTGAAGTTCCATTCATGCTATGTAAATTTTTTAAAAAAAGTATTGTTTATACGAACGAATAATTAATGTAACCAAAACTACCAACTCAATCTTTTCTAAATTTACCCTGCTTTAGCTACAGTCCTGCTAAACTATTAGTTGCTGATGTCAGCATTAACTAGAAAGGTTTTCTGAGCATATTTATCCATGTCAAAGCATTGACCCACAACTATTAAGCAAAAAGGCATAGAGTTGTGAGTCATTGAATGTGATGGAGCAGGGCTCTCCCCTATGATCCCCACTTTCATGCTTCATTCTGCTTTATTCCTTATGGTCAAAGCCAGTGTCTAAGTGGCCAGAGTTCCTTTTGCCATGACTCATCTGTCATTTTTCACAGTTCCTTTGTAGACCAACAGGAAAGTATGATACCTTTTGGTTTGCTGTCCTCTTCACTGAGACTTAACACATTTTTAGTCATTTGATTTCAGTTTATTTCCAGCTACATGCCAGTTTGATGAGCCTAGAGCCATCCCTTTCCAGTTAACACTAGGAGGTATTCCAATACATCATGGCCTTTCACACCCACCCCAAGAAGTTTGTTTGTTTCTTTGTTTCTTTCTTTTTTCCCCCAAGAAGTTTCCATTAATGAGTAAAAACCATTTAGAGGAGAATGAGGCAATAATTCTCTTTAATTCCAAATTTGTCTAAAACTCCAAAGCATGACAGCATATTATGGGTTGCAGAAATAGAAGTATATATACTATATTTTCAATATAATTAATTCTGAATGCTTCTAGTGTCTGACAGGATTTCTCACTATCAGACAAAAATACAGATTTTGAGGAAGAGTGCCAGAATGAACATCTGCATCGTCTTTAAAATGGTGATAGGTTGAAGACCATACATCACAAATTGCTTAGAACAATTTCATGTATACATTTTGTCCTGGAATAATTATAAACTGAGTCCCCTTTATTCTCAAAAGTATCTTATGTGATTATCCTAGCATTGCACCAGTGATTTAGCTTGAAATTAGCCAAGAGTGAAATGCATAGCGTCATAAGTACTCTCTCCTCATACCGTATACATTTTTTTTGGTTAGATTTTACTGTATTTTACATTGATGGCAAAATGATTATTACACTGATGTTCAACATCAGTCACATTTAAAAGCTACTTTTAAAATCTTTACCAACTGTGTTACTGTATATTTTGGAGATGCCCAGGTGGGCATCCATAAATTTGTTTAATATGTGGACCTGGTTATGAGCTTTATGGGTGCTGCTTGCTTATAAGTGAGGGACCACAGTTGCATCCTGCCCCCAATGAACTACAGTTTAGGCCTAGTGGAAAGTAATTACTTAAGGAAGCTCAAAATGCTCACTCATTTTTCTTCGTTACCCTTTGGTTCATGTCAAAGGTAGTAAGAGAATCTTCTTCCCTGAGAACAGCATCATTCAGTGCCTTTTTTTTTTTTTTTTTAATGTATTCATCAGTGCTAAACACAAATGGGAGAGAGGATTTAAACAAAAGTTTTGGTGTAGTTCTTGACTTTGAGGGTAGTAAATCAGGTATTAATATATGCGGTAGATCAACAAAAATTGTATGGACAAAATCAAAATTTGAGAAGTCTGATATTAGTAATTAATAATTTGTAATGTTTAAATGCTTTGGTTTTCCATTGATTTAGTTATGTGGGACAAGTCCAGGCTTTTCTGTGGTTCTGGGACAACCTCAAAGAGAAAAGAGACGAAGGCTTTCTAATTTGGTACTACTGCTTCAGCCTCGTTCCCCACCACCCGCATCCATCCCTTCCCAGGCAAACCCAGACTCTTGTGCTTCTCCTACAAATGCTTGCTGTGTTAACCTAGGACTGAACTGGGTGACAAAAGCTATAGTTTGAGAAGGCATTTTATACCACAGAATCATTGACTTCATCCTTCTTCCCAGATTACATAGTCCTATGACCAAAAGTGCTTAAATTCTATTTGAGGGATTTTCTGAAATCACAGTAGCGTAGGCACAGTCTGTATTAAATATTTCAATTAATACCACGTGCCTCTGAGCTGGTTTGCCCGTCTTTGGCTATGTATTCTACTTTTATGTAGTTTGAGAAAAGAAAGGGCTTTGATAAAAAGCAGAAATAATGATTCGTAGATAGAATTAAGACAAAAAGCTAGATTTTTCTGAGACATATGACTTTGGTCAAGACAGTTAACCTCTTGAGCCTTGTTTTCCCCCTACATGCAAAATAAAGTTAACAATCTGTTCCTGATCAACAGGATCAAATGAGGCTGCCATGTAAATTCTAGGTAAGTTACTAGAACCATAAGAAAAAAATAAGCAGACAAAGAATACAATATTCCTAAGCCACAGTGCAAACCTTCAACACATCTTAATGCAACACTAACCCATGATTAAAAGCAGTGAATAAGTCCAGCCCCAACTCTCAGACCAACCCTACTCACAAGAAAATGGATCTGGCTATATATAAGTGACCTTGATTGTTATTAGTTCTTTTCATCTCTATATTATGCAGTCCCTTGGATGCACAATAGCAGGGACATATTTTTCTCTCTTTTTTTAAGATTTTATTTATTTCTTCATGAGAGACACAGAGAGAGTTATAGAGACACAGGCAGAGGGAGAAGTAGGCTCCATGCAGGGAGCCCCATTTGGGACTCCATTCCAGGATCACGACCTGAGCTGAAGGCAGGTGCTCAACCACTGAGCCGCCAGGTGCCTCAAGGACATATTTTTCAAATATATTTTTTAGAGAGAGAGAGAAAAACAAAACAAAACAAAACAAAACATTGGAATTGTAAGAGATACTTCATTTATTTAATTATGTTAAAAAGATAGTAACATGTTTGGCAATATGATTTAAAATGTATAATAATTATGGCTTTCAAAATTTCAGTCTTGCGGCGCCTGGGTGGCTCTGTTGGTTAAAGCATCTGCCTTGGTTCAGGTCATGATCTCAGAGCCCTGGGATCCAGCAGGCATTGTCAGGCTCCCTGCGCAGCAGAAAATCTGCTTCTTCCTACTTTTCATGCGCTCTCTCTCTTTATAATAAATAAATAAGATCTTTTGAAAAATAAATAAAATTGTAGTCTTGGCATAGAGCATACAAATCAAAATGTTACATAACAAAGAGATGTTATATTCCAGTGACATCTATGAAATCCCTGGTTCTTCTGATCTGGAGGTAATGTGAGGATAAAAGAGCTTAAGACATTAGGACAGAGCCCCGTACATGGGGCCGAATAAAAAATAAAGCAGATGTGTGTGTCTGGGATTATGGGTATTGGGGGGAAAGTGTCTACAGCTGATGAATTATGGGGGAGTCCACATTTCAGGAGACCAGTGTGCTACACTTTGTTTTTGTTTTTTTTTTTTATGATAGTCACAGAGAGAGAGAGAAGCAGAGACACAGGCGGAGGGAGAAGCAGGCTCCATGCACTGGGAGCCCGATGTGGGACTCGATCCCAGGTCTCCAGGATCGCGCCCTGGGCCAAAGGCAAGCGCCAAACCGCTGCGCCACCCAGGGATCCCGTGTGCTACACTTTGTAAACTCAGCCCATTCTCTGCTCCCAGTTCTGCTTGTCAGCTGAGAGTTTTATATCATTTTACTTCTGAGTGTTTTATGATTACACTTGGTCTCTTTAATAGAATTACAGTTTCTATCATTCCAGGGAATCTGCTGCTTATCATTTAGATACTTTTTAGAGTTTTACTGTTTCTAAGTGGTGGCACACATAATCATTGCTTTGATTCTTATGCTGTTGTTTGTTTGTTTGTTTTTTAATGAGTGACAATATGAAAGAAATTTGTTAAAGGTCAGATAAGATAAATACACTGGATAGAAGCTTATCCAAAAATGGTACAAAGTGGTTAAACAACCCACAGGAACCCACTGCTGGTGACACCATGACAGTTCCCTAGCTCTGAATTACCTAGACATCTTTTATAATTTTTGAATCCACTTGCCCGAGGCATGCTTGATATACAAAAACGCTATGCATGTTTAATACATCTTAGATGAGTTTGGAGATAAGCATAAGCCCATGAAGCCATCCCCACCATCACTGCCATAAACATATCTGTCACCTCCAAAAATTTCCTGTCACCCTCTTTTTTCTTTTATTTTTTTGTGATAAAAAACACTTATCATAAGATATGACATCTTAGCAAATGCTTAGGTATACAACACAACACTGCTAACCCTAGGCACTGTGATGTACAGTAGATTTCCAGGATCTATTCATCAAGTATAACTGAAATGTTGTAGCCTTTTTAAAGCCAATAAAAAACTCAGCTGTCCTGGGGCAGTGGGCTAGACTCTACTGCCTTAATTACAATAAGGAAACAAAGAAAAATGGCTTTTCCCTTTACCTTGAATACTTATTCGTGCAAGATGAAAAAAGTTAACAAGGCTGTTTTGCTTTCCTCTAAGGCCTTTTAGTAAACGATGACATGATAATAGCATGTGTTTTACATACCATCAGCAATTATAAAAATATATTTTCCATAGAATTACTCAATTCTGTCTGCTAAGTCTTTGGAATAGATACAGCAGGTCGCAGGGACATTAGGCCAGTGTACAGAGACAGCTAGGGAAGGGAAAAGAAGAGAGGAGATGTATAGATCTGGGAAGGGTCTGTGGCCCTAAACTAGAGGGCTGTTATAAGGAACAAAGTAGCTGGGGAGCTACACAGGCATTTAATAGATGTTTAATAATATGTATGAATGAATGAATGGCTATGATGGAAAGGTTCATCTGTGTGCACAGCCTATAGACCACATAGATATTCTTGTTAAAGCTCTCGTAAATGGTAAATCCATCCCCAAGATTGCCAAGAGGAATGCAGTGCTGAAAGTAGTGAGTTTAGCACAAGGTGGCAGCTCCAGGCTTGAATCCCGGGGAAGTGAATCAGCAGAATGGTCTTCCCAGGACAGGAATCAAAGGCATCAAACACATTTGTTTCTTCATTTTCCATTAAGAGAGAGAGACATAAATGGTTCTTCAGTTGTGAAGTTCATGTAGATCATGCATATGTTGCATATTTAGGGCTCAGAGGTCCCCTTGTGGTTCTCATCTTCTTCTGCTTCTTTTTTTTTTTCTTCTTAAAGATTATATTTACTTATTCATGAGAGACACAGAGAGAGAGAGGCTCAGAGACACAGGCAGAAGGAGAAGCAAGCTCCAAGCAAGGAGCCCGATATAGGACTCGATCCCGGGACTGTGGGGTCACACCCTGAGCCAAAGGCAGATGCCCAACCACTGAGCCACCCAGGCATCCCGTGGTTCTCATCTTCTAAAGGGACTTCATCCTTGCTCTCCAACTCATCTCCCATTAAACTTAAATCACCAGTTAATAACATACAGTGTTTAATAAATACTGACCTGATTTAAAGCTCATTGGCTTTCAGTTCCAAAGCTGATATACCTCTTATCATTATAGGTTTTCATTCTTGATGTCATTCATGGACTAAGCAGGAAAATATCATTTTTCTGCTGAGACAAGATACAGTAAATATCACAACAAAATGAATGACAGCATTTTAATGAAAACCACTGTTTGACCTCCGCTTTGAGAAAATGGGACTCATTATAACATAAATGTTTTATCAATATGGGTCCCCACATCAGACTTCATAGCACAATGTCAACCATGAAGTTTGCTGAATTTTTAAGGTTTTCTTGGGACCTGTCAGACCTTTATGGAATTAATCCTTTATATTTGTAACAGCAGTTTCCATAAGATGAATACTTCATTTCTCATGAATCATAATAAAGCTGCTGTGCTTTGTTGGCAGAGTGACCTCTGCAGTCTTTTATCTTCAAGGGAAAAGATTAGACTCTCCCTCTATTTTATGGATAATGAGGTGGGTGGCTGTTGGTCTCTTGACACCTTCAGTAACTGCACCTCTTTGTGGACTCATAGAAGACTGTGATAAACTGATCACAGTGCAATTATAGCAAATCTCTTCATATAACAATTTTCCTCCTAAATTTAAGGGTAAATTTTTTTGTAAGTGGCAAAGTTAATAGGTATGAAGTCATAGACTATTTAATCTTAGAGCTGAAGACACCTAGAAGTTAGCTAGTCCAATGTCCTGTCCTTGTTCTGTGGGCAAGTATGCTGATTCCCAGTAGTGTGGTCCATGATTCGTGACTTACAGTATTAGATAAAGAACTCAGGTCTCCTGACCCCTTGTGCTGAGAGCTTTCTTTTGAGACAGATAGTATGCCTTCTTTTTTTTTTTTTTTTTGCATATAAATTACATAAATTGCTCTATTGATGTCCTTGGGGTCATCTTCGACTCTTCTTCTTCTCCTTTTTTTTTTTTTTTTTTTTTTTTAACAACCCACATTTAATCCCTCCACAACCCCAGGGCTCAACCTTCAGTATGGATCCTGAATCTGACCATTTCTTACCACTTCCATTGCAGGGCTTCCCTCTAAGTCCCATCATTGCTCACCTGGATGATAGAAGTAACTTGCTGACTGGTTTCCTGGCTTCTTCTAATGACTGCTGTTCTCAACACAGCAACAGGGGTGACCTTTTACTGTAGGATTTCTCATCCTTAACATAGTGACATTTGGGACTGGAGACTTCTCTCCTGTGAAGGGCTATCCTGTGCACTGCAGCCCGTGTATCAGTCTCCCTGGCCTCTCCCTACTAGATGCCAGTAATATCTTCCCAGTTGTGACAGCTAAAAATGTCTTCCGACATTTACCAAATGTCTCCTTGGGGGTAAAATCTTTCCTTATTGAGAGCTATAGCTTTAGAATATAAGTTAGACTTTTTACTTTTTGGCCAGAACACTCCACTAGGTTTCCATCGTCCGAGTTCAATGCTCCTTTGTTCGCCTACAAGGTCCTATACACCTGCCACCGTCCTCTCCACCTAATCTTGAACTCTCCTTCTCCCTCAGGGTTATCACTCTTGCCCTGTAGTCTGTCTACTGTTCCTGGGAAAGCCCAGTCACACTCCCACCTCAGGACCTTAGCACTTGCCCTTGACTCTCCTTACAGAGTTCTTCCCCTAGATACCTTCCCTATGTCTGTTATGGATGGAATGTTTGTGTTCCCCCAAAATTCATATGTTGAAGCCCCAATCCCCAGTGTGTATTGAGAAGTGTGGAGCCTTTGACAAGGTAATTGGGTTTATATGATGTCATGGGGGTGGAAACCCCACGATGAGATTAGAAGCCTCATAAGAAAGAGAGACCAGAGGGTGTGCACACACTTATAGGTGAGTGTTCTCTCTCTCCTTCCGTCTCTCTCTTTTTCTCTCAAATATTATTACAACTGTGTGAGTGATAAAGCAAATTACCATGAATCAAAAAATCAATCCTGTCTTGGAAAGAAATGGACATAAACTTTAACAGTGGCTTTCACCAGATGAACAGGATTATAGGCGATTATTATATTTAGCTTTGTGTCTATATCTTCTTATTTGTGTGTAGTAAATATAAATAACTTATTAAAAAACAGTTCAGCCCCTTATAATTAATGACATCTTCAAAGCTTGCCCACTCTTCAGTGTCAGCCAGATGGAGATATTCTTATGTGCTGGGTACCCATTAACTGGTACTTTTGGTAAATACTCTGAATAATCTTTCTTATTATTCATGTTGACAGTTGTGCCTTCATGATGAGCCTTGAGGGAAGAGCCATCCATCCCTCTACGTTGAGAAACACTGATGAAAAACACAAGGGGAGGAGAAAGCCAGTTTACATTTAACCAAAATGAAGAGGGTTAAAGGTTCAAACCCAGGGCAGCTTAACCAGCACATCAAAGTTTCTTTTAAATGTTAATTTTGCATGAGGCCTAGGGAATCATAACCTAGATGTCAGACTTCGTTACCTGTTGAGCTGAGAGGAAAAAAAAAAAAAAAAAAACCATTACAATTTGCCCAGTATCACACAGCAACGTCAAGCTGTGGTTTAGAGATTTAGCTCTTAAAGCAGCAAAAGGATGAGGAAGCTCCTCTCCCACTCTATCTTGGCCCTTATCGTTTTTTTCTTTACTATTGGATTTAGCCAGAGGACACTCAGACAGTTGCCTGGGGCACACACTTCTCACCCTATGAAAACCTCAGATCTTAGCAAGGCTTCTTCTGCCTTGTAGAAGGTGCCATGTGCTCCGCATGTCTGATGTGGAGCCTCTGTGTGGGCTCACTAAGCAATTTCTGCTGGGACAGTTGCTTCTTGAACTTCACATCCTGTATTTATATTTCTGAATGTTGCTCCCTGTCTTGTAAAGGGAAGAGAAAAGAAGAATCACTATGTCAAGAACAAATCGGGTTCAACAACCTTTCTACATGGACATGTGGCGGTGGTAGACTCGGTCTGCAAACGTCCTGACGCTAAAATCGCTTGTCCTGACTCAATCACGGTAGCTGTCCAAGAGATCACTCTTCTCTTCAGATACGTGAGAACTGAGCGGAGTAGGAGAATTCATAAACTATTTGATTACTGTTGCCATGATTTGAAGGAAGGGAATTCACATGGGATATGATAGAAAATACAAGATGCCCGGTTAACTGTGAATTTTGGGTACGCAACAAATGTTTTACTGTAAGTATGCCCTATGCGCTATTTATTTAATAGAAGTGTTTAGGACATATTTATATGAGAACCTTACTTTTTGCTTACCCGAAATTCAAATAGGACTGATTCCTTTGATTTTTACTTGCTAAACCTGGCAACTCTAATGAGGGAGGAACTTGAAGTGTCCTTTAAAATTTTTAATTTAAATTTTCATCCATAGCTTCCCTACATTTTAATGATTCTTAATAAATCCCCCTAGTAAAACGTACCTGTATTTCTTCCTGGTAAGTCTTCCTTTGAATTATTTAAATTAAGGAATAAATTTCACGAAATCTAATTCACTTCTAATTTCCATGTGTTAGTGATAAAAAATTGTCTTGAAGTTAAACAGCTTCAAAATATGCTAGTCTCTAGCAAAGACTGGAATGTAAACAATCTTTTTAAAGACACAACCACATCTTTGGACAATTCTGTTCACTCTGTCTCTTACCAAAGTAAAAAAAAAAAAAAAAAAAAAAAAAAAGCACCAAAACCCCAGTGGTCACAGAAACCCCAGTGGTCATTGGTTCTGGTCCTTTGGTGCGATGCACTGTCTTGCCTTAGACTGGCTAACGTTAAAGTCTTGCATTAGGATGGAGCACATAGAGTACACCCTCCAGGCTACAGCGGACTGAGTGCAATTACGGTTTTGCCCGTCTAGATATTAAACTTGAAATGAGGGATAGATCAGCCAAGCAAGTGTCTAGAGTTCCAGCGTTTTAAAAGGCTACAATTATACCATGGGGAGAAAATGTAATGAAAGAAGTGCAGTCTGATAAGGAATACTATACCTACCAAACTTCTTTTGAGAGAGGATTGTAGTCCATCAAAAGAAATCTTTTGACAGTTCCTTGTATGAAGAACCAAGGATAGTCCAAGGAATGTTCTAATTGTTCAATTGACTGGAATTTAAATTTGGCTTAATGGAATACAGCCATTTGGGGTCCTGACACATTGCTGGTTACAAAGTGGAAAGATGAGGTATTGTCAACAATAGCCCTCTTCCTTGGCCCTGTCTTCACTTTTCTTTAACCTTTCAAAAAGAAATGTGCTGACCGTATTAATAAAATATGTGTTGAGATGTTCAGTTATTTGCCCTCCTGGATCATCCCCATATTTTTATCTCCCTGCCTACAAAAATAGTTGACCCAAACTACACAAGCTCCCAAATTTGGAAATTTATAACAGGGCAGTACAAAGAATACAAGGACCCCTAGGCCCTAGACCTGGCCACCAGATGCTTCAGAGAAGTGGTGGTCAAGATTTCATGAATATGGAGCTAATGACTCCATCCCCAAAGTTACTGATTAGGTAGGTCTAGGGTTGGGGCCTGAGATCAGACATTTCTAACAAATTTCCAGTATTGCTATTGCTTGTCTGGGAACTGTGGTTTGAGAATCACGGTTTCAGAATTTATATTCTGATATCCCAAACCCAGTAAAGCCCATATATAGTTAGGGGTTCTTTTAATTCTTACATTTTGCTTTGTTTTGCTTTTTAAAATCCCCATTCCAAACCAAAGTCTCACAAGCATTATAAACTTTTGCTAGGGCTGAAGTCCAGAGTTATAATTTTACCTGTAATTGGTGTTTGATGTATTAAAAAGAGATCATATTCTATCATTCATAGAATGATTTTACTTTCCTTCAGTGGAGATCTATTTCCTTAACACATGAGAAGCAGATGCAGTAGCATATATTTTTAAGAAGAGATAAAGATGGCAGAGTTTTCTGGGTTGATTACAAGAATTTGGGGATCATCCGAATCTCCATGCATCCCAAAGTGAAAGTTTTGTAACTTGAAAGAGATAAAATTATGCATCGCACATTCTATGGGGACTTGTATGACATTTTCTAATCTTAAAATCTTTTCAGGATCTTCTTTTTATTTTTATGCTACTCTTCATAAATTTCATTTTTTTAGCTTTTATTGCTTTAACCAGACGCTTTTACATTTTGGACTTGGAAAGGAATGTCTGACTCCATGAGGAATTATTTTTCACACTTAACAATGTTTGATATTGTAGATAAAATGTCATATTTTTAAATACCCATTCTAAGTTAGTCTGCTGCTGTGACTGAATGGTCTTTGAATTTAACAAGAATATGAGAAGGAGGGCAGGCACAAAGGAACTTATGCTAACAGAAAGATTTTTACTATTTGTTTGATTATTTTGATGAGTCTCTAAAATACAATACAGGTTTTTTTTTTCTATCTCTACGTACTCAATTAATATAAACTTAGAATATTCCTGGCAGTGCTATTTCTGATTCTTACTTATGTCTGACAAAACCAAAGCAAATAAATGCCAGTATTTCTCCTTTGGGTCACCACTCAAGCCCTCCTCTATATCTGTATCGGAAAAACATTGAAGGATTTGCTATATTATTATGTGCTTATAAAATACAATACAATCTTTCAGAAGAAGATGAAAATAAAGAATAATGTCCAGGAACAATGTGACACTTTATTACTTTTTCTCAGACTGACACAGATAAGAAAAGATCAAGAGGTTAAATGCATTTAAGGCTCTATGCCTAAATCCTACCCAGAGATGATCTAGCAATCTTCCCAAGCCAACATTTGGAGGGAGAAGAGGCCTGGAGACTCATTCATTCTAATCATGAACTCTGCCATCAGACTCAACCACTGAGATTTCTTAGTGGATGGTCTTTAGGTACTATCAAATGTATTTCTCCAAAATATTATTAATTATGTGATTTTACAGCAGGCCAAAAGATCACTTCTTTTATGAAGCAAGATTGAGAATTGTTACTATTTAAAGAAACGTTCAACAGAATGACCCGGTGGCATCTTAAAAATAAAACCAAACCAAAACAAAAACTTCTCCACTTGATTTTCTTCTGGATGAAATCCCTAGCATAGTCATTCTAATGCAAAAATCCTCTGTAAAATTGTAAAGTAGGTAGTTCCATGTTAACTCTTCAAAAACATTCTTCTGTTGCTTTCTGAGTATTTATTTCACTCATTTCCCAGGCTGGCAGTCCCCCATCAAATACTGCCTGCCCAAATTCCAGCCACAACTTTTTGAGCTACAGGCTCCAACAGTGATTTCTACTTCTTTGCCTTCTTCAGTTTCATCACCTATCTTTCTCTGTTCAAACATTAAGTCAGTGTAGTTGATTTCAGATAGGGATTCTTGGATGAAGCAATTGGATAGGGGCGCCTGGGTGGCTCAGTAGTTGACCATCTGCCTTTGACTCAGGTCATGATCCCAGCCTCCTGGGATCAAGTCCTGTTCGGGCTCCCTGCATGGAGCCTGCTTCTCCCTCTGCCTGTGTCTCTGCCTCTCTCTCTCTGTGTGTCTCTCATGAATAAATAAATAAAATCTTAAAAAAAAAAAAAGAAACAATTGGATAAAAATTATTTCATCTTAAAATATAATGTACTGATGGGCAAAACCCCTCCAGGAGGGCCTAGTACTCTAAGAGAGAGGGGAAACCAAAATTGAAGTCAGGGTGCTGTGTTAGTGGGGCATTTCTTAAGCCTGTGCAAAATAGCTCCCAAGGGAGTGCAAACAGTTTATGCCGACATAGACTGGAACTTTGAAAAGGAGAACATTGGAGACATATCTATTACTTCTCAACAGATCCTATTGGCTTGAGTCTATCTTTTATAAAAACTAAGTAATTAATGCAAGCTATTTAAGGCAGTGACATACCTGTATTCCACAGCAATGTATTAAAAATATAATCGTTATAAAGCGTACAGAAGCTCAAATTGCCAGCAAAATGCAAGGGTAGTCGTTTGAAGAAAAGTTAATCTTTATTTAACTTTCCTAAATTATGTATTCACAGCCCTGAAAACTGTCATAAACTCCTTCTTTCAGATTAAGTGGATTATTTATTTGTGATAATGGGCACATATACTCATTAACATGCTGTCATAAACAGCTGCATTCAATGTATTATGTGTTCTGTGACATAAATAAGGTGTTCAACATGAAATTGTTGTTTAAAATATAGGCCCCAGGAAGAACCAAAAAGCAATAAATGCTTCCTAATATAGTTGCCTGGTCTTGAATTCTAAATTTATTTCTACCTTATTAATGCCACTTGTATGGAAATTGCAGGTATTACTCTAGTGAAATATCCTGACATTCAAGGACATTGGCACATCTCTCTGCTTTCCCATCCTTGGTATCTCAAGCTCAGTGTTCACTGACCCATGTTTCTTTTCTTGTAAAGGAGGATATCACAGAGATGTGGGGGAGACATTTATGGCAACATCAGTCTGCATCTCAGTAAGCCAAAGCAGAATGCGCTTGATGGATGTCTTCAACCCATACTGGTTCTGAAAGTTTCCAAACTAGATGTTCATTTTTGAGATTGTTTAGTTCAATGCTCTCACTTCACAGGTGAAGGGACTGAGATTCTGAGGCCTTGAAAGGCTTGCTTGAGTCATGGGTCTTTAAGTGATAAAGCCAGGACCAAGAGCTAAATATCCAGACTCCCAATTTGATATACTTCCCACTAGAAGCATGGGCAGTAGTGAGTAAGTTGGCTACACCAAAATGATTTGGAGGGAGGAGGAGCTTAGTAGGCAGTGAGGGAGCCAGTCTGTTTTGAGATTTTTACCAACATCACTTATGGTAGACTTAAATGCTTACTGCTATTTTACAATTTCTATTAACTTGAGCAAAATTCTAGCTGCTTTCTTTGGGTGAAAGAAAGCATTTCTTTCATTTCATTAGATGAAATGAGTGTATGATAATAAATGATGCAGTTCACTGGGCAAAGTTCAACACAAAGGCAAAAGAAACAGGCTTCAAATAGAAGGCTTAGCAAAAGTGGGCATGACAGGTAACATTACAGGGGAATAGTGAGAAACTGTCTGGCTTTTATCTCCACTTATATACAAAGTTAAGAAAGATTCTGTCCATTGAAACTAGTATGGATCAATCCTTTATGAGAATATTGATGATAAGCAATTTAGACACCGACTTTTTAAATGAGAGAAAACTAGACAAAACTTACACAAAGTACACACACACACACACACACACACACACACACACACCCCAACTGTTTCCATTACAGAAAAACTAAGGAAGTTAATGAAATTAAGGTCATTATCCTGAAATACATGAAGGCTAAAATATAATTCAGGGGGCATTTTTAAAGAAATTAAATACTTCAGAAGAGTAAAGGGGTCTTAAAAAGGAATCTCCATTTCCTCTGTATTTTCACACAAAGCAATTCAGGAAAAAAATATGAGATGAAATAGGAACAAGAAAATTCAGTCATCCTCTAAGAATAATTAAATATTAAAAACAAGATACCAAGAGGCATTGTAGAATCCTTAGCTCCAGAGATGGTTAAAAATGAAATTAAAAGTAATTCGAATTGAATGACTTAGGCATACACCTGTTTGGCAAAGGGTTAGCCCAATGACCTCCAAAACCTTGTCAAATCCTATGATTCAACAACCAAACATTCTGCTAAATGCTATGTTGTGAGCCCTGGGTGTAATATACTTTAACTATACTTGTCTCCCCCTCTCAGGATCCTTAAATGACTTTCTCTTCCTTCTGTCGATTTCTTATGTTCATTTATGTTTATAGGGGGAAAAAAAAAGACCAGATAGAATATAATATTCATTTAAATTTCCTTGCTCATGAGCAGCATTCAGATGGAAATTAAGACACTTCAGGGATTTGTGATTTTAGGTAGTAGCATTATTGACTCACTTCTGCTAGTGGCATTTCTTACCTATTTTAAAATTCTTCAGAGCTTTGTTCTAAATAACTTTCCCCACAGTGTTCAGAGTTGATGTCGTTGTTGTTGATGATGATGATGATGATGAAACACCACGTCTCAGTAGATTTTCTTAAAAAAATAGATGGATGCTATAATCAAAATGCAGAGATAGAAACCCCACCCCCCGAAATCTTAGAGGTACTACTACTACTGCTCTACTACTAACCATGGTTACTTTGGGTTTTTTTTAAAGATTTTTTTTATTTATTCATGAGAGATACACAGAGAGAGGCAGAGACACAGGCAGAGGGAGAAGCAGGCTCCCTGCAGGGAGCCGGATATGGGACTGGATCCTGGGAACCCAGGATCCTGCCCTGGGCCAAAGGCAGACGCTTAACTGCTGAGCCAGGCTGGCATCCAACCATTGTTACTTTAAAATATCTTAGTTTAAAAAAAAATAAAAAATAAAAATAAAAATAAATAAATAAATAAAATATCTTAGTTTTATTTGGAAAATATTAGTCTTTTCTATCGTTTTAAGCATTGACTTATAAGTGGTGATGGCCGTGCCTAAATTTGTATGAATTTTTAATTTCTCACATTATTTGTTTTGGGGTCAATCAATTCATTAATTTGGTTAGCTCAGTTGGGCACTTCTTTTCTTCCTTTAATACAATATCATTTATTCTTGAATATTTTTCAAAGACCGCAGCTTTTTTGAAAAAGTTTTGTAAAGAAGAGGCAAGGGGATAAAGCCCGTGATCTCTTTGAATAAGTGAACATATTTATTTCCCTGTGTTTCCTTGTTGCAGGTTTCCAGATTAAGCCTTTCACATCACTGCACTTCCTGTCCGAGCCTTCTGATGCTGTCACCATGCGGGGAGGAAACGTCCTCCTGAACTGCTCTGCTGAGTCTGACCGAGGAGTCCCCGTTATCAAGTGGAAGAAAGATGGAGTCCACCTGGCCTTGGGGATGGATGAAAGGAAGCAGCAGCTTCCAAATGGCTCTCTGTTGATACAAAACATACTTCACTCCAGGCACCATAAGCCAGATGAGGGACTCTACCAATGTGAGGCATCTTTAGGAGATTCTGGGTCAATTATTAGTCGGACAGCAAAAGTTGCAGTAGCGGGTAAGTGGATTCTTTCTCTTATTATTCCTTTTTGGTGGATAAGAAAATCATCTTTGCAGAAACAGTATACATTCTTAAGATAAGGGAACAATGTAAAAAAGATTTATGCATATTCCCTCATGGTTTTGACTGACTTTATCCTTAATTGCTTGGAAAACAGTAAAAGGATCTCAACAACTAACACAGCATTATGGGATTTTTAGAAACAAAGATTGTCTCAAGTTGATGTACTGCTTGTGTCTGGGGGTGGGGGTACTCTTCATTAGTAGAAAAATATTAGAAAAATGATTCCCCAATTAATTCCATTTCACAGAATCACTAGTGTTGAAATTTTGCAGAACTTTTTTTTTTTTTTTGCCTTCAGAGCAGTGAGTTTTACTTTAATTATAATGATTTGAAATGCAACATATAGATTTCCAAAAAGGAAATAAAAATTTGCTTTAGTGCATCCACATATGCTTGGTAATATCTTGACTTATGAATTAACTAATAAGATGAACATTTTTTCCTTTCCATCTGAATATTTTTAAGTGGTGTAGACCCTAAAAAATAGTACAAGATGTTCTGGAATCCATGGATATTATTCCTTCTGCTCCACTTGATTTGGTTGGAGGGTAGCCAATAATTATTGTTATTATTATTTTGGGAGGGGCCCTTGAAATGTTGGATATGTAAAGAGAAGATACAGAATTTTACTCCTTTCTGTAATGACTTAGCTTAAAATTGGCTTTATAAAACAAAAACAAAGAAAACCCTTTGGTATGGGATACAATGCAAGGCAAATGGATCCAACCTGGAATAAGTTTAGGCTTTCAAATGGGTAAACAGGTTTTAAGGGCTACTTCCAAACTTAATCTTTAGCTCTCAGTACAAAATTAAACTAAGAGGGCAACCATCTGATAAGGGCTTCTTTTCCCAGGGCCCATTTAGTCTAAAATCTAAAATACTGGTGAGAATGAAGACTCCTTTTCAGCAATAACATGTACTAAGACAATTGGACGGGACCATCTCTCCAGCACACATTCTTCTACTGAGGGCCTGCAGAAGTTAAAATCTACAAGAGTTGTTCTGATCAGGTGCCAATATAAAAAATTAGATTTTATTGCCATGCAGTCAGTCTAGAAACCCAGTGAAAATGCACCAACCAGACTGTGCCTGACCAAGCACGTCTTGGTGGGCTGGGTCCTTACCTAGAGATACAGTGGCCAACCATCCTGCTTTAACCAGGACTGACTTGGTTTTAGCATTTGAAAGTGCAATGCCCTAACCCCTCAGTCTCAACCAAAACTAGGAAAGTTGGTCAACCCTCCTGGTGGCACCCTGCCTCCTCTAGCAATGACAACATACTGAAGCATGGTTGCAGAAAGTCCCCTTTACTCCGGAAACATGGGAGGTGGCATTCCGATCCTGCAAACTAAAGCTAAGGGTAGAAAGGACTGAAAGTCTATGCGAATTATGATTGATTAAAAAGAACAAGTAGAATAAGTACTGAGGACCAAGGTAAAATCTGCTTTTCCAGATTATTCCAAATGAAGTGGAAAAGGGTGCAATTCTATTTTCTCTAGCTTAAGAATTTCTGGGCTCTCAGATCCCACCCATCAGTTGCCCACGCTGCTTGGATAATCCTGCCGATGTGAATGAAAGAGGCTGGCATTTCGACACCCTCTTCTGAAAGGCAGATGCATATGTGCCATTAATGAAAATGGCCCGATTCAATGTGGTTTCAGTTTTCCTGCAATCTAGATTCACTTTTACGTGCTTTGTTTCAATGGTGGAATGAAGAATGATCCCTTCCCTGGGAGATATTAAAACGGAGTGGCTTCAACTTTCCTGTTCTATAGAAGGATGGGTTGGCAGATTCAGTCACTGAGTTACAGTCTAATATTAGATTGTATCATTTCGAGGCAATAAGGCTGTTCACAGCATTTTAAACACTCACCATGCTGTTTGGCAACACAGCATACATCAATGTTATGTCTTTCGAGGTTAAGATTGCCAACCCACTGGAATGCACAAGGGGCATATATCTTCCTTGTAATAAAGACCATGGGCCTGATTTAATCTCATTTTTAAAGCATTAGCAGTCAGTAAACCAGTCACCACTAAAAGGTAACAGCTTTGCTTGAGTGAAAAAACAAAAGACCAAAACAAAACAAAACAAAACAAAACAAAACAAAAACAAAAACAACAAAACCTGTTTGGTACCCTCAGGTACAATGAAAAGTCCATTTGAAATAATAATGCCCCTCTTCCACTTTTGCTTTCTCGAAGTGTCTTTTGAGAAAAAGAAATGTGGCAAATGAAATCTATCTTTAATCAATCAGAGCATTTCATGCAGTGATCTTGCCATGCACCATCCATCCTATTTTCTAGCAACTTCTCACATGCTCTTCAAACTCTTAAACCTAAGTGCAAACTTAGCTGAAGTGGGAGGGGGAGTAGAAAAGATAAGCCAAGGGCTACCATCCCATCCAACATCTTATTAAAAGTCTCAGTGTGGGGTGCCCGGGTGGCTCTGTCAGTTAAGCTTCCAACTCTTAATTTCGGCTAAGGTCACGATCTCGGGGTTGTGAGATGGAGCCCTGGGTGCTGGGCGTGATCTGCTTAAGGTTCCCTCTCCACCTCCTCTTCTGCCCTCCTACTTCTTTCTGTCTCTCTTAAAAACAAAACAACAACAACAACAACAAAACTTCTTGGTGTAACCAGCTACTACTGACTATTGGCATTTCTGATAAAAGCAAATTCTGTCGGTAAGGGCTGTTACTCCGTTGGAAAGCAGCTTGGCCTGTCCTGGCTGAAACTTGGGAATTTTGTCTATATCCAATTAGCTCTACTCTAAAGTAGAGCAGTATTTCTCTGCCATGGATACTTCTGTTTAACCCTCTAGACTGAGACTTTAAAGAGAGAAGCAGAGTCAGACTTTATCTGCAAAACTTATCCTTCCCTTCTCCACCCTCTGCCCGTCAGAGTGTGGAGCATGTTTAGTGGTTATTCCTTATATATTTGTTTTGCCAGTGAATACATGGAGCTTTATGCCACATATGGAGAGGTTTCCATTGTTGGGAAATAAGAATTCCTGTCCCTGTCCAGGGTCCATCCAGCTGGACTAAGAATCCAATTGACATAGAAGATGAACAAGAGAAAATAGAATTTAATAGTATGCATACAGGGTATCCACACAAACGTGGAGATTCCAAAGACACTCAGACAAAATCAGGTCTGTATGTCATTTCGGAACTAAGGAATAGGGGTAGGGGCCTGGGATTTCAGAGGAAAGGAATGCACTTCACAGAGTAAGAAGAACAGAAGTTTGTTATTAGGGGTTTGCTATATGGATGGCAATGATTTCCCAATAAAATTTATTTTAGCTAATAACCCTCGTTGTGGGAAAGACCTCCGATTTAGATTACTCTGTATAGTTAGGGGAGGGGCCAAAAGTTTCTTTTGAGCCCATAGGGTCTTAGATTTAGAAGGTGGACTGTGCTGGGATATCCATATGCTACTTAAAAAAAAAAAAAAAAAAAAGGCACGTGCCACGTCCTCATTCCTTCAATAACCCATAAACATCAAGATGACCTTGCATCTGGTCAAACACATTTTCCCGACTCCAGATGTTGCCAGCTGTCTGAGCCTCTGGAATCTCTTCTGTAGAATCGACATAATAATAACCTACCTCCTAAGACTGTGCTGGCTTTTAAATAACATTTAGCACGTAAAACCATGGTACGCAGTAGATTCTTATTCGCTGGCAGCAGCGGTAGTACAAATAGACCTAAAAATGGATATTGTGACATTATTACAATCAATATTATTAGGAAATGACAACTTTGATTATTCCTTGTGATGATACAGAACATTTGTGGAGGGGTTGGGAGAGGAAGAAATATAGACTACAAATCCTGAGCTATAAATATTGTCAACTTGGATCAGATATCTGCTTTCACAATCTACAAGCACAAACTGGCAAGCCTGAATTGAGTTTTTAAAAAGTTGAATCTATGCAGTTTGTTGGCAAGCTTTGCCAAAATCTGTTTGACTGTAAGATTCATTTTTCACAACTTGATCTAGTGTTCTGTCCGTGAAGCCAATATAATTTGTCCTGGTCAGACCAGGAGTTCTAGATCATGCAACGGCTGTTCTCATTTCAGAAAAAGATGCTGGCCAGTCTTCTCAACAGAGCCTCCTTAGTGTCCTTCCAACTGAAAAAGAGTCATTGAAGCTGAGTTGACACGGGTCAGTTGGTCTAGACTGAGAGTTTAACATAACCCCCCTCCCCTGGGGGAGAGGAGCGTCCAACCAGCGTTTAAGAAAACCCTATTAAAGAGCTGCTCTGAGTAATCGCCAAAGGGACCGTCTTGTTTATTTTCCGTGACACCACCACTGCACACCCGCCACCCAACACACCCACCCAACCACCCAGCTCTTGGCCCACCCACTTCCTCTGCAGGACTATGAGCATCACAATTGGAACCCAAGTGCTACCTCACTTGTATTTACACTCTTGGGGATGCAGTGGGATCAGCCCCCGTCCTCAAGTAGAGGGACACTGAATGCAGGATACATTTTAGGGCATTTACATCCAGGTAAATTCTTCTTTTGTTAATTTATAAGCATTTACATCTTGACTGTTAAAACCGCTGACTTCTGTGTGAGATTTTCCTCTCTGAACAGTATATGTATATGCAGTAGCTCATAATGCTCAAAAAGGCTCTGCGATACAGATACCCAAATTAATAGAGAACAAACTGGAAAAAAAAAAAAGATAGTGACTTTCTACAGGCAGATGATGGAACCCACCTTCTCTAATGATGGCACATACATATTCCCTTATCACTTTGCTGCTCAATCTAGGGACTAGGTGTAAGGACACTGTGAATAGGTTCCTACGTAGCCATTTATTTTTAACCAATAAAACTCTCCAAAATATAAACTAATGGAAAGCAATAGTCACTATTGTAATAATAATAATAAATTTTATTTAGTCCCTTGAAAATATCAACTCCCTAGAAGAAAACAGTATGATTTGGCTGTTTTTTCTAAAATGATAGATTTTGCTACCACAGCTATACATTAAATGATGACACATGATAAATCTCTCCTAAAATATAGAGAACATGTAACTATTAAAATAAGGTTATATATACTCTTTATAGGGGCAAGATTTTTTCTTCTCTTTTAATCTTTGTAAGTGGTTTTATAATTCAGGCTCAGTTTGTATTTTTTTTTTTCTTTCCGTTTCTTGAAAATCAAGGAAATAAAAGGCCAACTAAATTGCCTTTACTTGAATTGTTATTTCATTCAGGAGCATTTTTTTTTTCTTCCCTATTACAATAGATGTTTCAAGATGCAAATTGTCACACACTGCTTTTAAATAACACAGGCATTATAATTAAAATTCCCCTGTGTTAAAAAAAAAAAAATAATTAGTTACTTGAGGAGTTGTTGCAGTGAATTCCTTTCCAGAATGCCTCCCATTTAAATGAGTTATGAAATAATTAGTGAAAGCATATTATGGTGAGAGAAGCTAGAGTCGCCTCAGCTGAATGGAGCATTTTGTGAAATGATAATCTGACCTTTACGTTTTTTGCTTAAAAGGAAACAGAAAAAGGAACTTGTCTTAAGAGAAGGGAGAATGAACTACATCGCCTGAGGTCACTCAAACGTTATATAAAGGAAACAGCAAGAAAAACTGTTCATATTCTTTTTCTCTACAGGAACAAATATAAGAATCTTGCCTAGAAGGTCAAGTTCATCTGGTCAAGCAGTTTGGAAAATGTATCCCAAGGCCCTTGAATACTCTCAGAATTCTGTTTTGGGAAGGTGCAGTTATAGAAAAGAGCTTCTTTTTATTTTTAAACCAATAGGGATGGTATTTATTTTCAAACAATAAGTAGGAAAATAAATTGTTCAGACTCCATAATTCTTAATGGTCTTAATTATCTCCAGTTAGCTAAATGTTCCTATTGTTTTGTGGTTAAAACGAGAGAGAGAGAGAGAGAGAGAGAAATATATATCTATAAGGAAGAAATGTGGTGTTATAAGTAATTGCTGTGTATGTGCTAATCTTATAATTTTTTTAGATTTTATTGCTAAATAAAACTGAGATAATCACCAACATTGCCCCAATGCCTCCTTACCCATATACTCCCCACCCTCGACTTAAATAATTGCATTTTAAAGAATAGGTTTTTAGTTGTCTCCTTCCTAAGTCAATTAACTCTGCAATAAAATTAAAATAGAAATATATTCCTGAGAAATATGCACAGTGGAAAGACATCTTCTACATTATAAAAATTACAAAAGAGAACTTGACAGGGCTTTTTATAGTAGAAACATCAACAAAATAAATTTTAAAAATCTTCCTACCTTTCATTTCCTTTTCTTTGTTATGAATTCTAATTCATGTGACAATGGAGATAGCTAATTATTCATTCTAAAAATCATTATATTAAGAGTACTTTTTTTCTTTTTAATTCAAACCTTAAGCTAGCTTCAGTGTGATTTTTGCTGGTAGGATAATAAAAATGAAGGAGCAATGAGCAATATTTTAAATAACTCAGTGATAGTAACAGAAAACTCTTTTGCATTCTAGAAGACCCTTTTGGAGTACAAAAGCTTGATTTTTTTTTTTTTTTTTTTTTGACAAATGTCAGGCTAACAAAGCCCTAAATCAGAGTAAGTAGATAGTTTAGGTGGCATCATTGTAAATTTCTGATGAAATTATGACTAATAATAAATTTAATAAAGCATTTTTATGTTTATGAACCTATCACTGATACTCGTTTTTTTCCTATTAATTTTTTAACATCCATGTTAAAATTTATTATTTAAATGTAATGTTACATAAAGACCTTTGAATTGAGATATTTATGTTACATACAAAGTTTTTCTACAAAATAAGGGAACATTTTAAATTAGGGGATGTTCTAGAAACTACATCAGTTAAAAGGAATCATAGAAATGCTCAGTGTGTGTAGTCCCTAAATCATTTTAAACTTTTCCTGTTAGAATGTAGATGAAAGTACTGTTAGTGAAAGCACTTACTCATCTCCCTTTAAGAAATTATTGTTTTAATAGTCTAATTTTATAGTTAAAATCTATTCGTATTCTCTAATAAGCTGTCTAATCCATTGGCCATTACACCCATAATTGTGGAAAAGCCTATTATTCAGTAAATGTGAGAATTAGAATAAATCAGAAACATTGATTTCTAGTGAATGGGAAGCCACTGGAGTACATGAAGGAGCCGTGTGTTCCTGATGCAGCAAATAACTTGTTTGGGAACTTGAATCCTGAGTTTAGCATAGAACAAAAACAAAACAACAACGATAGATATTTTTAATAGCAAATAAGTAAGCAGCGTAGGTCCTAAATCTATCATCTCATTTCACAATATACTGGGCATAGGCATGTGCATATACGCAAGTAATAAATAATGTAATATATATATATATATATATATATATGGGATCCTACTCTTGGATGGGGTCTGGGTAGCAGAAGAAGCAGTCCTGTGAGTAGAGGGTTTGAACTTCAAAGCCCACTCCCTTGGTCTCCTAGGAGGGGAAAGGGTCTGGAGGTCGGGTTGAATCAATAGCTAATTGTCGATATTTTAATCGGTTGTGCCTATGTGTTGAAGCCTCCATAAAAATCCACAGAAGGTTCCAAGAGTTTCCCAGTTGGCGCACATGCATAGATGTTGAGGGAGTGGCGCCTGGGAAGGGCATGGAAGTTCTGTACCCTTTCCCCACACTTTGTCCTCGTATCTGTTCCTTCTGGCTGTCTCGGAGTCATACTCTTGGACTAAGCCAGTGATCTAGTAGGTAAAATATTCCTCTGAGCTCTGTGAGCTGCTCCAGTAAGTTGATCTAACCTGAGGAGGAGGTAGTTGGAACTCACGGCTAGTGGGTCAGATACACAGGTGAAGACTACCTGGGTTTGTGACTACCCTCTGAAGTGGGAAAAGGGGGGCCGTAGGACCCCCAACCTGTGGAATCCCCTCTGTCTGCAGATAGATAGACGTCAGAATTGAGTTGAATTGTCCAAACAAATACCCAGTTGGCGTCCAGAGGATTGTTGGTGCTGCAGAGAAACCTCCTCTATGCTGAAGTGGGGTTCAAGAACCCAGAATAAGGACTTTAATTTCCTTAGAGCAGTGAACCTGGGGGTGGTATGACTAATCGGGAATCCAGTGAGCAGGGGTTAGAGCAATTGCATGTAAATAGTTTGATAAATACCAGTGTGTATGGGGGGGGGGGGGGGGACGTGTGGGTGTGAGAGAGAGAATCTGTATTGTATTATCTGCATGTTTTCCCTTATGGTCTTTAAACAAACAATTAGGTTTACACTATCTATATTCTAACCTAGGTCATCCAGAGATATTTAGACATAAACACACACCTTAGAGACAATATACACAGCTTGCCATTTAGGTGGCTCTTCCTATCTAAGCTTCTGTGTCTTAAATCCGTTGATGAACACCATGGCCATAAAACCTATTTCATTTACAGCTAGACCCTCTACTTTTGTTGTTCTATTAGGCACAGTGTTAAAAATTGTATTTTACGCAAAAAGAAATCATTTTCATCGTAACCCTTAAGAAGGGCTGCTCATGAGACTTCATTTGCTGAAATTTCACTTAGAGCATTTCACCAACTAGGAGTCTATTTAAGAAAGTGTGTTAAAGATTAATAAAGCTATATATAGCTTTAACTATGTTTCAGTGCTGGTTGATTTTATTGGATTGGATTTTTGTGGCCCCTCTCACAAGGAGAATTCATCTCCAAAGGCTGGAACATGACATAAAAAATTAGTATTTCTTTGATGTAAGCATTGCTTCCAGGGGCATCCTTTGCATCCTGTAGGGCATTCGTGAGCACACATCGTGGTTATTTCTCTAAGGTCATATCCAGTTGAGTCTTAGCCCTGGAGGTGCCTATGTTTGGAGGATGTGGTTGTAGATAAATTAAATGTCTACTTTAAATACCCCACAACCCCCACAACACATGCACCTCACATCTATCTGGGGTTTGTTGGGTTTTATTATGAAATAGTTCACATACCCTCAAATTTCACCGTTGAAAGCAGATAATTCACTCAGTATTAGTGTCTTCATAAAGCTGTGTAGCCATCATCACCTTCTGACTCTGGAATGACTTCTTCCCTCCCTTCATGCCCTGGCAACCATGAGTCTACTTTCTGTCTTTATTGTCTTTGTTTGTTTGTTTTAATTCCAGTGTAGTTGACCTACTGTTATATTAGATTTAGGTGTACAATATTCAACAATCTGTACATCACCTGGTGCTCATCACAACAAATGTACACTAAATCTCTTTATTGTCTGTTTTTAACATAAATGAGACAATCATAGTACCCTGTAAATATTACATAGCTATATATATATATATGAGAGAGATGCATTTTAACACTTTTCTGTATTCTAAGAAATGAGTCTCATTTTGTAATTCCTCCTTACGATTTTATAGTTTCTATCCCTATACCGATATTGGTTTGTCTCTAATTTTTCACTTTTGTTAATAGTGCCTTAATGTATGATTTTGTATTCAGGGGATACTCTTGTTGTGCATATCTCTTGCGAGTCTTTTGAGACCTACTCCTAGCAATGCAATTGTTGATTCAAAGGGTGTCTGCCTTTTAGAGATTCCTGGTAGAGTGATTTTGTTAGCCTAGACCTAAAATATCAGAGGTCAGTGTTTACTGCCATTGAGCAAACACAGCTGGCTTCTCCTTAACTTTTAAATATCACTGAAATCTACAGTGCCACAGGTGTTTGCCTCACTTAAAAAAAGAAAGAGAGAGAGAGAGAGAGAGAGAGAGAGAGAGAATCTTATGCACAGAAATCTATGAGAATATATCTAATCTGTGTCCTAAGATTTTCCTGAAATGTGTCTTCTGTCTTCTAGTATGGGTCACTCCATGACTTGGGGCTGAGGCTACCCTTGGGTAGATATCAGAATTTCCCGAGCTTTATATACACTGTCAAATGGCATTTGGTCCTACGGGCACACCACAGAAGAATGGGAGCTTAACTCTAAGTCCTGAAGAAGCTCCAGATTCTGGCCCTGCTTGCTTCCCTAGCCCCACGTATAACCCCATCTACACTCATTCTTTCAGTCTTTATAGCAGTTTCCTCAACAGCCATATGGTGTTCGTGGCTTTGCACACCATTCTCTTCGTCTTACTTTCTCATCCTTGTGCTGACTCTCCTGTATCCTTTTTTTTTTTTTATAAGACACAATTCATGTAGCCCATCTTCAAGGACCCTTAACTAGCCCCTTAAGTGAGAAGGGACCTTGTCTTCTGGTGTCCTCTTGTTATAGCACAGAACGTGCCACCCTATAGATAATACCTCAGCTCCTCTACTGGTCACTGACTTTGTGAAGGTGCAGTTCACATTCTATCTTAACCGCCCTGGGTGAACAGATTCTTCAGAACCTGGTTGCTTGCTTGCTGTGGCAGGTGGTTAGGAGCATGGGGCTTCACAGTCAGCTGGTCAAGACTTTGGATCCTATCTGTGGTGTTTCACTAGTTCTGTAAACTTGGCCACCTATGGAAATTATTCTGGGCTTAGTCTCCCACCTGTAAAGTGGGCCTACCGCAATGAGGTTGCTGTGAAGATGACCAAGCAGTGCTTAGCAGAGGGCCTGGGACTTTGTAAAGGCTCAACAAATGAAGGTTTATGAACAACAAAATTGGGGTATTATTGAAAATTCCCTAAGCGCTCTGCAGCAGATGGGACGAGAGAAGCCCTATGAAGAAGCCTCCTTCTCCTCCCTGGGGACGCATACCCATGTGCCCTGCGTGCTCTGACTATCTGGCCTGTTTCCCATCCAGAGGCTTATCCTTCCTCATCCACAAAGGCCCTGTGCAGACGCATGAGGTTATATGTGCCTCTTTAAAATTCCTAGCACCAGTGCTGTGGGATCGGTACGTCTCCCTGAGTAATCAGAGTTAATCAAATAATGCCTGTTCTAGAAAGGACTTGGATAATATTCAGGGTTTTTACTTTATTCTTTCATAAATTGAAATATCACAGGTCTTAATTCTCACTTACTCAAAGTCTGAAGCACAGTTTGCCATGGCTTTGAAGAGCTTTCTGTGGACTTGCAAATATTGGGTCTCTTCCTTCTTCTGAGAAAGCAAGTGAACTGCAAATTGGCAGGTTGGTGTGTAAACACATCATGAAAGCGAGTGGTCCTTGCAGATATCAGAATATTCCTAGGGTTGAGGGATTCATGTTGATAATCTGACTTGGATTAATATGTTTTTATATGAATCTCGAGTATTTACAACTGACATAGAAGATTATCCTTCTTTTTTTTTTTTTTTTTTTTTGGAAGTTTATTTATTTACTTAAGGAGTCTCTGTACTCAGCCTGGGGCTCGAACTCACAACCCCAAGATCGAGAGCCACGTGCTCTCCTGATTGAGGCAGCCCGGTGCCCCATCCCTCCTAATGATGCTTTTTTGCCTACTCGTGTTCAAAAATGCAGGTGATCATCCTATTTTGCCAGAAGATTTACATCTGTCTCTTCCAACACTTGGCTATACTTTCTCTCTGTATTTGTGTAAATATCTGCAGTACAAATGGTTTGTTTTTTTTTTTTTTTTGTGAAAGGCTCTTAGGAAATATTTTAATGATCAGCATCATTTATGTTGCCTGTGCAGCTAGGTAACTAATCCCATCCCTTTCTCCACCAGCACTCTTACAACTTAACGTACCTTCAGAAAATGTGGATGCCATTATAAGGTAAAGCTGCCCCGATAAGCATGTCAGTGCTTTGGGAAGGAAATGTGGGAGTATAGAGCTGAGCGCGCCCAGGCTAGGCCTGTGACAATGAAAAGGATGTTTATAAATGAAATAGCACTACAAATGGCACCGCAGTTTGGAGGAGGGAAGCAATTTGGTGAAGTGAGAGATGTTAAATGTTTTAATTTTCTTCTATGCCAGTAAAATCTTGTAAAACAAGGTGACATATTAAATTTTCTATACTACAGTGGCTCCAAGAGCCTGTCAACATTTTCATTATAAACTCCATTTTCAGAGCTTTATAACTCAGCTTTAAGAATTCACTCTGCCCTGACATTTGGAGTGCAAGGTCTTACCTGGGGGACATGTGTTTCACATGTTTGAGAAATTATGAGTTTATCCATTTTTCAGTTTATAACGAGTAACCTTTTCATACTTTTTTGCTCGGCTGCTGTGCCTCAGAAATTAGAGGCAGAAAGAAAGCTTACATGTGGCAGGTCACCAATGGGGGGGAAGAAACTACAAATGTGGTCAACACAGGTCAAGCCTGCCGATTTTCATTATGGAGACTCCCAGTCATACCGGTCACCCTGCCTGTCCTAGGGAAAGCAGAGAGGGCTCTACTATGCTGCCCTTGACAGTTCAGACTCAACTGTGCTCCCCGGGAGGTATCTTGTGCCAGAACTCTGCAGGGGAAACCCCGATTGATTGGGAAATTCTTAGTTCCCAGTCTATTTATTCCCACATTTGTATTATTTTGTGGATGGCATAAGACCTTTTCCCTAAAGCTTTACTTCATTTTTTTTTTTTTTTTCAAATCTCCTTGCTTTGTTGTTAACTCTTCTTGGTGGTTGTGATTTTTGTTCGTTTTCTCCTCTATCATATTTAGCACTCAGTAGGTACTCAGTGTGTATTATTTATTTAACAACATAGCCACCCTTGGTATACTTCAGAATGGCTACCGTTAAATCTTTGAAAGAACAACTATGGGGAAAGGAAAGAGCAATGGAGGAAAAGAAGAGAAATCTGCATGTTACCAGTTGGAATGGGTCTTTGAAATGTCCTAAGGACCTACTACCTGTATGGCTTACATACAAAGAGCAAACTGTAAGCTCCCTTCTGGAAGAGGGTAGACTCTTTTCAATAAAAGGTGTTGTATCAAGTCTCCAGTCGTAGATTGTTTCAGGAGAATTCTGGAAATCACCACCTCCAAGTATGTATTCGACATCCTTTCACTCCCCCCTAATTGTATTTTTATACAGCTGCCGAATTCATGTTAAAGTGTGAGAAGCACCCAGTGGATAATCCCAACACTTGCTTTTATGGTGTGAGGATCCATTACGTGACACCTAAAAAGCAGCAACATAATTTACTTCCTCCCAACCATCCTGCATGCCATATCCCTTAGGAAACTGAGGCGCAGTTTATTTATTTTTTTTTTTAATTTTTATTTATTTATTTATTTATTTGTTTGTTTATTTATTTATTTATTTTTGAGGCGCATTTTAAATAACTTACCCCACAGGTAATGAATAGGCAAAGCAGGTTTGAAACGTTTTTAGGTCTTTTTAGACCTAAAACCCACATTCTTTCCTCTAAGCCATCATGCTTTTTCTTAACGTACACAAGGACATTTGTTTTTGTTTGCATTTTTCTATCATAATCAAGCTATGCCTAACCCATAAGTGGTTGACATTTTCTAATGAAACCTATTAGGAGATACAGGCTAGACTCCAAATAAACAAAACAAAACAACTGTGGAGGGGGCAAGGACTAAAGGACTTGAATTAGTTTAAGCCAGGAATCTGATTTCCTTTTAAATTTCTCTTGCCTCATTATCCTTTCTTCCCTCTTCCTGTAAGTCCCACTGTAGTGAGTGACACCCCCCCCATTGAGTTGTCCAAGACAAAAAAAAACCTGGGCAATCTCATTTTTCTCTCTCTAATCTACCTAAAACTTTCTTATCGAATAGCAAGCCATGTCTAGTTTTTCTAAGAAACATTTTTTTTCCCTTCAAACAGACTTTTTTAGAGTACTGTTATGTTCACAGCAAAATTGAATAGAAGATACAGAGAGTTCCCATATATCCCATCTCCCCACACATAAACAGCTTCTCCATCACTAACATTCCACATTGCAGTGGTGCATTTATTACAACGATGAGGCCACACTGAAACATCAATATCACTCAAAGTCCATAGTTTACTTTACGGTTCATGTTTGGTGGTGTATATTCTATGGGTTTTGACAAATATATAGTAAAATGTATAACCACTGGCAACCACTGATCTTTTTTACTATCTTCTTAATTTTGCTTTCTTCGGAATGTCATATGGTTGGAATCATATAGTGGGTTACTTTTTCAGATGGGCTTCTTAGCTTGCCTGGTGGTCTAGTGGTTAGGATTCGGCGCTCTCAGATGGGCTTCTTTTACTTACTAATGTCCATTTAATATACCTCCCTGTCTTTTCGTGGCTTAATAGCTCATTTCTTTTTAGTGCTGAATGATATTCCATTGTCCGGATATGGACATTTGTCCCTTCACCTACCAAAGGACAACTTGATTGCTTCTATATTTTAAGCAAATATGAATAAAGCTGCTATAAACATTGATATGCAGGTTTTGTATGGATAGGTGTTGCAGTTCATTCAGGTAAATGCCAAGGAATGGGATTGCTAGATTGTATGGTAAAGGTAAATGTAGTTTTACAAGGAACTGCCAAAATGTCTTCTAAAGTAGCTGTACCGTTTTGCAATCCCACCAACAGTGAAGGAGGGTTCCTGTTGCTCCACATCCTCGCTAGCATCGGGTGTCATCCGTGGTCTGGGTTTGGCCACACTTACAGGCATGCAGTGGTATCTTATTGTTTTAATTTGCATTTTCCTGATGACAGAGGATGTGGAGCATCTTTTCATATACCTATTTGCCATCTGCACTCTGCACATCTTCTTTGGCGAGGTGTCTGTTCAGCTCTTTTGCTCATTTTTTGAGTTGTTCATTTTCATATTGTTGAGTTTTAAGAGTTCTTTTCTGCTTGGGATAACAGTGCTTTATCAGCTATGTCTTCTGCAAATATTTTTCTCTTAGTCTATATTCTGTCTCCATGTTCTCCTGGTGGTGGCTTTCAAAGAGCAGAAGTCTTTAAATTTAATGACATTCAGTTCATCCTTTCTCTCTCTCCCTCTCTCTCTCTCTCTCTCTCTCTCTCTCTCATGGATCATACTTCTGGTGTCATCTCTAAAAAGTCACCACCAGATCCAAGCTCATTTGTATATTTTCTTATGTTATCTTTTAGGAGTTTTATGATTTCTTGTTTGATATTTAGGTATACGAACTATTTCTAATTTTTTATAAAGGGTATAAGGTGTCTGTAGATTCCTTATTTTTTTAATGTAGCTGTCCAGTTGTTCCAACACCATTTGTTGAAAAGACTCTCCATAATTTTGCTTTTGCACCTATGCCAAAGATTGACTATGTACAACTGTTTATTTTTTCTTCTTCATTTTTTTTTTTTTAGATTTTATTTATTTACTTGACAGAGAGAGAGAAAGAAAAAGAGAGAACGTGCACAAGTAGGGGGAGCAGCCAGCAGAGGGAGAGGGAGGAGCAGACTCCTGGCTGAGCAGGGAGCCTGATATGGGGCTCGATCCCAGGACCCTGAGATCATGACTTGAGCCAAAGGCAGATGCTTAATCACTTGAGCCAGCCACGCACAATTGATTACAACTGATTATTTCTTTCTATGTCTACTGGCTCTAACTAAACAGAAGCCACCCTCATCCCTCGACTGCTTCTCCTACAATTGTCTATTAATTAGATGACAATCTATTTTATATACAGAAGATAAAATTGTCTTTTGAAAGTATGCAATTTTTTAACAACTTGAAGTTGTTAAATCATTTCCCATGTTTCTAGGATCAAATCTAAAGTCCATAATGACCCAAAAGCTCCACATGATCTGGCTTCTTCCTTCCATCCTTTCCCCCCTTCTTCCTCTCCTTCCTCCATGGCCAACTTCATTCTCACTAGTTTCTGTGCCATGCTCTAGTCCTTATAATCTTTTTCAGTTCCCCGTGTAAGATATTTCCTCCCACACTGAGATTTGGCATATGGAGTAATCTCTTGAAGACCCTTTTCTTTTCATTTCCTCTTGGTTAAGCTCATTCCTGTTCATTCTTTGGAGTTCTGTTTTGATGTCACTTTTTCTGGAATGTCCATTGTTTTTCCTAGAGCCCACTCCTAACTGCTATCAGAGCACCATGCCTCAAATGTCCTTCTGAATAATTACTATAATTTTATTATTATTGCTTTAGCACCTACCTACCCCACTAACCATGTCTGTCATCTTCCCTGATGTATTCACAGTGGGCACAACGGCAGTGTCTTAGTGTCCAACCAGGGCTGTGGGCAGTAACCAAATATGAATCATCACCACAGGGTAGGAACTGCAAGGCAGGGGAGCTGATGGTTAAGTCCCTGATTCCTGGATCCCAGGACTTCTCTTTTTATCTGAGTGTCAAGGTATCAAGTCATGAGTCAAAAGATTTTAGTTGCCAGTATATAGAAATGACACAGAGAGTGGGGATTTGGAGAGTCACAGGATCTTAAGTTCAGAAAAGATCGAAGTCTTCATGCAGTAGTCAAGTATCTGTTAATGATCATAAATTGAGAGCATTAAAGTATTCAAAGTTCATCTTCTTTCCACATCTCTCAAGGCCCCATAGTCCTGAGGTTGTTTTGGTTCCTTTAGATGGTCCCTAACATGCCAGGAAGGATAGGCCAGGGAGTATTCTTGGCCTCCCCTCCCATCAGGCCTTCACAGAGAAAAATTTGTTTTTTTAATTTTTTCTATTCTTATGTAATAACTGCTTTCTCTTTCAGAAAGCAATTTTCAGATGTTTCCCAGTTTCAAGTCTCAGTAGGCCTTTAAATTTTTTTTTTTTTTTTTTAATTTTAGAGAGAATGTGTGCATGCAAGTGAGGGAAGGGGCAGAGGAAGAGAGAGAGAGAGAGAGAAACTCCCAAGCAGGCTCCATGCCCAGCACAAAGCTGGACACTGGATCCCAGGACCCTAAGATCATGACCTGAGCTGAAATCAAGATTCAGACACAAAAGTGACTGAGCCACCCAGGTGCCTCAAGCTTCAGTAGGCCTTTTATTCAGTATTGTCTGGGAAGAGGTGAGCCCTGGGTGACCCAATGTCGGCATGAGCGATAGACCTCACACACAAACCTGGAAGCAGGCATGAGAAGGAGACCATATTCTTTTTTTAGTAAAGAAAAATTGTTACTCACAAAAAAAGTGAAACCAATATGGAAACTAAATGTATAGATTGGTAATTGCTTTTTACTTCTGTTCAATTTTGAAAACCATTCAAATTAAAAAGGAATATGCCCAAGCCCCTTGTTAACTGGAATTGCTGGTTTCTCTAGCACATTGGCCCTTCAATAGCCACTCGGCTTCTTTCTGATGTTGGGTATAGCATCTCTTTTCTACCCTGTACTCCAAGGGTGGACAGAGAGGCTGGAAACTTCCTCTACGTAGGAGCACTAGGGGGCCAGTATCCAGGACCCAAAGACATTTTGGAACAATATACTCTCATGACTATGAGGGAGTAGATAGAGATATCGTATCAGAGAGATCTCTGAGATGTTTCCTCCATGGTATTGTATCTATTTAAAATGAGAGGTTGGGAGACACCTTGGTGATTCAGTGATTGAGCATCTGCCTTGGGCTCAGGGCCTGATCCTGGGGTCCCCGGATCGAGGTCCCACATCGGGCCCCTTGCATGGAGCCTGCTTCTCCCTCTGCCTGTGTCTCTGCCTCTCTCTCTCTGTGTCTCTCATGAATAAATAAATAAAATCTTAAAAAAATATAAAATAGGAGGTTGAAATTTATTTAATATCAAAAGCCTTCTGTAACGTTGATCTCTCTCTCCTTGTCTCTCTCTCCCCCTTCCTTCCTTACCTCTCCCACGTTTTAATTAGCTCCGAAATGCAGTACTTTTGAAGGAACTTGGTAAACATACTAGGTCCAGGCCTTGTGCTTGTTCAGTGAAGCTGTTTTCTTTATTAGCTACTGGAGTGATTCTGATGTTACCAAGGTTTAACATGTATATTGTTTCAATTTTATGAAAAATAACATCATGCCTTGTTACTCTGATACCTCACTTTTTTTATTTTATAATGTAGTTATTTATTCTATGGTGCCTTCGTTTTACTTATTATCATTGAATATTTTTTGATTATCGGAAGTGACTAATTACCATAGCTCCTTTATTAAATGGTGTTGTAATGGCAAATATTTAGGTAGATTGTAATTTTGTCAATTCATGCTGAACACTTCTTGGTTAAGGAATTTCATGTTAATACTTATTCTTTCAAGAATATCCCATTGTACCATGATTAAAAACAGTCAGTAAACCATGAATATCAGGAAAATGATAGCAAGAGGTTTGTGAGTGTGTATTGTGGGGCCCCGGCAATTTATTTTTGACAGAGACCCTGATTAAACGCCTCTCTGTGGATTGCCATGGTTTTTGGCAGAAGTGACGTGATGATTTGTGGTTTAATAAGTTTAGAGTTGGAAATTTATTCTGCTTTCATTCCTTCCCCTTTGGCTGATAGTTACTGCCTAAGATACTTCATCAGAGGAACTACTGTGGGAGGGCCTGATAAGAAGCTATCATGCAAAGGGTAGTAGAGGGTTTCGAGTGACAGTCTCAGAGTTGACTGTATTTGAGGAGATAAGAGCTAGGTTTAGATAACGCCCTCCCTTCAAGGAGGTTTCAGTCCAGGAGAGCTTATGATCCATCACAGTGACCTTATTTTATTTTATTTGGAGGGCAGGGGTTGTTTGCTTGTTCATGATAAAGACTTAGTCAAAGCAGAAACTCTCCAAGGAATGAGTTAACATTACATCTCTAATTTCTTGCCTCTAAAGTCAAGTCTTTATAGTACAGTACACATCTCTCTTTCTTCTCCTGAAGATTTCCTGCTTTAATACATAGCCAGGTATATGCAACTATTTTCATTGCCAAGAAAGTGAACTTTGTGAATTGTTCAGTTGCCTTGTATTCAGAGTGCTTTGGGCGTAATTCTTCGAAGGTGGAGTGACTGTATGGCCAACTCATGATACTTCAAACATTTCATACTTTCAACAGGGGTACGTACCATCCCTACCACTTCCTCTGGAAGCTTCTGGAAAGAATGGTAGCAACGGGAAAGAACTCTATAAAAGGAAATAATTTCAGTGCAAGAACTTGGATTTAAATTATTAGACCTCAGAAACTTACGACTTTTGTATTAAGAGTTATTTCAGTTAAAATCTGAAACTAGGATGTTGGCCTTTCAATGCCAAATATTGATGATTTTTCCTCTTAACTGATGAACACATTGTATCAACTTTGTGATCCGGGTGCCCGTTAAGTTGGTAGCCAAAGGGAAAGGGTCATTTTTATATTTTATACCTTTAACTGAGCTCCATTTGAAGATGACTTATTTACCAACTAAGTTTATTTCTCTTCCCAAAACACTTGAGGCACTGATAGAAAAAGTTTGTAAGCATTGGAAGGTACGACCCCAAACTAATAGAAAAAGGGTGGGACAGATGTATACAACAGATTGCAACAATCTGTAGACAGCAAAAGTCAGATGCAGGAGGGGAAATTATCAAAGTGAGGTGGGACCTGGAGAACAGTTCTGGAATGAGAGCCCTGGATGTCTGTAATGTTCAGGCAAGCTAGGTGAGCTGCGAGCAGTGGTTCAGAGTGGTCCCTGACCAGCTGCATAAGCATCACAGGGGAGCTGGTTAGAAATGCTAATTAATGAGCTCTATCCCAGAACTATTGCCTGAGGCTCTGGGGTGTTGCCTGGTGATCTATATAGTGTAACAATCCCTCCAAGTGATTCTGATGCACAGTTTTTAACAACTGGAGGAGAGCGCCCTGGGTGGATTTACAGCTAAGGATGGTGTTGACCTGCCTGGGAAAATCTTGAGAACCTCAAGGGAGGAGAGAAGGCAGGGGAAATGGAGATGGGGAGGAGAGATTAACAAAATATCCAGTTGATTATCTCTACAGCTGTTTTCTGCCCTACTCATTTGTTCAGAATACCTAACAAATAGTCACTACTAAACAAGTCAAATAGGGAGAATAGTCTCTGAAAAATATGAGTAGACTGTCCAGGGAGATCTAGAACAGCAAAGAACTCCGCATTTTGGCATCAAGAGGTTCCCAGCACAATAAGGAGCTCCTCGGTCATGCACAGGAAAGTATTTTGACTCTGACAGTCTCTCCCACCTGCAGAGACCCAGGTAGATATTTCTTTTGGTTCACACTTAACTATAAATTCACAGCAAAAGGTCACCAGAATTCTTACAAAACGATAAAGGCAAAGATAAATAAATTTTTAAAAACAAGTAATTTCATGGTAGTACAGGGAAACTGAGTTTTTAAATAACTTCTAATGAGTGATCTTAGAGAAACTTAAGAAAACCATGTATTCCTAAACCAATAACTCCAAAAAACAAACAGAGAAGAAAAACAATCTCTTAAAAAATTAAACATATATATATTTAATAGAAATTCTCAAAAAATCAATAAAAGGGAAGGTGGAAGAGATGGGATCTCTAAGACTTGTTCTCTTAAAAAGAAAGCTCGGAGGAAGCAAAGATAAGAGGATGGGGTCAAGATTTCTTCTATCTGGCTAATAGGAATACCAGAAGAAAGAAGAGATAAAAAGGAGGGGAACACATTTAAAAATATATAAAGTAGTTTCCCTGGTACGTCTTCTAATAAAAAAGGCCTGTCACATGTTGAGTTAGATGAAAGAAAAAGGCTTATGCTGAATCAGTTACACAATATGACAAAGTGGAGGATAGATAGGTTTTCAGAGAGAAAGAAACACCCACAGGACCCCCCACCCCCCCACACACCCCTGACCCAGACAAGTCACCACCTGACTCAGCAAACTGGAAGCAAGAAGACACTAAAGCAAAGCCTCTTTTTTATTTGGGAAAATTGTTTTTTCAACCTAGGAATCTTCAACATCCAGATTGTTGATCACAGGTAAGGATAAAGTCATTGTTAGATACCCAAGGGCTCAGAAATGATACACCTCATACTTTTCCTAGGAAGTTACTTGTCATAACCAAGGGAGTCGAGAAATAGAGAGCAGTTGACCAACAGCGGGGCTGGGTGAGATGAATCCTGAAACGTGTCCTACAAGTTCAGGCTCGGATTCTCATGTTTTTAAAATGTTGATAGTTTTTTCATCATGGGTTTCCTGCATCATTTAATTTTTAAAAATGCATTTAAAACATCATTTTATCTTCAAATTGAGGTTTCCGGTACCCCATTAAATTTTGTACCTAAGGTATCTGCCTCACTAACCTCACTAACCCACAGCCCTGGCCCTGTGTTTTCTGAGGCTGCTGTGACAAAATACCATAAACTGGGTGGCTTATGTCAACAGACATTTATTCTCTTATAATCATGGAGGCCAGAAGTTTGCAGTTAAGGTATCAGCAGGGTCTTCTTCCCTCTGGAGGCTCTAGGGAACATCTGCTGTTTGCTGCTTATGTTGTCTCCAGGTGTGGCTGGGCTTGTGTCTGTATCAATTGGCTCTGAATCCATCCATGGTCACATTGCCTCCTCCTTACTTGAGGTCTTCTTTGTATGTCTGTCTCAAAACCCTCTCTACCTCTCTTTTATAAGGACGGCTGGAATTGGAATTGGGACCCATATGGATAATCCATCTCAATGTTCTTAATTATGTCTGTAAAGATGCTCTCTCACCCTATCCCTCCCTTTTTTAATATTTCATTTTATTTATTAATGAGAGACACAGAGAGAGGCAGAGACACAGGCAGAGGGAGAAGCAGGCTCCATGCAGGGAGCCTGATGTGGGACTCAATCTCGTGTCTCTAGGATCAGGCCCTGGGCTGAAGGTGGCACTAAACCACTGAGCCACCTGGGCTCCCCCTATTTCCCCCTTTTTAAAGAAGGTTTTAGGGATTAGGCTGTGGATATATGTTTTTTGTTGGGCGGGTGGTGGGTAAAATTAACCCACTACAAGTAGCAGCAGATGCAAACTAAGAGAAAACAATGAAGTGACACCCCAGAAGGACACCTGTGCAGCTGACAAAGCACTAAAGCCAGACTACATCAGAAGGGACTTGGCAGATTTGATGGAATGTTTGAAGTAGAATATGAGGATATTATTAATGCAATTCTTTTTTTTTTAAGAAAGAAATATAAATGCCTAGGAAGATTTAAAAATAAGAGCAAAAGAAAGTCATTATTGTGCACCACAAGGCCCATCAGTAAGCAATATTTACAAAATTTTGAAAATGTAAACAATGTTTATTAATTTTGACCTTTTTGAAACAAACTGTAGACAATGGACAAGACATTATTACATCTATCCTGAAAAGGTAAAAAAAAAAAGTATCTGGCACACAGTAGATGACAAAAAGGAAGAGTGATAATAATAAAATAAACAAACAAAAAAAACCTAAAAACAATGGATAAACACAATAATATTCTCTTGTTACAAACTATGAAGTCAGGAAATATTATCGCTGAAAGAAGAAGAAATAGAGTTATAGGTATTATATTACTTGGATGGTTCAGTGGTACCCAATATGGATAATTTCAATAGTGATCCCCTAGAAGGGGAGTGGTGGCATAAATCCTCAGCTATTGTTGTGAGAAGTCAATAAATAATGTCTAAAGTTGACAGAGCAAATAACAGACACACTCCTATAGACATGTGAAAGAAGCTACAAGGAGAGTTTTTAAAAGTTTACTATGGGATGAACTATTGCATTTAATATTAAGCCCTTTTCCTTTTTTTTTTTTTTTTTAATATTTACTTATTTATTGAGGGAAAGGGGCTGAGAAAGAATCTCTTGAGAAAGAATCTCAAGCAGACTCCTGCTGAGCGGGGAACCAGACGTGGTACTTGGGGCTCTGACCCTGAGATCTTGACCTGAGCCAAAAATCAAGAGTTAAATGCTTAATCAACTAAGCCACACAGGAACCCCTTTTCTTTGGTGTTTTAAACATTCATTTAATGCATCAAAGAAATAATGAAAGAACCCATAACATTTTCTTGAATTCTGTGGTTTGAAAGTGTCTTTTAATGAATTATGGATTCATGAATAGAATTCTTTTTTAAGTGAATTTAAAATAGTAATTTCATTACTATTTCACTACTTCTCAAACTCTGCAGATCATCATTTTTTTTCCCTAGGTATCAGCTACTATTTTGGTAAAATACAATGAAAGGAATTAATATAAAAGAAATAAAAATAAAGACATCTTATATGCAAACATAATTTTTACACTGGGTCCAGTAGACATAAATTTTCCATGTCCAATTTTTATAGAACTTCCTTTCAATGTGTCTACTCGCCATGTGACATACTGGTAACAAAACTGGCAGGCCTGTGGCAATTTCAAGAGGCACAATTTGAGCAATGGCCTAGTTTTACCTTTTTTGTTTCTTTTTTTTTAAAAAAAATCCCTTCTTTCCTTCGTCCTTCCTTCCTTCCTTCCTTCCTTCCTTCCTTCCTTCCTTCCTTCCTTCCTTTCTTCCTTCCTTCCTTCCTTCCTTGAGTTACTTTTTCCTATCTTGCTTAAACAATCTTACCCCACCCCAAGACTGTCAAGATACTGCTTTATTGTCTTCTAAAAATTCTATAATTTTACTTTCTGCACTTAGGCATTGACTAGGCCTGACTGTTGGATATGGTGGGAGGTAGGGTTTTAATTTAATTGTTATCTTATCCCTTTCCTTTTTCCTGTTATCAGTTGTCCTCAGGCCTCTATTGACAGGATCATCATTTTTCTCACTGCTCAGCAGTGCCTTATAGCATCCTGTTAAATATTGAGGTTCGGTTAACGTAGGCTATGTTTCTGGGCTCTGTATTCTTTGTCAGTGTTTTCTATATATGTATCCTTGCATCAGCGTGGCATGTTGACTACTATAGCACTAAAATAATGCCTGGACTTTGTAAGCATATCCTCCTGTTTTGCCCTTTATTCAAGTGTATTTTGGCTTTCGTTGGCCTTTTGCATTTGCATGAAATTTTAGTTGACTTTGAAAGTTTCCCTCAAGACAGGAGTTGAGATTTTGATTAGACTGTACCAATTTGTAAATGTTTTTGGAAGAGATCATCTCTACAGTTTACGTCTTTATAGTCCTGGGCTTTCTAATCTTGAATATGATTTCTTTCTTTTTTTTCATTTTGTTCTGTTTAATCATAGATGATATTCATCTCTTTCTGTAGATTTATTCTTAGTGTGTCATGTTTATTACTGCTGATACCTTATATAGAATCTTAAATTTTATTTTGTATCTGGTTTTATCTGTTTTTTGTTTGTTTGTTTGTTTTTTGTTTTTTTTTTACATAGGATTTAGTAGATTGGTGAGGTAGGTAGATAAGGTAGGCAGGTAGATAAAGAATCCCAAAACCTGGCTCAGTTCTCTTCCTTTTCACTTGTTCAGCTTGACATTCTTTTGGACTTTACAGTTTGGAAGGTAATGAAATTCACTTCTTGTTAAAAAAAATTGTTAATGCAGGTTGTTAGACAATATCTTTCAAAATACATAATCTATAGAGAGAAATGCAAGGGAAAAAGTCCTAGGTGATAGAAAGGTTGGGCTCTACTAAACTGTTAGATCTTTTTTGGGTGAATGCAAGTCGTTGTAAAGAATTGAATTTTATAGTCAATATTTATTGAATACCTGTTTTATGTAAGCATCATAATCACCACACCGAGGGGGCACCTCCTTTCAAGGAGTTCACTTTGTAGCAGGTTGGATGGAAGGAGTGTCATGAAAAGATACTCATTTTTTACAAAATCCTCATCAATTTGAGACTGATGTTGTGCCCATCTATTTATATGTGAAAAGAGTAGAAAGCTTATGTTACTCTGTTCTTTAAAGAGTTGCATAGTTGGAGAGAATGACTTTTTTCATTACTGATTAAATATACAAGGAAAAATTTCAGCACTGAGAAACAATGTGTGATTTTTTTTTTTTTAAGAAAATAATTTCTCAGTGATGGAAAGGGACAGTCAAGGTAAAATACAATTGAGTAGAAGTAAGGGAGGTAAAAGACCTCTTCAGTTAATGCATTTCCAGAACTAAGCACAAAGGTGCTTCCTAAACAAAAGGACCTTTATAAATGAGGGTGCACTTTAGAGAGGTTCTTTTCAAAGGATCTCTGTTTAGTTCAACAGGCTCCTTCAAATGCAATGCATTTTTAAGGCTTGGGAAGTAATGACTGATACTTTCTCTAGAATCTGGTGTTTGGTTTTATTGTGGAAGCTTTGGTAACACAGGTTGGTTTGTTGCATCCTGCTTTGAAACAGTCTCATGACTGAGAGAGGTGCTTATGGGATTTAGAAGTCAGGAGAGGAGGGGCGCCCAGGCGGCCCAGTCAGTTAAGGGTCTGCCTTTGGCTCAGGTCAGGATCCTTGGGATCTGGGATTGGGCTCCCCTGTCAGTGGAGAGCTGGCTTTTCCCTCTCCCTCTGCTCAAATAAATAAATAAAATCTTAAAAAAAAAAAAAAAGAGAGAGCAAGAGAAGTCAGGAAAGGATATTTGTGTTTTTATATCTTGTTCCGCCTTTCTTCTGTTTTCCTATAATCCTATCAGCCTTCTCATATCAGCCCTTCTCCAAGATAGCTTCTGGGGCTGGACACTATGGTGTCCTACCTTTATTCTTAAGCCCTCTGCTTTGCTCCTACTTCTGGAACTACTCCCTGGCCCTCGTTTTCCCCATGCACTTTCACTCAATCCCAAATACACAGGATGCTGGACATTTGGCCTCCCTCCATGTGTATTCCCTGCTGCAGCTTCCTGGCTTGCTGGGCTCTCATGAAGGTGACTTCCTCGACCTAGGACCACTAGCTCTCTCCTCTGTGGCTCTATTTGCTCCTCCCTTGCTCCCTTCTAAGTTACTTACAAGAGAGACATCTGCAAAGTTTTGATTTTACCTCCAATACGCTGTTAAGAGAGAAGTGAATTTCAGAACAGTTTAGGGGAATTTATTCCCCATTATACGCCTCCCGTAAACATTTTAATTTTAAAACCTGACACTCTACCTGGAAGAATTAGGTGACAGATCTGCCCAGTAAGGTAAATCATCACTATTTTATTATATTTCATAACACTGGTGAAAGGCTTAAATGTCTTTGGACAGATGGTGCCCTGTGAGATTCAGGGAAGTTGAAAACAAGAGACCATACTGATTCCCAGTGTGCACATGTTTCTAAAAATATGTTGCACGTCATGATGAAAAACAGACCTACACTACAGATCCTTTCAGGGAATAAGTATGGCTTTAAACTCTTTTTACATTTAAGTGCAGAATGAAAATCATGCAGGAAATTGCATTTATATAGGCTGTCATTTTGAATGAGTTGGGCATCCCCATTTGTTCCTTTGGAAGGAACTGCTCTAGAAAGTGGCTTTAACATCTATTTAAACTCTTTGAGTACTATAAGCATATGTTTATCCAGAACCAAAATCATTTATTTTCACCCTGCATTTACTTTTATAACACAAAGGAAATCAAAGTGCATAAAAATGCTATTACTTCTCACAGGGCAGCCTACTTTTAGTCTCAGTATCCTCAGGCATGTATGATAAAGATTAATGTTAATAATGTGACTTGGGGCCCGACAAGATCCTATAATTCTTTTCGAATCCTTCCAAAAATTAAGTTGTATGTGTTATAATGTTGAGTGCATTTTATTGTATTTTCTGTAAAAGGCTATGTAGTGTTCCAAAAGATGTTCTTGACACACACTTTGCCTCCAGGCAATTGGTAAGCAGTCACTTGACCAGAGTCCTCATGCCCAACCCCTCCAAACACAGGACTTTACTGAAATTCTGTAAATGTCCTATTTGACTCTCAGTTATAGGGAAATACATTTTTGGGGAGTTTTGTGGGTTTCTATCTTTCCTTTTTTTTTTTTTAAGTGACTTAGTATCAGGCTATGGCAAAGACTTGGCAAACGTCTTTATTCTGGCAGAGGAAGTTGCAGACAAGGCTGGTTCAGAGAAACTTTCTAAGTACAGTGAAGGTTCTGTCCTTTGCAGAAACTCCAAATTCCTTCTGAATTGGGAGGAAGCTGCTCTACTTGGTCAAAGATTCATGTGGATGTATGTCCTTGGGCTTTTTTTGTAATGGGGGAAAAATGAAGGAGTTGAGTAAGGAAGGGGAAGAGATGAAGGAAAAGAGAAAGAAGTGAGGAGGAAAGACCATATTTAAAGTCAAAGACGTTGAGGTGCTTGGGTGGCTCAGGTGGTTAAGCATTCGATGCTTCATTTTGGCTCAGCTCCTGATCTGTGAGGCCAAGGTTGGGAGGTCAAGCACCACACTGGGTTCCCCAGGTAGCAGAGAGTCTTAGCAGGGAGTTGGCTGGAGATTTTCTCTCTTCCTCTTCCCCTCTGCCTCCTAATAAAATAAATTAACAAATCTTTAAAGTCAAAGACCACTGATACAAAGCTTTCTTTTTTTTCCCCTTTTTAAAAGATGTTTAAAATAAAATAGGAATTGTTATTACAAATTCACATAAAATGTTTTCATGTGGTGAACCTAAATGCATACATATTTCTTTATTTTTTTAAATATTTTATTTTTAAGTGATCTCTCCACCCAACGTGGGACTTGTATTCACAATCCCAAGATCAAGAGTTGCATGCTCTACTGACTGAGCCGGACAGGTGCCCCAATACATATTTCTAAAGCTCTTGAAATTAGAAGCCAGCTACCTACTCCATGGCCACTTGGTACTTTCATTAATTTGTAAATATTCAGCAAAGCACACTTTCTCAGTCTTCCTATGATCTTTGTAGTAAATTGGGAAAAATCAGAATTTGAGCCCAGGTCAGTCTCATGTCAAAGTACATGCTTATTTATGACCATAGTAGGTTCTAATCTAGTGGTTTCAGCAATTTTAATCCACAAACCTAAAGTTAATTCCACTTGCAAAATACTCCTATGGAAACCAACTGGTATCCACAGGTCAACAATTGAGAAACTTTTAAATGCCCAGGTGTGAGGATGGCTATTACAAGAATCATAGCATCATATTGCATCATATTCATTTCTAAACGGTGGATAGAAAAAAAATCTCGAAATTACCGATACAGCTTAATTCCTGGTACTTTGTTTTATCTCTGTTAATAACGTGGTATGGTAAATAGTGCCTATTATTATAATCAAATCAATTATAGAGTCAATGGCTAGCATGGCTAATTACAAGGTTGGACTTGTTGTAAAGTGTGGAAATTTTCAATTCTGATTGTTCCTCAGATAAATAATTTTCTTTTTCCACTTGACTGGGAGCTCCTTGCGGGCAGGGGTAGTGTTCTTCATTTGGAATCATTAATGGCTATCGAAGTTCTGAGACATAGTAAATGCTAATGAACATTTGTTGAATTGCTTTAAAAATATTTCTGGATTATACTATTATTATAATATATGCTAATACTATTCATTTTTCTGTAGTGTTCAGTGAATTAATAAAATTAGTGTTGCTGAGTTCCTGATGAGAAAAGGCATCCATGGGTCTTCCTCAATATGTACCTTCAGCAAAATTTGTTATGAAAGTCTAAGTGTTCCCTAGCTAATACCATGATCCAAATGCCTGCAGAATTAAATGCAATATGGCATGTGATGTTTTAAATGAGTCATGAAACAAAAAATGTATTCCAATATTTTGACTTTTTGCAAGTCTTTAAGGAAAATGATGGGGTAAAACATAGTATTCCTTTTTTTTTTTTTTTTTTTTTTCTAATGAGAAACGTTAGGAAATGCTCTACAAGAAGACATTCCCAGGAATGTATTAGCAGTGTCTTATCGTTGCACCGTATCTTTAACTCCTTGACTCAAGGTATTGTTCTAAAGTATATAGGTGAATATGAACATGACAATGTGTTAAGTATAGAAATTTCTGTCCTCATTTGAAAAATGTGTTGGTGGTAGGATTAGATGCATATATAAGCAAGTTCGAAAAACTGTTTGTGTGATAGCATTTTCAATTGCAGGCAGATGTTGTGCACTTCTACAGATGAGTGACTGCTCATAAATAGCAAAACATACATTTTATTAACATATCACATTATATTCAGAAGTACATTTTGTTCTTGAGAGACTGCAAGCAGAGTAAAGCACCAAAATGTTTGTGTATGTGTTTTTATGTTTTTGATTTCTTTTTCCCCTTAATGTATCAAATAGCTTTTGCTATGTAGCCAACCATCTAGAGCTCAGTGGCTTAAAACAACTGTTTATTTAATTCATGATTCATTTGATTAGCTGGGTGGGGGGGTTCTTCTGGTCTGGGCCAGCTGGACTGGTGTCCCTCACGCACTTCTGATCAGTTGGTTTATTAGTGGGGGTGGCTTGTTTATGATGACCTTGACTGGAAAGATAGGGACTTCTCTCCAGGTGGTCTTATCTGTGAGCAGGATAGCTGTGGGTTGTTCACATGAAGGAGCCATGGAGATCACAGGGTCCCAAGAGCTGAGCGTTCAAAAGTACAAGGTCTTGTTGTCCCTTGTGCTCTAGACGAGAACTCACGGTCCAACTTTCGCCACATCCGGTTGGTCAAAACCCATCAGGAAATGAGATGAGATTCCAGAAGTAGAGGAATAAACTCTATTTGATGGGAGAAGGGTAATGTGACCAGTTTTACAATTCACTGCATCTAATATTAGTTCTCCTACCAGCTTCCTCAAGGAGTCAGTGTCGTTTAATGACAACCATAACCACAGCAATAACAGCTAACACCTGTGGAGGACTCCCTGCGTGCCAGCCACTGTGCTAAGTGCTTTCCATAGATTAACTCAATCAATTTTCCCATTAACAATATAGAGTGATGTTACTTTATCCTATTTCATAGGCAAGGAACTTTGTTACAGAGGAGCTAACTATTTTACAAGATGTAAATGTCTTCCAAAACAGATTTCTCTGGCCAAGGTTAAACAATAGAGTCTATCTGTCTCTTCATCCATCCAGAGACTTCTCCAAGTTTTGAATGTAAAAATGTGCATTGTGAATCTTAGAGTGGGAAAGTTATAAGCCACAATTTCCAAATGTGGAATCTAGGAACCCTTCTTTTTTTGGAATATCTATTAACATCTTACAAGAAGGCCACTGGAATCTACTTTGGAAAATTATGTAATACTGTACTTAGCGTTCAAGCCGGGAGCCAAATCACCCTGAATTTATAGCCAATGTAGCTCTGTTATTGAGAATATGAAGATGCATGCAAAATACTTTATTTCCCCCCCCCCCTCAGTTTGCTTGTTGGTATAAAAAACATAGACCCTATAGACATAGAAAAATTACACTGGCTACATCTCCGAATCACCTCGGGTTTTTTGGTCCAAGTTTATTTGCTTTTTAATGTTCTATTCCCTTCTCTTTCCCATTCCTCTTGCCTCCTCCTTCTTTTAAACCATTCCCTTTTCTTTTTGTATCAACATCCCCCTGAGCAGTAACACCGTGTTAACTGCGCTGACAGTTGGCAAATAGTACTATAGCGTGGCAGTGAGCTACTGAGGGAAAATTATACCTGTGTCAAATTGCTTCTGAATCATTTGCTTCAAAATAGTCAAATTAGAAAGATCTCCCCCCCCATCCCCCTACCCCCACAGCCGTACAGATGAGGCAGTAGCTTGGGGAAAGTTATCTCTAATCCTTTACTGGTTAGTATCGACTATTTAACATCATTTTTGCCAGAGTAACAAACCACCTTGAGGAAGGGGATTCTGGAATCAAGATTAGGGTATATATGGGAATTTAAATATCCAGGTAGAAGAAGATCTTAGCATGCAAAGCTCCATTCAAACAAACAAACAACAGTGTGCTGTGTGTGTGTGTACATGTGTGTAATGTGCCGTAGAGACACAGCATACTTATTCAACTCACATACTCAGTGGGAGTTTATAAAAGAATAAGTAATAACCTACAACTAACTAAGTAAATGTCAATATTTTACTTAAACCTCAAAACAACCCAATGTAATAGGTACTTTTGTGCTCATTTTTATAGATGAAGACTAGGACACTGGGAAGTAATTAATGTAGTCCTAGCCACACAGGATGCGCGAGGGAGATGGGATTTGAACCCAAGTCTGTTTAACCAAAGAACCTGGAATTTAAGGAGTGTGTAGGATAATGAAGAGCTATGTGGTGTATTCATCATGCACGGCTGAACTACTTAAGTGTATACAGTGGATGGAGTGGCCAAAGTCCTAGGTTGGCATGGGCTGAGCTGTGGTCTTAGGTGACTCTTCTTATTTTCAAACATGTCTGCACATTCTGCTTTCCTGGGCAAGGATGCCTTTGGAAGAGGGATGGTGTATGGGTGAATGGAGGAGCTTCATTGCTGAGAGGAATGAACCCATCCTGATCCAACTATCCAGAGATCACAAAACAAACAAACAAACAAACCAAAACCCAAATAATTCTAAGACTAGGCACATGACCAGAAGGAACTCCTACAGAACTCAGGAAGCTGGGACATCTGCTGGGAGACCACCCCAGCTAAGTGTGACCCTAAGAGAAAAGCTTAAGTCCCTTAATTCAGAGGAAAATGCTGATCTCTCTGTACTTCAGCCTGGAGGTGAAGTAGAGTTGAAAATTTAGTAGATCTTGGATAAAATGTGATCATCAGCAGCAGCAGCCACAGCTGATTGTAGCCAAGGGCAGCCAGAGGTGAATGGGCAGCCCAGGCAGGTCCTGGGATTCCCCAATGCACAAGCAAGGCACCTGGATCCCCGTATAAGGAGTAGAGGCTACTCACATACAAGTAACCACAGCTGTGCCCAGGGCTGGGCAGGGCTTGTTGTTGTTAAGCCCTGATACATACATACAAATATGCACCTGTATCACTTCCCTCTTATGTCACCATAACCCTAACACTGATTATTATTTTTAAATTTCCATCTATCCTATTTGAGTTCAGAGACCTAGATCTATCTCCCCATCTCACTGTTCCTATTTAACATGTTATTGGCATTCAGTGCCTGTGCACTAAATCAATGTGTGAATGAATAGGATAGGCCTATTTATATTTATATATATTTATGCACTCAGTTGGCAAGAGATATATATGAGGCCAATTTCTAAGCAGTCACCTATAAAATTAAAATTAAAATAGCGCTAATAGTTTTCTTTACCTCCACAAACTCAGATAATCCCCTAATAGCTCAAGGATAGAAAATTTTGTTTCTCAAGATGGTAGAGTCATAATCAGAGTGTAATCTAGGGCCAACACCTTCTATTCCACTTAAATCAGCAGCTTTTCTTAGAAACATGGGAAGAAATAGTCCTTTTTGGTAAATATCTTTCAAACAGTTTCAGAGCTTTATACTATGTATTAATATCTCTGTTCTGTTTTTTAAGCATTGGAGAAATGAATAAAGGCACATATGTTTATTTACATTTATTCTGCATTTCTATAACCAATTTAATTTTTCTTTCTTTATTTTTTATAAAACAATTTTAAAGTCTTAGATCATTGATTAGGAGAATACCTTGAGTGTGGCCAAGTTCAAAGTTGGTAAGTGCTATTATAATGTTTCTCTGGAAGATCATCATGGTTCTCCAAGAAGTACAGATGGGAAACCACAGCAATTGTCTCTAGACAGACTGAGGGATCAGGAGTCAAATCTACAAAGCAGCACATATTGGGAGATAGGCCCTAAACCTTTATGGAAACCATGAATATATAACACTGAAATCATTTATAGTAGGATATATTTTAAAACTAATCGAAGTAGGGATAACACCTGCTTCTCTTCCCACATTATCAACGAGATTAAGACAACAAAAGAACATGCAGACGCCTCCTACTCTCCATTTTGCCAGTACCTGGGGTTTATAGAACAAGTCTATAAACCTCCACAGAAATGACTTGAGTATCCAAAATCCATTTTCTAAACCAAGTTTTCTCTGAGTGAAGGGAGGGGACAGGAGGGAGTGGAAGAGGAGAGCATTTCAAGATTTGAGCTTGGGATGGGAATTAGCACAGCTTTTGAGCTCTCCACTAACTCAGCCATTCCTACTTGGTGTTTTCATTTCTGACTTTGAAGGACCCTGGTGAAGAAAGCACTACCGTATTTTACAATCCCAAGCGGCATAATTCATATCTGAGACTATAGCATGTAGGCACAGAGGGGAGGTGAGCTGCTGTCACCTCCAACCCTTCTAAAATGCAACAATTTAATAATATCAATCATTACCTTTGTTCACAGCCTACCGTGCATTATTCACACCCCACCAGAACACATTAAATTCTCTGTATTCTTTGTCTCTTTTAGTGCGTATCACTTTGGAAATTAGTACTTATTATTTGTTTCATGTGAAGAAACTGAGGTTTAGAGAGGTGTGTAAGTTGACCAGGGTCATACCATTTATAAGTGATAGATGGGCCATGACTTTAACCCAGGCCATCCATGACCATTTCTGTGTTCTTCATTGAATGAAACTCTCTTATTAAGTATTTAAAAGTATTTAAAATACTTTTGTATAGGGGATCCCTGGGTGGCTCAGTGGTTTTAGCACCTGCCTTCGGCCCAGGGCATGATCCTGGAGCTTCAGGATCGAGCCCCTCATCAGGCTCCCTGCACGGAGCCTGCTTCTCCCTCTGCCTGTGTCTCTGCCTCTCTCTCTGTGTCTCTCATGAATAAATAAATAAAATCTTAAAAAAAAATACAAAAAAAATACTTTTGTATAAATTAACTCATCTAATCCTTACAACTCAGCTGGATGGATCAGAAGGATAAGAGACTGACAGAGAGATGAGAATCAGAGAAGTTTGGTTATTTCCACCAATGTCACATAGCTATAAGTTCTTTAGCTTATGCCTAAAATTTTCGAAGTATTTTCTTTTTAATTAGTTGCCATATTTCTTTCTTATGGCAATCGATGCAGTGCACAAACTTTATATTTTCTCTGCTTGGGTTTTTCAAATCTAGCCTTGGCTATTAAACCAATGTATAAGTTTAAACAAATTACTTAACCTCTCTGAGTCTCTGTTCTTCTTTTACTTCTAAGATAAGTATAACAATATAGGCATGATTTACATTAAAGTATCAGTGAACAGGTCTAGCCAAGTGCCTGGCATATTTTAGGTACTCAATGTGTGAACTCTTGCTTTCTTTTATGAATTCCGTTTAACTCAAATGAGGAGTTTCAGAACAAATAAAAATGCAACTTACACAACCAAGTAAAAGACGTATTAACAGCTGGCATCAAAATTTATCTTAGGAAGGAAACTTTATTTGTCAAAATATCTTAATAAGCATTTGTGGAAGGTGTGATTCTCAGGGCATAGATATCAGCAGGAAGCCTAGCTGTAACAAGGTTAGATTTCTCTGGATAAGAAAATTATAGGAATTTATGTTTTGTGCTCAAAACAAGAGGAGAGAAGAGAAAGATGGAGAAGGTGGGGAGGAGAGGGAGGAACTGGAGAGATGGGGTGAAGTAAGGATACATGAGCTGAGCAGCCAGGGAATACTCTCCCACAGAAGGTTCTCCCAAGGACATTTTAAAGATGGGAAGACTATTATTCAATTTAAAAATCATTTTTACTAGCTGGATTTAGATTTTACCAAGAAATCAAATTTCAGTAAAGCCTACCACACTTGCAAGTATGTTCTATGTCCCATCTGGTTTATTATGAGGAAGAGCGGAAATGTATGGTTGGGAATAGAAGGGACCCTAGTTATTATGTAAGACCCTAGTTATTATGTAAGTCATCTGGCATTCTCAGAAGTCTGGGACCCTGAAGACCCAACACAATCTTGAGGTGATGTCAAGAGACAGGCAGTCCCTGGGGGCTTGTAGGCTACACAGTTAATTGAAAGTCCACTTAAAGTCATGGTTCCAGTTTCAGTGTGATTTAGATACATTTGGAAGGGACAAACCAAAGACACTAAGGTGCAGATTATTAATCAGTTTTAGGCATATTTGAAACATACTCTTCAACGTTGACTTTGACCTAGAAGGAAGTAATGAAAAATTCATTTCTGAAATCTCCTTTATTTTTCCAATAGACTATTTTTTTTTTAAAGCAGTTTTAAAGTTCCTGTGCAGTTGAGCAGAGAGTTCCTATATACCCCCAATCCCCTCCCCAACTCCTGCCACCCCCCCGGCCACCATCAGTATCCTCCCTCAGGGTGGATCATTTGTAGTATATAGTCTATATTGACACCATTACCACCCAAAGTCCATAGTCTACATTCGAGTTCACTCTGGGCAAACCTCCTTTATTTTCAGATTACAAACTTCTTTCACATCCCTTGGTCCACTGAGACACCTGCCCCATAACATGGTGAGATGTCTCAGCATATCTGGCTGGGTTGTTGATGACCAAATACAAAATGTAGCCATTTCTCAGATGGGTGACCTGACTTGGCTGTGATATTAATACAGTCGTTCATATTACACATTTTGTCAAAGAGAAAGCCATATATAAAAATACAAACATATGTACTTGATTGTTTTAAAAAAATGACAGTGATATCCAAAGCGTAGCTATTAGTTTAGTAACAGGTCACAGAAAGAGGATGCTGGAGGCTTTAAAGGAAGGAGAAACATTATTACAACTTTGTCCTCAGGATCTGGCTTTTCATTAAATATCAGCCTGACATAAATCAATTCCATCATATTCTTCTTTTTTGCCCCTGGACTGGTTTTTACAAGATCCATAATAATCTTATAACACTTGATATTTTTACCGACTCTGCTGCAAACAGGTGTTTATCCTCCTCGCAAAATGCTGTTTTAACGTAGGTGCAGATTTAGGAGTTTAACATGATTTTGTGTTTCCCTATTATGAGTGAGGAATATCCAATTACACACCTCCCTTCTCAGTCTTCCCAGAGAATGTATGGGAAATATTTCATTCACTGGTGGTTTGGTCCAGGACAATCCCAATCCCCTTTCATGTGCTAATTCTGACTGATGCCACGTTAAATGTCTGGGGTGGGGGGAGGGGGGCCTTGGCTCTGCTGTTGCTATGACCACTAATGCTTTGTGTGTCTAAAACCCACACTTAAACTTCAGTCCTGATGCTGTCATTTCAGTTATTCCCTAGCAAGCTTTCCTTTAGGTATGGGATTTGGGAAGCTTAGATGCCTGAATGAGAACTGGTGGAAACACACACACGTGAGGGAGGTTGGGTTTTAGGCCCTATTCACTGGAATGCATTGCTGTGTCTAAAAGGTTTTATTCTGGACTTTTTAATCAGAATATAGGTGTGATGTTTATTTTGTCTTATCGTGTTGGGCTTTTACCAGATGGTGCCATTTGGCATTCACCTAAACTGTTAAGTTTTGTAGGTAACATTCTAGTGGACGGTCTGTAATTCTGACAGTGACTGACACAACTAAGAGGACATGGTGTTTTTTTTTTTGCACCTCCCCCCTCCAAATGTTTCAGAAGCCTTAGTTGAGCTAGGACATTTGTAAAGAATGACAACATGCAACATAGAAAATAATTTCATGAATATATTGTTATTAGATACAAAATTGAAAATGATGTTATAAATCATTTCATATCCTATTAAAAGTAACTATACTTGATATTATTATTTTGAGAAGGAAAAATGAAACCAGCATGGTCAGAGAAAGGCATAGATGAAAGTTGCTTATTTTGGAAGGGACAAAGAAGAACTCTATCTGCACGTCTATAAATCAAAGTAGAACCACCGAAGGGGGTGTCTACTACCATCTGCTGGTGGCAGGAAAGAGGTGGCTCTGTTGTATGGATGCCTCGCATTCCCTGTCCTGTGAAAGCTCTTAGATGACTCAGCTGGGAAAATGAAGGGCACTTAAATGTGACCCTGTTGTTTTTACTTACCTCGCCTCTCTTTTGATGGAAAGTTTCCTCTATTCTTTGTTTCCTCTAATTTTCTAAATGTTTCTGTAGCTGATCTGGACCCCTGGCAGTTTAGAGCTTCTCAGTCGACTCACTAACCAATGAGAGTATTTCTTCAAGCTGTAGGTTTGGAATGATGGTCTTAAGTAAAAATATATCCACTTCTTTCAACTCTAGGTTTGTGTCTACAAAAGCTTATGCCTGTGAAATCCTCATTTCTAGTGGATCAATAATTGTATTTTTGTTGGCATTATTGACCAATTACCTCATATCCCACTGGTTCGGGTACAGCAGGATCCAGAAAGAGCTGCCAAAAACAAGAGCTAGAAGTTTAAGGGAATTCTTGAAACATTCAAGGTTTGGCATTGTGGTAAAAAACAATTATGATTGATAATAAAAATGATTATGATTATTTAAATGATATTTAAATGATTTAAACTATTATGATTTATTATGCCATTTAAAAAAATTTTTGTCAAGGAAAGACCCTAATATATAGTTACCCCAAATGAATCAGAGCTGCCATGTTATTATCATTATTTCATTAAAAAAAGGCCCTCTAGGATCCCTGGGTAGCTCAGCGGTTTGGTGCCTGCCTTTGGCCCAGGGCGTGATCCTGGGGTCCCGGGATGGAGTCCCACATCAGGCTCCCTGCATGGAGCCTGCTTCTCCCTCTGCCTGGGTCTGCCTCTCTCTCTGTGTCTCTCATGAATAAATAAATGAAATCCTAAAAAAAAAAAAACAAAACAAAACAAAACAAAAAAAAAACTTTCTAACAACCAAAAAAGCAAAAGGAATATATTCTAAAAAAAAAAAAAAAAAGAGAGAATATTCTAAGTAATAGTGAAAGGGAATATAAGGGAAGGGAGAAGAAATGTGTGGGAAATATCAGAAAGGGAGACAGAACATAGCTCCTAACTCTGGGAAACGAACTAGGGATGGTGCAAGGGGAGGAGGGCAGGGGATGGGGGTGAATGGGTGACGGGCACTGAGGGGGGCACTTGACGGGATGAGCACTGGGTGTTATTCTGTATGTTGGTAAATTGAACACCAATAAAAAATAAATTTATTATAAAAAATAATTAAATTCATAACAAAAAATAAAAATAAATAAAAATAAAATAAAAAATTAACAAAAAGAATATTCACTTAAATTAAAATGAAATAAATTAGATATATTTAGTTCACCAAAAATTACCAATTTTCAAAAATTTTCTTGAGGCACTAGGAGCTAGTGAAAGGTACACTGGAGACTCACTTCTGAAGACAAAAGGAGAAATAACAGAGGGCGTGGGATGTAGATTAAAAGGTCTAAAGTAGAAAGGGGATCAAAACCAGCTAGCAGATGGGAAGCTGCTTGTGTGAATGGGCGCGGAGTCTGGTGGATGGTGCCCTGGGAGGCCTGCTGATTCAGCACCTGAACCACAAGGTGGACAAGTGACGATAGGGACCAAACAGCAGGGGATTCAAATCCCAAGCAGCAGTAAGTGGTCCACACAGAGAAGGCAACACATAAGTAGTTGATAAGTTAAAAAATGTGGGAAGTCATAGAATTCAGAGTGTGGACTTCATTAAAAATAAAAGGCATGTGTTCCTATAAAACAGCACCAACCATAAAAAGTGTTGACCTTCATCCCACAAAGGATTCATATATCATACAGATGAATGTGTGAACTGGGAGATTGTTGTCAACATCTGTAGTTTTATATAGGTTTTTCTGAATGAAAATGATAACTTATAAATAATGTGATGTGAGATTATTTCTACATGTTGTGTATATTTTACAGAATAACTTTTTTCTTATCACTTTTGATTGTATGGAATATCAGATCAGGTGTTGCTGGTGATATCCATTTGTATGTTCTGTTAACCACATGGATGAGCTAATTAATTTTAAAGAAAGCTATTGTGAAGTGATTTAAGAGAAAATGTCCATGTTTAACAGTATTGGTTTGGTTAAAAGGAGTAAAATTGGGCAAAGAACTTGTCTTATAGAAATTAATGTTGGAAAATGAAATCACTTTATATTGGGGAGATGCTGATATCTTACTAAAACCACTGAGGAAAACAAATGTTTTCATTTAGGTTGCAGATAAATTTATTTTCATACATTAAATTGTGTAGCTATTGGAACTCTTTTTTTATATTAGAAAAGTAAACAATTTTAGCACTGCCAGCACAATCGCACTCTTATTAAACATAAAAGAAAAATAATCAATATGGTAAATTACAATAAGAGAACATGTTTCTTTATGGTTTTTCATTATTTTTATCTAAGATCTGAATAGACAGATTTTCTTTTTAAAACATGGTTTTGCTTCAATCCTAGCTCTAGCTCTTTTATGTAATTTACATCAATCACATTTTCAATTATCTTTATCTTATCAACAAAAGACATTTGGTGAATCTGAGGAAAGAAAAAAAAAACTGAGTGCCAACCAAAATTCCAAATTACTCTGTCTGAACATTCTTTCTTGAAATCTTAATTTTTATTTTGTATTTTGAGAAATAAGCAAACCTGGGATTCTTTCAAACAGCAACTTTTAAGAATTTGCCACTAGTAAATTGGATTAGGACTCAGCACCAGAAAGATCTATGAAAGTCGTTTGAGAAGAAAAATAATCTGATTACCACAAGTAGAAGGCTTGTTGAGTTGGAGAAAATCACTTAGTATTTTACAGATTGATAATGATTGAATTCAGTTTAGAGCATTTTTTCTTTTCAATATGTAGGATTACAAAATGGAGTGTTTATAACTCATCTCAAATACCCTTCCCGATATTATTTTTATTACATATTTTATGTGTATTTCACTTAAATTTTTTCACAGGATATCCCTTTTCTTAGAAAATTATCTTTCTTTCCCCATGATCAGTGTGTATGCAATAAACACACACGCACACACGTGCACCCACACATGTCTCTAAATTGAGGTTGACAAGTTAATTGTTATTTCAGGCAAGAGGGAAGACAGGTACCTCCAGTACAACTAGTGCATCATTTTATTAATATTTGTCTTCAAGGAGTGGATAAGGAATATATCAGAAAGGCAGAAATTCTCAAATTGTACTCACCAAAGGTCTTAAATCCTAGAGAAGGGAGAAAGTGGCAAGAAAGCATCATCCAAGTGCAGTTCTTTCATCTTAAAAAATAATGATTTAGTTGGATGGTCAAACCCCCCAGTAGAACCCAAGATCATGTTTATTTTCAAAGCCTAAGGACATGCATTTCCAAAAAAAAAAAAAAAGAACAACAACAACAAAAAAAAAAACAAAAAAACCTCAGAGGCTTAAATAGCACTTAAGAGTTTCCATTTAATTAAAGTGGATGCAGATAATCACGGCCTAGGTCTGAGCTGTCTTGCACTGTCTACTTGCTGCTCTGGTGCTCCAAGGCAAAACTCTATTAAAATTCAACAGATCTTAACAACTGCTGAACACTCTTGGACTGAGAGTTTGATAGTGTATCAGGTCGGGAACTTAAGCCTCTGGGTAAAGACAGGCCAGGATTCTGTGGGTGTTAGCAGTGATCACCAGCAGGCAGCCGGCAGAAACTCTAGTCTCCTGAAACAACACTGCATGGCCGGCCTTCACTGAGCTGCTCCACTGTTTTTTTTTTTTTTTTTTTTTTTTGTAGAGAACAAAAATGTATAACTCTGGAGATCCCAGAACAGACAATACATGAGCTTAATATGTGTATGTTTTAAGGAAAGTAATGTAAGCTTCCCTTGGTTCTCTGTGATGAGGTTGAACTTAATGACCTCCAAAGACCTTGCCCTATTAAACGTAATGATTCTGGGATTATCTTGCTTCTTAACCCCCATGTTTTCTGGGGCAGTGAGGCACTGGTGTCTAATCTTGGCTATTGTCGCCCTTCAACTGAGATTGGCTTGTGGAGGGGGGGGAACATTTTTCCCTAGGCCCTATTAGGGTTCCTCACTAGGTCTGAAAATTAATCAGGACAGATTTACAGGAGAAAAGCAATCAAATTCTATTGAATCTTTACGTACATGAGAGCCCTCACAAGAGGATGAAGACCCAACATGACCAGAACAGGAAGCTTTTATACCTTTAGACAAAGAAACAGTACATTTGTGAAGAATTAATGAGACAAAGGTGTTTTGTGCTGGGAGTAGTAAATGATGAAAGAGCTAAGAAGATAAGGGTGAGTTTAACAAGGTTTATACAGATTTCTGGTGATAAGAAGGTCTCCTCTCCGAGTACAGGGAAGTACCTTTCATTCGGGAGTTTTATGACCTGTTTCAGGGAGGAAGGGCAAAGGGGGAGCGATAAGAGTGATCTTCCTGCTTCTGCTGGTTCCTCAGATTTCTTCAGGTTAAAGTATTTAATATGCCAAGGTGCCATATTTTGGGATAGCATGTCCTGAACCTGCTCAATTGCTCAATTTTAAAGAACATTTAATGCCACATGAATAAGAACGCACACTCCTGGAAGGAATCTGCTAGCGTCTGTAGATGTTGTAGGTATGTTTACTGTTTCCTCAATAACAAAAATCACATAGTTTAGAAAAGTCTTTTTTTTGTTTATTTGTTTGTTTGAGAGAGACAGAGACAGAGACAGAGAGACAAAGAGAGAGATCGACATGAGCATGGGGAGGGGCAGAGGGAGAGGAGAAGCAGATTCCCTCATTGAGCAAGGAGCCCAGCGAGGGACTCAACCTGAGGACCTTGGGCCCTGAAGGCAGACGCTTACTGAGCCACCCAGGTGCCCCTAGTTTAGACAGGTCTTGATGAATATATATCAGAAAAGAACCTGTTCACTCACAGGGAAATACACAACAGGTCTCTGGACAAAGGGTATGTTTGAGAGACAATAAATTAGAGGGTACTATCTGCAAATCTTTTATAAACTGGTAGAGAGACAAAGACTTAAAAAAAAAAACACTTAGTGCCTATAAGCACCTCCTTTATGTAATTAAAAAAAAAGTAGTGCTGTGAATTAATGAATTACTAATGGTGAATGATCATTAGTATTTATACAGTTGCATTTAACTGCAAGGAATAATACTGTACCTACCATTTGTATGTTAAAGCTGAGGACACAGCTTTCAGAGTGTGGATAAAATCGAACTTCACAAGTTGAATATCTAGTAGACAGTGTTAATAATGTTCAGACAAGATTTTTCCAATATCTGTCATATAAAAGCAGTAGTTTTCTGTGACCACAAATTCCAGGTGCTATTGAATATCTACCAAACCTAAGAGGCATCATGGAGATCTTATTGGAGTCCTAGAACCAAAAAGATTGATAGCAGACCAAGAAGAAAGGTTTAGTATGCATACTGAGTCAATGATAGGAATTAAATATTCAGTGTAGGTGATAAAAATCTTACTAATTCTATGAGGATGTTTGTTGATATTTAAGATGTAACACTTTTTTTTTTTAAAGACATACATCATGCAGCAGTTATTGAAACATTTCAAAAAGTGTCAGGTCAGCAATTGCTGCAAAAACATCAGTTGAAGCTTAAGTATAGTATGGTACATTAGGGGCAAAAGGATGGTGGTTAGCAGGGCAGAAGGGCAATGCATGGTATATAATGGCCATCCTCTGTGCATGACGGGCCCCATCTGGGCCATCACCTGTCAGGCACTAGGGATCAGAATGGATACCACAGCATCACATGGCATGGATTAAGGGATATACTTTAATAGGAGTCAATAAAAGGGACAAAAAGGGGGCAATGTGATGGTTAATTTTTTTTTAAGATTTTTAATTTATTCATGAGAGACACACAGAGAGAGGCAGAGACACAGGCAGAGGGAGAAGCAGGCCCCATGCAGGGAGCCCGACGTGGGACTTGATCCCAGGTCTCCAGGATCACATTCTGGGCCAAAGGCAGGTGTTACACTGAGCCACCCAGGGATCCCCGTGATCCTTAATTTTATCTATCAATTTAACTGGTCTATGGGCTGCCCAGCTCTATGACCAAACATTATTCTGGGTGCATCTGTGAAGCTGTTTCTTGGTGAGATTAACATTTGAATCAGTACACTGAATAAAACAAATTTCCCCTCCTAATGTGGGTGGTCCTCATTCAATAAATTAAAGATCTCAACAGAACAAAAACGGTTCAGAAAACTTGGCCTGCTTGACTGATTTAGCTGAACCACTGGTCTTTTCTGGTCTTTGGATTCAGACTAAAACATTTGCTCTTCTTGGTTCTGGAGGCTTCCAGCTTTTGGATTGCAGCTCCACACCAGCTTCCCTGGGTCCCCAGTTTGTCAGCTGTGGTCTTGGTACTTCTCAGCCTCCATGATTACATGAGCCAATTCCCTATAGTGTGTGTGTGTGTGTGTGTGTGTGTGTGTATGTGTGTGTGTTCTGTTTCTCTGGATAACCCTAAAATACACATGTTCTCTATTTCTTCATTCTACTAGAAGTGTGCTACAACAAGGGCATCATGGGTCTGTATTTCCATGAAGGAATCCTTCCTGCCACACCTGTCCTAACCCCATGAGCCAAGTGTGAGGGCAGCCGTATCAGTGAAGGGACATACAAAACCCTTGGGTGTCAGCCCATCTGGATTGGTATAGGACTTGTGTATGGAATTGTTCTGGTATGTTAGCAGCCCACTCCTGGAGACCTTGGGACCCACCAGAAGTTGCTAATTCCTCTTTTGTGGGGAAGAAGCCACAGGACCATGTAGCTTGGGTACAGCCTGCCCTCTGAGATAAGGGAACCTCTGTTCCCAACCACCTTATTTTCCATGTAACAGAGAGGGATCGTTAGGGTCCTTTGTGTGCTCTCTTGATCCTTGAGTCATACATTGCTGGATTAGACTTGATTTTCACAGTAATGATATTGAGAAAAAAAAGCAGTCTTATTGTGGAGTCGCTGCATACCAGAAGTCAGGATAGAGAATAAAGATTATAAAGATTAGTAAATAATAGTAGGTTAAATATTTGCTCCATTCCCCCATATTTCAGTTAATGAAGATTTGTGTTGAAAAGTAGTTGGAAATATAAACCAAATTAGAATTCTAGGTTTATGGAATGCCAAGGAGGCTTTAACTCAATATGATGGACAGTGGGGAATGCAGACTTTTCAGCAAGTAATAATATGAAAATAGGGTTATATTAGAAAGAGAAATTGTGCATGATTCCCTGGAGGGATGAGAGCACAGGCCGAAGATGAGTTGGGATGCTGTTACAGCAATCCATCAAGTGATTAGGGCCCTGGAATCAGGTGGTGACAGGGTTAATAAAAATGGGGGGATATTGCTGAGAGTTACTTCAAAGGAGAGGTCCATAAAATGTGTTGACTCACTGGAAATGGACGATAAAGGAGAGAGTATAAAGATCACTTCGACATTGCAAGAGTAGGCAACTAGAAAAAATATGGTTTCAGTTAGGGCCATCACATAGGGGTATCAGCTGTGGGCCGAAGAAGATGAGTGACTTTGGTGAGAGAGACATCCAAGTAAAACTAAATACAGGCCTAATGCTTATAATGAAACTTGGGACTGGTTAGCATTTGGCTAGCATTGAGTGGAAATTAGGTAATTGTGATAGGCTGAATCGCAGTAGGCTGAATCGTGTCTCCTCCAAATTCATATACTGAAGCCCTAAACACCAAAGCGACTGTGTTTGCACAAAGAGTCTACGAGGGGATAATAGTTAAATGAGGTCATAAAGACGAGTCTCTAATCTATGTGTGCTAGTGCCCTTGGAGGAACAGAAAGAGACACCAGAGCTCTCTCTCTCCACTATCTGAAGACAGTGAAAAGTCAGCAGTCCGCAAGCCAGGAAGAGAGCTCTCATTAGGCACTCAATCAGCTGGTACTTGACCTGACACTTTCAAGCCTCCAGAACTGTGAGAACGTAAATTTCTAAGTCGCTTAGTCTGTGTATTTTGTTATGGCAACCCAAACTAACCAACACGGTAATTCTCATGCTTAGAAGATAAGATAATTATGTTTTACCCTGCTTAATTAATCCGTGTACTTAAGGCACAAAACAAGAAACTAAGCATCAGAAAAGCAAAAGTAATAATAAGGATTCATTATTAGATAGTTACACTACGTCTCCAAGTAGAGAAGGTGCATAATGGAAATATCTTGGAAGAGACGTTGACATCTTCAGTTGGATTTCCTTTCGACGTTTTTAGCTTCAGAATTATATGGAGAGATCTATCCAAAGGCCACCAGTATTTTATTTATTTATTTATTTATTTATTTATTTATTTATTATTTATTATTTATTTCTACACATTTATAAGAAAGAACCACTTTGTTAGAGTGCTGATAGCAAAAAGAAGATAAACCCACCAATTAGTGGACAATATAGTAACACTAGTGGTACTATAGAGACTAAGAGTTAAGCACTCACGTTCTGCCAGGTATTTCCTGAGAACCTCATGTATGTTCACTTACATCCTCTTTGCACGAGCCTCTTAGGCAGGTACTATTTTTAGGCCCACTTTACAGAAGAGGAAAGGGTGACCCAGGGAGTATGAGTAACAGGGCTGTTCACAGTCTCAGGGCTGCAAGGGAAATGAGAAGTAGGGAATGAGAAGAAGCAGCGGCCATCCACAGGTCTCAGAAGTAGTCGTTCTTGTGGAATAAAAAAGAATATTGCTAAGTTTTTGTGAGCTTCGGCTAAAAAGTCGTCCTGAACCAGAGGATCTTGGAGAAAAGAGGCAGGAGACGCAACAGCTCAGCTCTCCACTCAGTGACAGCATTTCCTTCCCTGGCTGCTCCGACAGGTCATCCAGGCCCAGAGTGAGAACTCCCAGCAAGAGAGCAATTCTCTGCTTCCCAAAGAAGCTCTTTCCAAGTAGCAGTGAACCCAATACCCCAGAATTCCTCAGGATAGTGAGCTCAGCTCCCTATTTGTAACCTATGTTCAACTAACTTCTCTTGAAGCCCTGCTGTGCTTCCTTCAGGTGAACCGAGCCCTTTCTGGTGTTTTCTGGCTCAGTCTCGCCCGTGTGCATCACCATGCCCACCTGACAGATGGGGAATGCAACAAGGCATGGGACAACTCACAGTGTGGGGTCAAGCACACACAGTAGTATGGAGTACTCGGGGACCACTGACTCCAGCACCCACTTCATCCCGGTTGCCAGCCCCTGAATTCTCTAGTTTAGCTACACTAGTATTAGCCAAAATTGGAAATAATATGTCTAGATGTTATCTCACATTGTACTCCTATCTCCCTGGATCCAAATCCTGTATTTTTTATAATTATCACTTCAGATAATATTAATTTTTAAAAATATATATTTTCTTTATTTATTTGAGAGAGAGAGAGAGAACGAGGATGAAAGGGGAGGAGGGAGAAGCAGACTCCCCACCGAGCAGGGAGCCTGACGTGGGACTTGATCCCAGGATCGTGAGGTATGACCTGAGCTGAAGGCAGGCACTTAACTAGACTGAGCCACTCAGGCGCCCAAGATGACATTGCTTTTTTTAAAAAATGGCTTTTTATATTAAAAAAGCAATGTCCTTAGTATGTAACGTTAGAATGCAAAAAGGAATAATAGTATAAATTCTCTAGTATTCCTGATAAGAGTCCATCAATTTTTTGTATTAATATGCCTCTTGATGTATTTTCTATGAATATTTCCTTATTTTTACATTGGTTGCCTTTACACTACATTAATTTTTGTGTGTCCTCCTTTTCTTCCTTATTAGCATTGATAACATCCACATTTTACAGATACTCATAAACTGTTTGTGAACATGATTTTAATGGCTGTGATATCTATAATTAGCCCTTTTCATTTTTCTCATCCTTTAGTACCCATCTTTATAGAACTGCACTAAATTAATTATAAATGATTTGTTGATTAGAATCTCCGTAAATATTTTGTGTGGGCTTTTACTTCCCCTGTATTTTAAGTTACTTTCTAAGGAAAATTTTCAGAAGTGAGATTTCTGGCCTGAAGAGTATTTGAAAACTTAAATTTTTAAGTCTTTCCACACATGCATGCATGTACGCACACACACATTTGCACACACATATATTTATGTTTATTTTTAAATTTGGTTTAAGCCTTCTTGTCAAAGGTAATAAATAATAACTTATTCTCCTAGATGGCATTTATGGACATGATTTCTTGTATGAATTGTCTTTCTAGCAATTCATATTGCCACGTGGGTGCTAATTTGAGGGGGGGGTGGCTTTTTATTTGGCCCTAGTTTTTTCTTTTGTTTTGTCAATGTTTTTAGACTGTTGAATTTGGTTCTCGATCTTATGATCAGCTGTAACTGCTCATATTTTTAAGAGTCTGCTTTTTTTCCTGCTATTTTTTAGGAAAATCTGGCTACCATGTATTGCTTCATCTTCCTCAAACATAATATATAATTGAATTACCCTATGCCTTGTGCAGATTATTTCAGCAGCCTGAAAACTCTGGTATCTCTGAAAAAAAAAAAAATTCTATTACTCAAAGCTCTTTTCAAAGAGCACTACCTCCATGAAGCCTTCGTTCTTACAGTCAGGCAGGACTCACCAGTCTTTGCTTTTTGTCTGCATTGTTTAAATCACCACTGCAGATTTCTTCATGTTGTATTATAGCCACTTATATTTTTGTCTAAACAAAAGGATCGTTAAGGACTGGAATCACAGATTCTCATGTTCCAATTGTGAACACCTCAGCCCACACTAAACCAAAATATTATGGCACATGGAATGCTTCATACAAAAGGGTTGAATGAATGAATTAAATCTTCATTTCCTGGAAGCCCAATTGTTCAGAAATTAATTCTGACCAGACCCTGTCATGGAAGTATGAACAGCAGCTAACTAGATCTGATACAGTAGCGTAAGCTTCGTGAATTGCTGTCTCACATAAATCTCAACTGGGATGTGTCCGTGTCTTTATCCCAAAATAAGGTTGAGTGGAGAATGGGGCACCTGGGCAGAGTAAGAAGGGAATCAGGTTAAAGCCACTTAGTGAAATAGTTTGCAAAGCATGCTAAGTGCATTGTTACGCTGCTGCTGGTTTTTATTTTATTTTATTTTATTTTTTTTGCTGCTGGTTTTTAAATGTCACAGGCAAGCATGAAATACTACCTGGCATTGTTTCCAAAAGGCAGTGATGACACGTTCCAGACCCAGTCCAATCTAATATTCCTAGAGTAAGTCTGGTAATTAGAATTATTATTTATTCTAACATACAGGAAAAAAAAAAAGAAGAAAGAGAGAGTAGAAAGTACATGTGTCCAGTGGACAGTACTTTGGCACAAAGAACAGGTATAAAAATGGTGAATTGTAAATGCCATTAATAACTGTGTTGCTTATTGAGTTTTGGGACGTGAATGCTGCTCTGAGATACTAAAGAATAAAAAAACCAAGTAAGACAAGGAACCTAAAGTAAGTGGGAGAAAAAGACCATCAGATTGGTGAGCTACCCAGTGTTTTATTTGGCTGGCATCTGAGATTCTATTGCTCACCATCTTAGGATCGACTCTTGGTGTGCTGGCCACCGGCTGTCAGAACATCAGGGCACAGCGGGTCAGGCCGGCTGGAGGGGGTCGTGGACGCCAAAGCCAGTCGGTGTGCTAAAGGCCTGGCCCCTCCATAGCAGTGCCTATTTTGAGAATAGACACAAAAAGGATGGGTAGGGATTCGAAACATTTCACTAATATCTAGGATTCACGTTACTCATTGCTTCATATTATCCCAAGATGTATCTGGCAGAGAATTAGAGGCTTGGGCCTTGCCGCTGCCACGTGAGGTAGGGTTCAAGAGGACATCCCGGTGTGGAAGGGGATACGGAGAGATAGGGAGACGTGACTCCTGCCCCAGAGACGTTTGCACTCTTCGTACAGAAATATTTCGTGATCAGTAGCCCCTAAAGGAAGATAGCACAAACAGGCACTTTGTTGTAAAAATCTGTAGAACAAGGATGCAATGCTGAATTACAGTGTCAAAATCGAAGCAAAGAAACCAAAAAAGATCAGAAGAGAACTAAGGACTCCGCTTCTCCCATATTGATTTGGCTTTTTACATCCCAAAATAGGCGTTTGCTGATAAAAACCCAGCAGTTATCATTTTCTCAGCTTTCAGGAAAAGAATAAATTGACAACATTTTTCTCAGTTTTGAAATCTGTGCCCGATTTTTATCTTGAAGTTTTGGTATCTGTGACTTCGTGCCAAGATGAGAGCCGAATATAACGTATTACGTGAGTTAGCCTAACCTTGTGCGTCGGATTAGTCAAATTATTTTAATCGTGTTATGTCTGTTGTCTGTGTCTCATGGTGTCCCCAGGAGCATAACGACTCATGGGGTTTGCACCTAAGCAAGTGTGGAAATGACCCTGGTGGTGTCACAGTCACCGCCCGCGTTCATGTGCCTTTTCATCTCTTACTGTCTTAGAATTCAGCTGCCGGTTATCACCGAGGTACCTGGTCTCACGTAGTAGGTTTCTGAGTAAATCCAATTCTCCTTTTTTTTAGGACAAGGTGGATTTGTGAACTTTCCCATTATGTTGCCGACGTGGGGCGGGGGCGATGGTTATTGGTGCAGCATCGCCAGCTTTGTATACGGATGCCCAGTTCCATTCACCCCACTTGACCCTCCGTTGTCAGCGAGTATGTAGGTACAGCAGTTTCCCCCATGAATTCGACGTTGGCGAAGGTTCACGAGGAGACGGAGAGACCAAACACTTGTGATCCTAGCTCCCAGGCTCCAAGGATGTATAAGCCAGAAGCACCTTATCGGGCAATAGCGATGATACTTTCCCACAGGGGGGGAAAATATGATTAAAATGCCTTTGCCTAATTTACATGGACACACACATAAATATCAACTCCTACACACGCTGCCCTGATATTGTATTTTTTATAGCATTTAAGCAAGGAATATTGTTTTCTTTTAGCAGGAAGATTCTAAATCACATACATGAAATATTTTCAGTATTTTTGTAAGCAAGCCACACATCCATAGGTTTTCACCAGATCTCTAAAGCCCATGGGTTGGGGATCCCTGGGTGGCGCAGTGGTTTGGCGCCTGCCTTTGGCCCAGGGCGCGATCCTGGAGACCCGGGATCGAATCCCACGTCGGGCTCCCGGTGCATGGAGCCTGCTTCTCCCTCTGCCTATGTCTCTGCCTCTCTCTCTCTCTGTGTGTGACTATCATAAATAAAGAAAAATTTAAAAAATATATATAAAAAAAAAATAAAGCCCATGGGTTGTTTCAAAGATACAAATTCTACAGCATAACAGAGCCCGGTGAGATGGGCCGTGGAATCCAACGGGATGCAGGCAGCGACACAATATGCCCACCCTGGGACTGGCCGTAAATCCTGATGTGCCAACGCAGACCTCAACCCCCAGAGCAGGGGGGTCGTGGCACGTAGAAGAAGGAGAGGAAGGTCACTGTGGTCCTGGGGGCAGGCCCACAGCCTCAGCAGTTGCCCCCCTCCAGGTCTAGGCCCCGAGCAGCTACCGATTGCAAGTTAGTGACTCAGAGTAGAAAAGGAGATGACTTAAAAAAGTCTGGAACCTCCGCAGCAGAATCCCTGTTAGTGAGGAGCCCCCGTCTCTGCCTTCTCTGCTGGCGTCCGAGTAGCAGAACTTCCCTAAAGACAAATCAGCCCTGAGACTCCTGGCTCCTGGGAAACGAACAAGGGGCTGCAAGGGGTGGGTGGGCGGGCAGATGGGGCGACTGGGTGACGGGCCCTGGGGGGCACTCGATGGGGTGAGCACTGGGTGTTACACTGTATATTGGCAAATTGACTTCAAATAAAATATAAAAAAGAGTTAGGGATGCCTGGGGGGCTCAGTGGCTGAGCACCTGCCTTTGGCTCAGGTCATGACCCCCAGGGTCCTGGGATCGAGTCCTGCATTGGGCTCCCTGCATGGAGCCTGCTTCTCCCTCTCCCTCTGTCTCTGCCTCTCTCGCAGTCTGTGTCTCTCATGAATAAATAAATAAAATCTTAAAAAAAAAAGTTGAAATAGAAAAATCACAAGACCTAGGGCCTGGATGTACGAGCAATATTAAGAGAAAGAATCGCACTTGGCTTCCCTTTCTGGTTCTGTGAGATTATTTCCCAGTTCCTTCTCTGTAAACTCTGATACTCTTTCTTCTTTCTTATTCTTTTTTTTTTTTTAATTTTTTTTTTAATTTTTGTTTATTTATGATAGCCAGAGAGAGAGAGAGAGAGAGAGAGAGAGGCAGAGACATAGGCAGAGGGAGAAGCAGGCTCCGTGCACCGGGAGCCCGACGTGGGATTCGATCCCGGGTCTCCAGGATCGCGCCCTGCGCCAAAGGCAGGCGCTAAACCACTGCGCCACCCAGGGATCCCCCTCTTCTTTCTTATTCTTACCTGCTGTATTCACTTCGTTATATTTATATATATATATATATATATATATATATATATATATATATATTTTTTTTTTTTTTTTTAATTGGAGTTTGATTTGCCAACATAAAGTGTATCAATTCCCTTCTTAATTGTCAGGAAAAGGGAAGCAGGCAGGAGGGAATGCTCTCATTCTCTCAACACCAGACCTTCCAACCGGTTTGCATCAACGCCACTGCTCTTGTGCTCTGGTCCCCATCCGGACCTGGGTGACCCATCCTCGCTCCTGTCTAACCAACTGCTCCATGCACTCGCCCCCCCCTCGCTTCCCCGTTCACCTCCCAAGGGCTGTGCCCCTCTCTTCTTCCTGCACCATTTGTTTGACCATGCGTTGGATCATTCTCATGAGCCCCAAAATATGTTGTCATTGCTTCCATTAAAAAAAAAAGTCTCTTGGCAGCATATTTCCCTCCAGGCACCGTCCCATATCCTCACTTCTCTTTACAGAAAACTATTTTGATGGTGTTTCCTGTAGTATTGTCTTAATTTCCTCATTGTCTCCCTTCTTTATCATTTATTGTGACATAAGTTCCTTTCTTTCTTGCTTTTTTTAAAATTTTATTTATTTATTCATAAGAGACCAGAGAGAGAGAGAGAGGCAGAGACACAGGCAGAGGGAGAAGCAGGCTGCATGCAGGGAGTCCGATGTGGGACTCGATCCCGGGACTCCAGGATCACGGCCTGGGCTGAAGGCAGGTGTTCAACTGCTGAGCCCCCCAGGCATCCCTCGTTCCTCCCAATGAGGGTTTTCTCCCATTCCTCTATTGAGAACATCCTCTGAAAGTTTTCAATGACCCATCTTGCCAAATTCAAAGGTCTATCTCTGTCCTTATTTTACCCAACTTCTCGGAAAACCTCTACCCATCGATCACTCCTGGCCTACTGGAATGCACCCAAATATTCATTGGTTTGTGAACCTGTTTGCTTGTTTATTTGCCTGTGTTCACCACTACACTGTAAGGGCCAGCCCAGGACTGTGCAACTCTTAGTTCCTGGTCATCCTGTTGTACCCCAGTGTCCGGAACAGGACCCGGCATGTCCTGGATGCTCAAGTACCAGGTCACTTACCGGGTGATGTAAGCAGTCACGGATCTGAGTAGCAGGCACATGAACTCATCAACGTAGAGTTTATACCTAAAACCGAGATTCTGGGGAGTCAGACTTCTTACTGCTGGTTTTTTTCTAGCCCCAGAACAGGCTCTTCGTTTACACTGACAGTTGAGCTTTGGAATCTCTTTATTTCCGTTTGAAACGAGCCCGTCCACCATGTCCCCTGAACTGCCCAGCTTAGTGAGGACTCCCTTCAGTGGACTTGGGATAAGTAAACACATTCAGAGAAGCCGTTAATCTGGGTTAGTGTCCCATGAAAACAAGACCAAATCTCAGCGGCTTTTGTAGAAATATGGCTAAAAACGCGTGAGCCCCATATTCTTGCGTGTGTTCACAGCAACACTTCTGAGATGCAACAGCCCCTCTCCGTGCTGAGCTAAGTGTCCACAAGAAGTAGAATATGCAAAGCATCCAATTACCGTCCCCCTGTCCTGCCGTCCCCAGCTCATTCCAAAGGTCTCGGTCTGGCTATTGACCTAAATAATCCACCTGGGTGAGGCTGCAGCCAGGAAGTCAGGTTAAAGCTCAGAGTAAACTGGTAGCAGAGCTGGGAGGCCTTTTTCTTGTTTTTAATTATTTTCTCCTCCAGAACACAAGAAAGCTGACACATCTTAAACATATGAAAATAATAAGTTCCCCCAAGGGCTCCTGGGGGGCTCAGTGGTGGAGCGTCTGCCTTCAGCCCAGGGCATGACCCCGGGGTCCCAGGATCGAGTCCTCTATCGGGCTCCCTGCGTGGAGCCTGCTTCTCCCTCCACCTATGTCTCCGCCTCTCTCTCTTGCTCTCTCTCTCTCTCTCTCTCTGTGTCTCTCATGAATAAACAAATAAAATCTTAAAAAAAGAAAAAGTTCCCCGGATTCCGACCCCAATTCCTTTCCAAAAAAGGAAACAAAGCGTTGAGAGACTGGGTTCAAATGCAGTGCTCATTCAGGAGTGTCTGAGACTCCCTCAGGTGGAGACTAGGGGGAGAGAGTTTTAGTGAAATCATTGCAGCCACGTGGCACTTCTTTTCATGCAGATAAAAATGCTGGCTTTTAGTATTAAGGTTGTGAACTGGCTGGGAGATCTTGGGGGTTTTCTTAAGTTGCTTTATTTGAGGAATTTAGCTACAAGGTGTTTAAGATACATGTTTATAGATAGATGCTTGACTAGAGGATTTGTCCAAGCATCAGTGTACAATTGAGGCCATTTCAGGAAGATCGTTGAGATGTTTAAGAAGTGGTTTTTTTTTTTCCTCCAAGGAAATATGTTAAAACAGGAAAAAATGAGCTCAAATAACTGGGATCCGTAATCATATTTGTTTGTTCTCCCCATTTGTTTTTAATTATGTTGAACCAACATTTGTTGAAAACTTACGGACTGCTGAATTCTGGGTGAATTTGTCAGTGGATGTCATAGTTTTTATTCTTATGGTGTAATGTTTCCTGTACTGAAAAGATATACTAAGAACACCCTGTTAAGCAATGTAGTTGCGGTATGGCCTATGATCAGAGATTTGTAGCCCAATTTTCTCCACTTCCTGGGCAGTTATCTTTGAAAAGCAAAGATTTTCTTGGGTTGCAGAATTCCTTGAAAGCCGAAGACGTAGTCTACCTAGAGGCTACCTTCTTTTACTTACTAAGGTGGGATATGCAGTGAACTCACACATTTCACGAGGACTTTTTTTTTTTTAACAAGATTCAAACAGAAAGACGCTTTTTTAAATTGTGCTAATCAGAGAATTCAAGGCTCGGAATCATAGTTCTGATCGTAGTCGATGGTTGCAAGGTTTTTCAGATGTGGTATCTGAGTTGACTGAGAATGGACCCGATGACCAGGAGAGCCCGGGGTGGTAGGTATCCTGTCAGGGGATGAGTAAAAGGGCACCAGAGTGATAGGGATAAGGCAACGTGAAGTGCTGATGCCCAGGGAGTGACAGGTGTGACCAAGTGACAGGGGGGCAGTGCTGGGAAAGGTAGGATGCCTCCCAGTTGTTTGTGCAACCTGCGTGACAGGTGGGTGAGTGGCATAGGCCGCACGCCTTTCTTGCTAGGCCTGAGAACGGAAGCCAGCAGAGACGAGTGAGATCATTCTCCCACGGATGGTGAATTCCAACTCCACGGCTAGTTGGTATCTTTCCATCTAAAATAACGTCTCTGGCTGACTTGACTGATTCTCAAGATTTTGGCACTCTGGAAAGTGGGTCACGTCCTCTGGATGAGAAATACACCCCGGTGTTTGATGAAGGGAAAAGTGACAAAGTCATTTCTCAACTTTAGTTCCACTAGATTCTCTAAAAGACCTGGAAAGTTATTTCGTTTCTTTTACTCTCCTCATGTCTCCCGAGTGATGACAGATCTACTTCAAAATTGTGAAGGAAGATAAACAGATAAACATTGAAGTGGCCCGTTTTTCCTGCCCATTCATGAGAAATGCCCTGCAAGAGCCGTCTAGACTGTGGGCTCCAGCCGATCATCCCAGAATGCTGGCGGGCTCCGTTCCCATAGGAAGTTCTAGGGAATGTTCTTTTGATTGCTTTAAAACTGTATTCATAGCTAGTCTCTTGTGTGTGGTTGAACTTCAAAATTATTAGTCTTGGCGGAAAAAAAAATAAATATGTGGATAGGTTTTCTAACGCTTGAGCACTGAACGAAGACAGAAGAAAAACTAGAAGCTTAGGTTTTTAGAGCCGCTGTAATTTTAGAAATGACAAAACCTGCCATCTCAGCTATAAGCAGTGGAAGACTCAAAATATATAAAGAAAAAAAAAAAAAAGGACTTGCCTGTGGCGCCCAGCTAGGTAGTGACTGAGTCATTCCTCAGCCTCTTGAGTGTAAGGGACCAGTAATCTCTCCCTTTTGACACACTGAAGACCCGCCTACTGAAAACTGCACACAAGCAAGATGGAAAATTAGGGAAAGGAAATCAAACTTGAACCTCTCTTTCTCCATTCACCCCTTACATAGATGTTTTTTTAAAGTTAAAGTTTTCAAAAATAAATAAATAAAATAAAATAAAGTTAAGGTTTTCAAATAATTTGAAAGCAATTGTCATGGTAAATATCTACTAAAAGATTGGAAGGTTTAATCCTTTTCTTTGGAAAAGGAGCATGGTATAGTAATGAGAATGGATTCAGATGGTCCTAGGATCACTCTCAAACTGTCCAACTGGGAGATATTGATCAACTTACCCTTTCTCTTGGCTTCCTCCTTGTGAAAATAGACATGAACCCAATCAATAAGGTTCTTATAAAGATTCAATTAAAATATGCAGCCTAGGGCTCCTTGGTTGCCCTATAGTTCCAAGGGCCCTTCTGTGGCCTCCCTCCCTTCATCTCCCACCTGGCTCCTTGTCCTGAGCATCCTCCTTTGTTGCTGTGGCATCATCATGTCAGGGGCTCCCAGGGTCCAGCTACACAACAGTAGTTGTATCATTTAGGCATGTCTCTGGGTGTCTCTCCTTCTCTACTCTCTTTGCCCACGTGGAGGAAAGTAGCTGGTGCTGGAGGTGTTCACACTTGGAAGGCCCATGGACTAAAGCAGAGCTACCATCCTCCTCCACGTCCTTCCCTTGTCTGTTTTTGTGCAACCCTATGTTAGGAATTGTTTCCATGTTTTTAAATGTTTGAAAAAAATAATATTTCATGAAATTCAAATGGCAGTTTCCATAATCCAAGCTCTGTGGGAACACACTAAAAAAAAAATGCATGTAATAACTCAGTGTCTGCTAGAGGAGAGCTGCTATATTATTGTTCTTATTAAGTAAAACTAAACCATTCGTAATTCTAAGTTTTGTAATTTATATGAACTTGCATCTGGCTTATGGAAATTCAGAGGAACAGCTTCAGGCCTGTTTGCTGTTTTTGTTATGGTATTAATTTTATAAAGTCATATCATATAATTTATATACTATAATGCATAATTATAATTTACAGCCTATAATGTGTAATGGAAACTACCTATGCTTTGTTTGTTTGTTTGTTTGTTTTTATTTAGTGACAGTGGGTGAAAACACTACAGAAAAAATATTCTGAAGAAATATCTTTGCTCTTGAAATTTCTGATAAAGGTTAAACAATTAAATTTCAGACCCACAGGAAATATGACATAAGTAATTTTTTTTGAAAATCAGTGTATAGGGCAATTGTGAACAAGTTGCAAACTGTTCTGCTGCCCCACACACCTATAAGTGAAAGTCAATGTTTCAAGAATTTTCATATATATCTCAGACAAATGTTGGACCATGTTCATATTCCTTTAATTTGACATGTGGGTGGTCAAAAATTCAAACCCAGAAGCCAAAATACTGAAGGAGTTGTGATGAGTTATAGTTTGCAAGGTTTGCCTCTACACGAAACATCATCATCATCATCATCATCATCATCATCATCATATCGTTAGAAAAAATCCACAAGCTGAACCAAAATTTCAAATAAGTATTTCTCCCAACTTGTTCACAAATTGACCTTGAATTTCACTTTTTGATTTTAAAGAGCACTTGAATAATACAACGTATTGGTATGGCTCTGTTTTTTTTTTTTCCTTGTGATTGGACTCAAAACATTTAGTAAAGATACTAGTGTAAGCCACCATTTCAAAAATTGTACCACTAGTTTGTAAGATGATTTGTATTCAGTTGTGCAACACAATAGCAAACAGTATTTTCGCCTTCATTTTGGCATTGACCACCTATTTTTCTGCCAAAAGGAGTGAAATGCCATTTGTCGTGTGAAAATGGTGTCAGGAGGGTATTTGAAGAACAGGAAGGGCACAATAAGAGAGGATTAGGTAACTGCGTACCTACCCCAAGGTCCTGGGTTTCCCCTCAAAGAGAAAATTTAGCTTGCTTTCTGCTGCTAGGTGATTCTTAGACCTGGAATAACTTTCTGCTTCCCCAATAGCATACTTCATTCTTCTCAGATACAGCATCCTCAAGGAAGGCCTGGGTGTCTTAGTTAGATGTCTGCCTTCAGCTCTGGTCATAATCTCAGGGTCCTGGGATCAAGCCTAGCATGGGGCTCCCTGCTCAGCAGGGAGCCTGCTTCTCCCCCTCCCTCTGAAGCTCCACCTGCTTGTGCCCTCTCTCTCAAATGAATAAATAAAATCTAAAAAAAAAAAGACAAAAAAAAAAAAAAAAAACAACGAGGCATCCTCCATCCAAACTCATGCCAACAACTTGTCTAGGTGATTTCAGTTTGGAGGCTGTTCTTTCCTGTCTTAGATAGCCATTTTTGTCTGTGCCCTTCCCCATATTTCCAATATGCAGACTATGAAAAGTAGAAAACCGAACTACAGAACAAAATTTGTATGTTAGTTGCAGAAAATGATTAGCCTTGGATCTCTAAGATATGTAAAAAAAAAAAAAAAAAAACTGAGATTTTTCTCTGTGTGAGTCAAAGATATCTTCACAAAATATATCAGAATTTTAAGTCAAGAAGTGCCAGTTTTGGAAAATGCCATTCATTGTGGAAACGTATACAATTTTGTCTGAGGACTAATCACAGCTTAAAACATTTTAGAATCTTATCTTTGGTGATTGAGAAGGGAGCATTCAGAATCTGTGTTTGGGTTTTTGTTGTTGTTGTTCTTTTTATGGGAATAAGTCTTTTCCCTTTGAAGGAATCTTCTTTGAAAATAGTCTGTGGCATATATGTTATCATTTTTAGCAATGTGGTTTTTCACTTTTTAAAAAAATGAGGTAAATTCCATAATATAATAAAGTTAACCTTCTTTTGTGGTTAAGCATTTATTCACATGGCAACATAACAGAGTTAATCCTTCCAAGGTGATGACTTTTTGATTTTTGAAAAAGCCAGAATGACATTTCATGTGTGAGATGCAGCATGCGTGTGTGTGTGTGTGTGTGTGGTGTGTGGTCAGTTTAGCACACCAAATCAGGGCCTGGAGGAAGAAGGTACTCAATCTCGGCCTGGAAGGTGTATTGAGTTATGTGGGTCTTTTAGGTTCATCCATCTCAATAGTGTTTGGTATTTAAATTCCTCCTAGACCAGAGGTTCCTAACTCTGAGGGATTACTGGAATCTCCTAGCAAGAACTTTTAATTACAAGCCCCATCTTTGGGTACAGGGGCAGGAAATAGCATTACAAGTTACTTCATGTGATTTTGATGTAGCATATCCAGCATTAATTCGTGAGTTTGCATTTGGGAAATATATCCTTAGAGAATTTCTAAGCAAATTCCCTAGAGCCTTGTCTAACAAATAACCCAAGGAGGTTTGAATGCCTATGATGACTACAAAATTACTACTTGCCTACGTCCTTCATATTTTTTTGGAATAGGCTTGCCTGCATCGAAGAAACCAATATTAAATGAAAATATGCATCTATCCATTGGGATAAATTCTATTACTTGGGGGCCATGTAGAATAAATGTAATTCTCATCCATATAATAGCTCTTCGACTGTTGTAAACTATGGCAGACACCACCATTTGAGTCATTTCTTATTTAGAAAATATCTCTAGTTCTTTAAGCATTTCTTTATGTGACTTGGTTTAAAATCTGCCCCTTTTCTTTGCTCTTCTCCGAATTTATCTTTGAGATTTTCCCGGAAGTGTTGAGTGTTTAGACTCAACACAAGTCCCAGTAGGTGTGTAACCAACCTGTACAATCCCATAGGACCCCCACGTGTTTTGAAAGGCCCTCTGCTTAGTTTAATGTTCTATGGTCACTGACTTCAAATTTGTAATGGTTTTTGAACAAGAGCCTCCACATTTCCATTTGCAGTAAGTCACACAAATTATGTAGTCAATCCTGTGTCCCAGCTCTAGTGTGATTGGTCGTCCAACGATTCATTGTCCATGTGTTCTGTAACTAATGTAGCCTGAATATATGTCATCTGTACTCCAGCAGCCACCTCACTCTTCAGTTCATAATCTGTCTACTACCAAATGCAACTCTGAGCTCTGTTTCTACCATGTACCTGTGCCTCTCTCACGCTGGATTTTTGAAATTATTGTTGGAAATAAATAGAGGATGTTGCATGAGTTCTGTTAAGCATGGATCCTTAAAGATTTGGTCCATGTTTCCAGACTACTGAGATCTTTTTATGCTCTGATTGTGTCATCCAGCATTGTTGTCTCTCTTCATTGCATGCCACCAGAAGGTTTCTTCTAACCTAAGAAACATAACTTCACATTTGGGCCAACTTTTATTTTCTCACAGGAAGCTATATGCATTAGGCACGTCTTTTACCCAGTACGTTTTCTGATGTATCTCATTGTGCAGTAACAGATTCCAGAGTGAGTTTACGGTAAGATCACTGCACTGGTAGGAACACGTTAGTTCTGTTTTGTGTTGTTGGAATACTGTGATCGTTGACTTTACATTTGTTATTTTTCCATCATCTCTAAAGTGAAGGAGATACCATGGCATCTCCGTGAAGTCTCGCTAATCTCCAACATTGTAGACATTTGTAAATTTGTGGAATGCCTCCAGAGAGATGGGACAGTATAAATGATTTCTATTATGGATTTACTTGGCACATGGAAGGCCTAAGCTTCAAACCTCAAAAAAAAAAAAAAAAAAAAAAAAAAAAAAGACAGTTCTTCTGTTATGGTTCCATAGTCTGAAGGAATCGCACTACTGAAATCTCAAGAAGTGGTTGGTAGCAATTAAAATGGTCCTTTTAAAAAAAAACACCCAGGAATTGCGCTCCCATGCATGTATATCTGTATATCTACATGTGTAGTCATTCATTCATCAAAAAGTATTACGTGTGTAGTTTTGCCAGATGCTGTTGTCGATGCCAGAATTACAGTAGGGAGCACCACAGACAAATACCTGCCTTAACGGGCCTACAGTCTGGGAGAGTGGGAGAGAAGACCAATAACAAGTTAGATAATGAGGTAAAATATACCGTGTGCTCAAGAAGATAGTGAGGTGAAAATATTATACTAAAGCTAGAGCAAAAAGTTAAGCAGAAAATACATGAGGGGGAGGTAAGGAAGGGGATTTCAAGTTTAAATATTGTGTCCAGAGAAGTGCCTACTGAGAAAATGACAAGGACCTACAGGAAGAAAGGTGTGAGCTGTGAAGATCCACGGGCAAGGGCACCCCAGGCAGTGCAGACAGAAAGAGCAAAGGTCTGGAGGTGGAAGCTCACGTGCAGTGCCTGAGAAACAGCAAACAAACCAGCGCTGAGGGTGGTGTCAGAGGAAGAGGAGGACCGGACATCATGGGAAGCCGGATTTCATAAGCTATTGTTGGCTAGTTTGAGGACTTCAGCTTTGATTCTGAGTGAGCAGCATTCGGTGACTTGCTCTTTGATAGAATTCCTCTGGCCTTTGGCTTGAGAAGGGTCAAGGCAAGAGCAGAAGCAGCAGACGTGTTGGGAGGCGACTGGATGAAATCCCACGGTCAGATACCATGTTTTCCATAGTTCCAGTTATAGTTAACACCCTGCACCATCTGTATCCTGGTCTTCTGTTTTGAAACTTATTCACTCAAAAAAAAATTACTCACTCGCTTACAGCTGTGTAATAACTGTTGACTGATACAAAATGCTAGAGTTCTTGCCCTAGGCTGAGGTTATGTGATTTTGGCTGTGAAAGCACACGTGACCTGAGAGGCCTCGTCTTCCCTATCTTCATAAACCCACGACAGTTCAGTTCAATCAGACAAGGGTTTATTGAGCATTTGATGTGTGTCAGGCACAGTTCCTATTATTTGGAATACATCAGAGAACAAACGAGGCTCATGTCCCTGCCTTCATAGAGCTGCATTTTAAAAGAGAAAACAGGAAAATAAGGAGCACAGTCAATAAGTGATCAAACTCGTTAGATGATTATGAGTGAAATTGAAATAAAAATCTAAAATGTAGACCAAATTAAGGGTATAGGTCAAGTCTTGGTGTTAATCAGATATTCTGGATACTAACAAAATGAAAAAAAAAAAAAAAAAGAAAAAAAAAAAACAAAATGAAATTTAGGGGCACCTAGGTGGCTCAGTGGTTGAGTGTCCGCTGTCAGCTCAGGTCATCATCTGAGGGTCCTGGGATTGAGGCTGGCATCAGGCTCCCTGCAGGGAGCCTGCTTCTCCCTCTGCCTGTGTCTCTGCCCCCCTCTCTCTCTCTGTCTCTCTCTCTGTCTCTCATGAATAAATAATTTAAAAAAATGAAATTTAAGCAATACTTTAAGGAGGTCAGGCATGGGGATTTCTGGAAAAGGAATATTTCAGGCAGAGGAAAAGAAGCACTGACAAGCAACACAAAGTGCAAAAGCCCCGAGGGAGAAACATGACTGTCATGTTCGGAGTATGGCAAGCAGATCAGCATGTCTAGAGCAGAGGGAGCCGTGGAGAATTAGTGAGGTGTAAGCTATGAGGAGATGTGAAAGCCAGATTACGTAGTTGCTTGAAAGCTCTTCTAGAGACTTTGGATTTTGCTTTGCATGAAGTGGGATGCCAAGAGAGGAAGAATTATGATCTGACTTAAGCATATTGTTTTGGCTTGTTGTGTTCTACTGGGTTACAGGAGGACAGTCAGGAAAGTGGAGAACCCAGGTAAGAAGTTGTTACCGCTGTGCAGGTCAGAGATGGCGAAGGCCCAGATGAGGATGATAACAGAGGTGGTGAGAAATAGTCGTGTTCTGGTTATGTTTTGAGGGTGGATCCAGTAGGATTTGCTGACATACTGGATATGGGGTCTGAGACAAAGATAAGAGAACAGTAGCATTTGAGGGCCTGGGAGACTGGAAGGGTGGGATTGCTACCACCAGCAATGTGGAGGATTCTAACCAGCATTAGGGGACCATCAGTCATCGTACTTGGGACAGGATACTCCTGGACGTCTACATGCTTATGCAGGCGGTGAGTCTGTGAGTCTGGAGTAGAAGCGAGGGTCTGTACTGAAGATATAAATAAGAGAGTCATCACCTTAGAGTAGTAGGAGCCACGAAACAGTGTGAGGTCTCTAAATAAGTGTCTGAAGATAGAACAAAGGAGAAGTTCAATGACTGAGCCCTGCAGATTTTCACTAAATGTTTTGGGAAAGAAAGAGAGGGATGGAAGAAAAGAAAGAAAGGACAGATGGAAAAGGAAAGGAAGGAAAGAAAGAGAGAGGGGAGGAAGGAAGGAAGAGAGAAAGAGGAAAGAAGGAAGGAGGGAAAGGTCAAATTGGACTTGATAACTTCTGGAATATCAGCCAAGATCTGTTATTTAAATAGTTTAAACTCAGTTCAGATTGAAACTACCCTTTACCCACTGTAGCATGACCTTTTTCAATGTATTCAAAGTGTACATTCAAGGAAAAAATAGCATCATTTTGCCTGACTCCAGTCACTTGGCGGTGACCACATGGAACACAGTGTTCTGGGAAATATGGAGGCTGGACATGGGTTTCATGGAGGAAGAAACCCCCTGATGGCAAAGTGAGGTCAGTCAATAGAGCAAAACAGGAGAAGGGTGGCATGCATGCCACGAGATGGCTCAGCTTAGTCTGTGCAAAACTCGTAAGTGCCAACTCTGTTTGAGGACTCTTACTTTTAGGATTACGAAGACTGCTTCCCCCCAAATCTGCAGTTGCCTGCGTACTCTCAAACAAACAAAAAACAAACCAATGTCCCCCAAAATGTTTATATGTGATTTTAGCCAGACTTTGGGGAGTCATCTGTAGACTTTTGTTCTAGAACACCTTGTCTACCAAGTCATAAAGTCTTATTAGATTAACAAGTCTTTCAAAATTCTGTGAGCTTCTGTATCACTTAATTTGAAGTTTGGTACACTCTACCCTGTTTAGCGTGAGGAGCAGATAGAAATGACACAACACAGTTATTCCACTATTATCATTGTTATAATCACTTCATGGAGAAACTTGCCAGGAGTAATTAAAAGTTATTTGCAACTTCATTGCCTTTTTATTGGCCATTGGCTTTGTAAACAGAAAGTAGCTCAGGCCAAGTGGCTCATTTTCATATACTTTCCTGGGTTTGGTGCGCTTATAAAACCTTTCATAACCAATATAGTAAACTGGACTAGCTGAATCGATCCCCTGAAAGACAGATGGTAATTCCAAACATTGCTAAACAGGGCTATATTTCTTTCCTAAAATTTTAAATTTATACATAAATGACGTGCAACTGCTCTTAGATTGGCTGTATCCATAGCCTTCTGCCATCGCAGAAAGAGAATCAATAGCCTCTTGTTTAATAGTGATATGATTTTGCCATCAAGAATTAGGTGAGGGATGAGACACATAGAACATCCTGGAATCTAACTACTGCCACAAAGTGTGTCTTAGTTTTAATTAAACTCAAATGAAACTCATTGTTGTGTGGCTTTCACATCCACATAATCTACATTAATTGCCTCCATATAACAAGTCCATCTCTCTGGGTACTTGAGACCCATTTTCAAAACAAACTCTTCCTGATTATTACACTGGCATGCCATGGTCTTCAACCTTGAAGGTCCACTGGAGGGCTAGTGAGGCTCTTTCAGAGCCCTGGGGGATGGTTTGTAGCCAGCTGTTTGGAAATTCCAAAGCAAAACATTTCTGCCACACTTTGTAGAGGGTTCTAAACTCGAATCTTCCTGGGGTAAGGTGATTGGGCAGTTTGTCATGAATGGTAAGCACACATTTGCCCAATGCCGTTGGAGACATTGATCCACAAAGGGGATCAGGCAAGTCAGGTTGCCCAACTCTAGCCTGGAAGTCCCAGATTCCACGTGTTTAAGTGGATATGAAGCGGCTTCTGGAGAAAACAGGCATCCCACCGACAGCTTACAACTGTGGGAGAGGCCTGGGATTCACGCAGGAGGGCTTCCACTGGCTTTGCAATCTTCACGGTGGGAGCTTAGCCTCGTGTCCTCCTCTCTTTATAGCTTATGGATCCACTTTTGGTTAGCATCCCCGGGCACCAACTCCAGAGACCTTCTTCAGAAGTGAGATTTTATTTTAGTTTTTGTTTTTTTGTTTTCTTTAGAGAGTCCCAATTCACTTCTATTTACAAAAAAAAAAAAAAAAAAAAAAAAAAAAAGCCATTTTTACTTCTTAAATACTTCCCCCCAGGAATTAGAAGAGTCCATGGTTAATATAATATTTTGTGAAATTCTCTTTAGTTTTCTGCCCCAATTTCTCAATGTATTTCTTGGTTCTTTATAGTTTGGCAACATGGCTAGCCATATGCATTATGAAGTGAGGTTTGAAAATATCTTGAAGTCCTGTTTACCTGATATTCCAGTTTAAAAATATGACATTTAAGGAAGGTTGTAGCAATGGTTGTGATGTATTGACCAGAAGTATTAACCATATTGGGGAACTTTCTAGAAGCTCCCCTTCTGGACTTACTGAATCAGAAAGGGATGGGAATCCATGGACTTACTGAATCATCTTGGGATGGGACCTAGCAATTTGTGTTTTCACAAGTCCTCAGGGTTAGCATAATGCTCCCTGAACTTTGAGAACCATTGGTATCAGATAGTGTTTCTCAAATTTTCATATGCATAAGTATTGCCTGAAGAGCTTGTGTGGGGTGTGACCAAACATCTTTATTTATAACACTATAACAACACCCAAGCTGATGCATCCTTTCTACACCAAAACGTTTTTGAAAAATAGGTTTGGTGTAATTATATGACTTTCTTTTACGAAGTAATTTAGTGCTTTGAATCAAACCACCAAAAGTGTTATTTGAGAAATTGGAAAAGAAATATGTTTCTTTTTTTATCTCTTATCCTATATGTGGTCTTATCCTATAACTATTTTTATCTCTTACCCTATAACTATATGCTCTTTACTATGGTTAGATCAGATACCAAATCATAGTAGTTCAATGCATTTAATAGGTTTTATTTTAGTTTATTTTTTGGCATTTAAAACATTTGAGAGAAAAAAAGAATAAAAAGGTTTTTATTGGGAGATTATGTGTGTATATACACACACACATGTACACACATATATATCTCACATTTATAGCATATGTGTGTATGTATATGTTTATATGCAAATGTAGAGATGCACTTACATATCACACATGCATACATATAATTGGATATTCCTTTCGTGTGATTGCCCATTGTTAAAACACTTCGTCCTTTGTAAAATCTATGAAACTGAATCATTTGCATTGTGTTTCTTAAATTTCCTTGTTAAATTTCCTTCATGAGGAAAGAGCCCTTTGAGCATTTTGACAATTGATTCACTGGTATAGAGGACTAAATTCAGGTTACTTAACATTCTATGGATATTTTATGATTAATAAAGTTGGAATAGTAGGTTATTTAATACAATATCACGTATGGCCAAGGAAGAACTGACTAGATGTTTTCATAAATCCTGAAAGAAACACAATTCATATGAAAGTCCTTTTGTTTCCAAAGCAGAGGAATAACTCAACTTTAAAGCACCACAGAGGATGCGATACTATTTCAAAATGATTTACCTTCTCGTTTTTCCCTGCTTTCCCCACTTGTTTTCTTTTCATTTCAAAATGTGAAGTTTTAAATAGGGATAATGTTGCTGATAGACATTTGTACGATCACAAGTTATAATAAACTCCTGCTGATTTCACTGCATTGGATATGTACAAGGTGATATCTCATGACTGAATATTTTTGGGAGAAAGATTTTGTTTTGATTTTGTTTATGATATTATAAGGTCCTATTCCAAGTGTAAAATTTTGACCCTGAAACTAAAATTATGGCTTTGCCAGTTTTTTCAGACGGCTATAACAAAATATCATAGGCCAGGAAACTTATAGACAACAGAAACACATTTCTCACAGTTCTGGAGGCTCCCTAGTCGAAAATCAAGGCACTGTCAGATTTAGTGTTTGGCAAGGATCTGCCCCTTGGTTCATAGATAGATGGCTGTCTTTTACCTGTGCCCTCAACGTGGAAGAAGAGATGAGAGCTCTGTGGGATCCCTTTTATTAGGGCACTCACTCCATTCGTGTGTGCCCTGTTTATTAACTGTTTTGGGATGAGCACTCTCTATCTGTCCTATCTAGAAATTTTATGATTTTTAAGGGATTTGAGGTTTTAGGGAACACTGTGTTTTTATAGAGACAATTTTCTTCTGGTCTATCAAGAATATTTTGTTAAAGGAATAATTTTAAAATATGGTTCTAAAAAATAAATAAAAATAAAATAAAATATGGTTCTACTTCTTAGAAAATGAGATTTACTGACTGTGTTTAAAGCCCTTTCTGGCGACCAGTGAATTGGTAGAGTTGTTCAAGATAATACTGGCATGTATTTTTTTTTTTTAAAGATTTTATTTATTTATTCATCAGAGACACACATACACACACACACAGAGAGAGAGAGAGAGAGAGAGAGAGAGAGAGAGAGAGAGAGATAGGCAGAGGGAGAAGCAGGCTTCATGCAGGGAGCCCGATATGGGACTCGATCCCGGGTCCCCAGGATCACGCCCTGGGCCGAAGGCAGGCGCCAAACCGTTGAGCCACCCAGGGATCCCAATACTGGCATGTATTATTAGGAAAAGAAAAAAACAAGTCCTGTGATTGTACAGTGTCAGTGATTGTGTTGGCTGTGTCTTTCCCATAGACAATTTCAGAGAAAAAAGGTGACCTCTTAACAATTATAGTAAGAAATTAATCGTTATTATCCTACCAACCATTTGATTTAAACCTCAAATACAATAATTGAACAAATATTTATTGAATTCCAACTATGAAGCAGATGCAGTTCTGAACACAGCAATAAAACATAGAACACAGTCCCTAACATAAAAAATCTTAGCATTTTGAGAGTTGATCATATGGAAACATTAAATAATAATTCAAAGCAACATATCTTACAAATGACAAGCCAAGAACAGTTAAATTATGTAAGAGTTTACATCGGGCTCCCTGCATGGAGCCTGCTTCTCCCTCTGCCTGTGTCTCTGCCTCTCTCTGTCTCTCTGGTCTCTCATGAATAAATAAAAAAAAAATATTTTTAAAAATTGTGTAAAAGTTTAGAAAAATGGAAAGATCAACTAAAATCAGAATGTGGGACTTGAGAGATGCCTGGGTGGCTCAGTGGTTGAGCACCTGCCCTCTGCCCAGGGCGTGATCCTGGGGTTCCAGATCGAGTCCCACATTGGGTTCTCTGTATGGAGCCTGCTTCTCTCTCTCTTTGTGTCTCTCAGGAATAAATAAATAAAATCTTAAAAAAAAAAAAAAAAGAATGTGGGACTTGAGTTCCAATTTGAAGAGAATTCTAGAAGATAGGTCAAATTTGAGGAAATGCAAGGACTAGGTTAAGGGGGTTCTATGAAGGGAAATAACCGGAGTAAAGACATAAATGGAACTTATATATTTAATAGAAAGTGACAAATTTATCTTGGTTAGATCAAGATACATGTGGAGGAATCACAGGAAAAAAAAATATAGGGATCCCTGGGTGGCGCAGCGGTTTGGCGCCTGCCTTTGGCCCAGGGCGCGATCCTAGAGACCCAGGATCGAATCCCACATCGGGCTCCCGGTGCATGGGGCCTGCTTCTCCCTCTGCCTGTGTCTCTGCCTCTCTCTCTCTCTCTCTCTCTCTTTCTCTCTCTCTCTGTGACTATCATAAATAAATAAAAATTAAAAAAAAATATAGATATTGGCTATGTAGAATTAGGCCACATTTTTGGGGTTAGAAAGCAGAACTTGGAAATCCCCTTACCTGTATTCTGGTTCCTATAAAACTTTTTTAATTTGCTATGAGAAAATATACAAATAAATGACCTATCCAATAATACATGAAAATAAATCGCCTTTATTTTTCATTGAGCAAAAGTTCTCTCTCTGTTAAATAAAGTGATGAAGTGTGTACACATGTATACAAGTAAGCTCAAGCACATGGATTTGCATGTGAGTGTTGGAGTTGTCATTTATCACAATAAAGGTTGCAGCTACCCAGCCAATTAGGCACGAGGAGAGCAAAGACTGGGTAAGGTGTGCTTTGTCTCACTCTGCTCCTGAGACATCTTCGTCTCCTGTGCTAATCAACAGTGACATGTTAAGTCATCCTGAGTGACAATTACAGACCTCTCATTAGAGGAAATGATTGCACAGCTAGGCAGATTGATGAGCTGATTGGTGTTTCCTCAGAAACTGAGCTCCTCCCCACCAGCCTCCTTTTGACAACATTGCTGAATTTTATCAAATATGTATTTAAGGCAATTCAGGTAAAGCATTCTCACTTGGCAAACAGGTTATGATTGCTTAGAAATTTATGCTGAGAGCAGAATGTAACGTACCTCTCTGAAGTGTAATAATAGTCATCATACCGAGAACACTGCACTTTCTTGAAGTGCTTTCCACCCTCATTTTGTGCAACGGTGTGTGTAATGTTGAGGGTCAGTCTCCACATTTTGTTTATACATGGAAAATGCAGGAAGTGGGCCAAGCGCTTCACTGATGGTAGCCCGGCCAATTAAAAGTGAGATGTCAGACTCAAACTTCATTTCAAACCTTATACTTCCAATTGCAGGTGCCTTCAACTAAAATATGGTTCACTCTTTTCCACTACCAAGTAGTTGACTCTAGCCCTGGAAAAGAGGTTCTTAAACTGGAGCCCCCAACAGAATCACCTGTGGGTCATGTTAAAACATAGGGCACTGGGGTCTATACCCAGGGTTTCTCAGTAGGTCCAGGGTGTGCCTTGATTTATTTACAATTCTAAAAACTTCCTAGGTAATGTGCTAAGGTAGGTGGTGGTGCTGCCGGTCTGGAGACCAAGAACCACTGCCTTAAAAGAAAGACTATAGAAGAAATCTCACCTAAAGCAGTGTCTTCTTGGTGATCGCACTCTGTTGTCCAGATAGTCGGCTTCTGAATGTTTCCCTGGAAGCTTTCCTGGGTTCTAATCCTACATGATCTGACATCTTTTTGGGCACGGTTTGCCCTCGTACCTGAATAAATGTTTTATTTCTTGCTTTGCTTTGACTTTCTTGGCATGCTAATGGTCTCTCTCCATGAGCCAGATAGGCAATTCTATAACTAGAAAAACTCAACCAACTGTGTTTACATAGATTGGTTTTCTGATTTGCTGTTATCTGGGCCCTGATACAATTACGCTGTGCTTAAATTCTCAGTGGCGTCAATATTTGTAGAACCATTCTAAATGTAACTTTGGTCAAACTAATCAGCTCAGCCTGTCTTTTTGATGGATGGCCCAGCTGTCAAAACACAGATATATTCATTGTCCTCAAGAAACTATCTTAGATATGAATTATGCTGATTAGTCACAAGATAAGATTGATCCTTGAGATTTTTCTACTCCTAAATGGCCATGCATGGCCTTGAAGAAAATAACTAAGAATGAGTCTAGTGAGCGAAGGCTACGAGGTAAAATATCATCCCTGTTCCAACCATGTACATTATTCATTATGTTTTCAAAAATATTTTATTTCACTCCTACTATGTGCCAAACACTCTTCAGTGTGCTGGGAACACAGCAGTGATCTAAAGAACAAGGTCGCAGAACTCATGTTCTCACGAGGAGACACAGTAAACAAAGATATGGATTAATAAGTAGGAAAACCTTAGAGAGCTTAGATGCTATGAAGTAAGTAAAACAGGATAACGTGACAGGGACCAGGGGTGTGGACTAGTTTAAGTAGAGAGATCTGTGTGGGTCTTTCTGAGGAGGTGGACTTTGGGCTGAGACCTGAGGGATACAAAGCAGTCATCCATCTGTATCTCTGTGTGGTAAAGGTAATGGTGAGTTTTAGAGGGATGGTAAAGGAATTACTTTAGGAAGATGTAACAGAAAGTTGCAAGTGCTTTGAATCTGAAAAGGCTGAGGCCTTGTTACTGTGGGAAAAGAGTTTGAGGAACGCCTGGGTGACTCAGCAGTTGACATCTGCTATTGGCTCAGGCTGTGATCCCAGGGACCTGGGATCGAGTCCCACGTCGGGCTCCCTGCGAGCCTGCTTCTTCCTCTGCCTGTGTCTCTCCCTCTCTCTGTGTGTCTCTCATGAGTAAATAAATAAAATCTTAAAATAAGAGTTTGATTTTCTTAAGAACACCAGAGAATCATGGAGAGGTGGCAACATCTGCTTTATATTAGAAAAAAACGTTACTCTGATTCACGCATGGAGAATGTGTTATAGGAGCATCATACTAGACTGGTTAAGAGGTGAGTTCATCCGGCTTTTGTTTCAGACATTGACCTTGAACTCGCAGCCTGTGGCTTCTTTAACTAAAAGGTTGCTAAATTATGTCCATCTAAAGGTCTTAGTTTGACCATACCAGGAATTTGGCTCTTGCCCTATATAAAACATTGTAGAAAACATTGTAAAAAAAAAAAAAAATGTAAAAGCTATTTTGGTTGAGAAAGGACATGTCATCTGCGGAGAAAGGACAGTGACCTAGGGTACTATCAGTGGATAGAGTGAGAAGTGGTTAGATATAGTACCTATTCTGGAAGTGAATCTGAAAAAGCTGATTAGGAAATCAATTTTGGGGGTAGAGTAGATGCTATTTGTTTCCTGTCTAGGCACCCTTTGAGAGCTGGTAAATCACCTCTGGCTCTTGGGAGTGTGGGTTACCTAGAGCTTAAGTTGCCTCTCTGTTGATTGACATAGAGATTGGGTGGCTCTCAGTTCCATGTAAGGCCACATTTTTGCTTCTCCCCACTCTCCATTCATCTCCTCTCATTCTCTTTCTCCCTACAGCAGTGGTTTTCCAAGTATGGTCTTTGGAAAAGTAGCATCAATATCATCCGGTAACACGTTAGAACTATAACTTCTCAGATTCCACCCTAGACCTACGTAGAAATTCTGGATTTGGAGTCTAGTATTGAGTGTTTGAACAAGCCACGAAGGTGCATTCTCAAGTTGAGAACTGCTGCAATGAAGCAATCCCCCAATAAACCACTTGAACGGGAATTTCCTTTCATGTTCCACACTGGGAAATGCAACCAAATACAAAGAATGAAGGAAAAACAAGAAATGAGAGTGAGTCCTAGGTTTGTGGCTTGAGCATGTAGCTGACTTATAGTTCAGTTAGCGAAGATGAGAAAGACTTATGGGGGAGCGAGATTGAAGAAATCAAGCATCCTACTTTGTACTCAGTTAAGCTTGAGGTACTTATGAGACATCCAAGTGGGAATGCCAGGGAGGTAATCAATACAGAAGTCCAGAATTCATGTGTAAGGTCAGGACTGGGATATTAAATATCAGAGCTTTCACTATATGGGTAATAAGACCTATGAATAGATCCTAGACAGATAGGAAAAGAGGGTAGAAGGAATCTTTAATGTTTGCATGTATTGAAAACTGTACAGAGTAGGTCTTTGTGACTTCTTTGTCTAAGATTGTATAAAATAATCACATGGGTTCCAAAAAGCTGTATCTGGAACAGAACAAATAAGAGCTAAATGTATTAAGAATATGGCTATATGTAATGTGGGAGCAAAGGGTTTGACAGTTTTTACTAATTACTTATTAATTCAAAGTTGATTTGTCTTTAAGGATATATAAAGTTTTTTTTTTTCACCTGCTAGGTGCAGAAGGCTTCTTATGGAAGATTCTACACACACACACACACACACACACACACACAAATACACCCACACATGCGTGCGTGTGTGCACTTGATGTCAGAAAAGCAGAGCTCAACGAGATATCATGTAGGCAAGTTTGATCCATGCATCCACATGTGAAATGTGAGGCAGAGAAATACAAAGATGGAAGCTGGAGGAGGATATCCTGGAAATGAAAAATTTTGCACAAACATAAACATTTCTATGATCATAAGGAAAGTGCTTCACTGCAAATAATTTTTATATTTTTTATAGTCACATTATTAAAAATTAAATTTGTGTGCCCAATAGCTCTGCGAGTGCCTTAAATAATGCTGCTTCCTTTCTAACATCATTTCTAATTTTTCCTTTAGTCATGAGTTCAGTAAGAGAAAGTAAATCTTATGATTAAAAAAAAAACATATATCATATCCAGGATTTTTCATTACTCAAAAAGCCTATTAAAATACCACCCACATTGCACACATGCTAGTCTCAATCGTGTCAATTACTTGCGATGCAAAATTTAACCCAGTTCCCGGAAGCAGATTGTTGGAACAGATTTTAAGTATTTTTCTACTATTTAGGGACTAGCACAGGTGAGCCAGAACAGGAAACATGCAGGGACTTTTCAGGACTGACTCATCTTCCAGGAGTGATTTTTCTGTAGGCAACCTGAGTCCTTTACAGAACATTAGCATAATATAGCATGGTGCTTGAAAGCATGGGTTCTGAAGTCAGATAGGATAACTTAGATTCACCACTGATAAACTATATGACCCTGGACAAGGAAATTGATCTCTCTGTGTTCAATTTTCTTGTCTAATAAGTGATAACCTCATAGGGTTATTGTGAGGAGTAAACAGTAGAACAGTTGTAAGGCACTTAGTACATTTCTTGGGATATAGGAGGTCCTCCGTAACACCCTGAAGTTCATACCCATTGCCCGTAGTCTGAGTTACAGGAATGCCCTGTTAGTCAAATGTGTCATTAGCTGAGCAGGTGTCGTCTGCCTGCCTTAAGAAGGATAAACTTCTGTTAAGACTTTGTATGCTATTAATTGATGTGGGATAATATAAGTTAACAAATAAGAATGCAATATGTTATGTAGTGATTGCTAAGAAAAATGCAAATTGGGTGAGGGGTGAAGATTGATGGAGAGTTTTCCATTTGTTTTATTTTATTTTTAGTAATACATTGTTATTTGACCATCAATATGCCATGCAGTCCTTCTGCTTTCTAGCTTCTCCACTTAGCGTCTGGGTTTAGGGGAGAAAGGGGAAGTGAGATTTACATGTCCTAAAGGCCTTCCAGTTGTTGGTTGGGACTCACCCAGGGTACTGTGTCGTCAGGCAATGTGGAAGTCCTCCTCTGTTTAAGAGGACTCATCCTTGGTTTGCTTTAGCTAATATATGGTCCCCTTGTGTTTTTTTCTACACACACACACACTTAATAGTTTGCTTCCTAACATCCACAGTATCGTGTGGCACATTACAAAGCAGTTTGCAATCATTTTCTCACATTAACTCACCATTTTGTTCATTGTTTCCTTCATTGACTATGTTTTGAGGTTGTACCATATGCCAAGAACCATGCTGGAAGATTTAGATCAGTATTAGTATCCCTCCTCACAACAAAGGAGAAGTGGAGCAAATGAATATGAACTCGCACAAAGACAAAGAACAGATCCATATAGAGTTAAAGCTAGACTTCATCTCTGAACACCTATTATGTTGCATCTTTTATTCATGTGCCGTCCTTGGGAACTCAGAGAAAGGCAGGCCTCCTTGATGTTTGTCTCTCTGTGATGTCTATGAGACAAGATGGTCTGATTTTGGTCATTAGAACTCTTTGAATAAGGAGTTCTGGATGAATGGTTCAGGATTTATACTTTATAAGTTGTATATTCCATGAAGTAACTACAAAGAAAAATATTCCTTGGTCAAGGCAAGAGTAGAATTTGCCATTACAGAAAGTCAGTTTTCTGCCTAACACAATGAAAAGATCTGTCCAAGAGGTATTCATCTGTGCTAACATCTGACCTCCTTCTTGAGAAGATGTCAGTGAAAAATGAACTCACGGAGATGCATCCCAGTTCCCTTGGGGGAAGAAAGACAGAGAGGACACAGGAATAAGCTTGAAAGCAGACCCTAGGAAAGGACTGGGAGCCATTTCCAACACTGGTTCTCATGTGCTACCAGGAAAAGGCAATACATCTCAAAGAACACTGAGCTGCCCAGTCAGCTTGCATTTCCTCATCGAACCCCTCCCTCTGACCTGTAGGAACTCTGAAAGACAGAAAGAGAGCTTTATATTGACACTTCTATAAAGTGAACCATAGTAAAAGGCAGCAATCACCTATGGATGATCCCAGCAATTCTCCTTGACAGGACAGAGGAAACCATCTTAATGCAAAGCAGCAATGGACCAAATGCAGCAATGCCCAGCCCCCCACCCAAAATTATATTGTGATCCCAATGGGAGTCCATCCCCCATCCCCCAGGAAAAAAGACCCTGCAAAACTCTGCAGTAAACACTTAGAGGCTGCAAACCTGACTCCAGGATCAGGTAAGGCACGACTTCTGGAAGACACAGGGAGGTTAGTTAAAATACTCAGGTTCCATGTAAAATGCTAGTCTTCCATCAGAGGGCATAGTACAGACCCAACAAAATCACCCCTTCAATGGAAGCAATAGCAAATGGCATAAGTAATGGCATTGATTTCAGTCATCCTTTTTAGGAAGTTGATCAGTTTCCAGCAGGTAATAAGATCCTCCACGTGGTTCACTTCTCTGAGGAAGCATGCATTGAAGAAAAGGTACCGCTAGATTTCTTAATGGACTATAGTGCTATGCAGGGGGAAATGTTTAATGAAGAGGCTCTGGGCTTCAAGGAATTAGGCTTTAATTCTCCCCATCTCCCTCCCACACATATGTTGGTAGATGCTTCTTTTAGTCTCTCTTGCAGAGGTTGGGCGCTTCAGGAGTTGGTACACTTGGTCTAATTGTCTCTTGTGGAAAGCTAGAAGCAGGAAGATGCTGATGGCTGAACTGCAACCGGAATAAGTGGTGATGGAGTGGGGGACTTCAATGAGAATTCAACAGTCACTGCGATCGAAAGTGTGTGGGGGGACGCCTGGGTGGCTCAGTTGGTTAAGCATCTGATTTGGCTCAGGTCATGATCTCAGGGTCCTGGGATTGAGCCCCGAGTTGGGCTTCCTGCTTAGCGGGGCATCTGCCTCTCCTTCTCCCTCTGCCCACCTGTGATGGTGCTCTCTCTCTCTCACGCTCTCCCTCTTTCAAATAAATCAATAAAATATTAAAAGAAAAAAAAAGAAAATAAAGTGTATGTGATGGAGCTCTATGCAGAAGATCAATGCAAAAAGTGGATTGCTCCGAGATGTGTGCAGCTGGTGGATGGCTCATTTGGGAGTAGGCACATAGACCCACCAGAGGGTACAAATGCAGGGACGGTCCTAAGGGATTCTGACCTACCATGCAGTTCAGAGTTGGCTTGTCTGATCTCTGGAGGGTTTGAGTGGCATGTTGTGGAGCCAAGACATTACGAGTAAAATGTATCCGTTTTATTTTATTTATTTATTTATTTATATTTATTTATTTATTTATTTATTTATTTATTATTTTAATGTATCCGTTTTAATAATTTTTTTTTTTTTAACATGGGACACTTTCTACTGAGATGCGCTTTCACTCTGGAATCTGTTTTTGTCCTTTTTTTTTTTTCTTTCCACCCATTTTTGTACATGAAATCCTTCCTGTAACATGCATCCAGGAATGTTTTATGTTCTCATTTTAGATTTGGTTGGAAAGTTTTGCTACCTTGCCATCCTCTTCCTGCGTTGATGTCTATATTTTAGACTTATCTTTGAACTTACATAAGAAAATGGTCTCATGTTTGACATTCTGTAAAGCACAAGCACTGACCAATCAGAGCCAACGTCAAACATGTTGCTGGAGTAGAATCTGGAAACTCCCTGCTCACACGTCCTTGACCTCTTGGTTTCTGTATATTGAGATGATCCATGGAGGGACTAGGGTGTGTGGACATCACAACACTTGACGGCTCTGACGAGAAACCATTTGATTATCAGAACAGTAATATTTCAGTATTTTAGCAAACGGCATAGCCATAATGATGCATGAAATTTAGCTTTTTCAGATGGAAATTATAAAGCTGTCAAACTTGGCATCAGATTACTCACTAAAGGACAGTTTTGTGACTGTGTAAAGATGCTGTCATCAGTTCATTTTTGTGTCACTCCCTGCTCCCCCCATTTTGGGCAGATTCTTCAAGCAAGTGTAAAAATGCCAAGTTAAAGGTATGTTGCGGGGAACAGGTGCAGTTCCCAGAGATGAACCTAATATTAATTTATCTATGATTTTAATCTTTGAGAAGAGAGTATTAACAAGAGCAGGTGAGGGGGAAATAAAACTGCTTGAATCTGGAACCTGGTTACCCACCATGTAAAGCTGTGACCTTGAATAAATTGACTTTGTCTCCTCATGGGATTATAATGGCAGCACTTTATTTAATAGGTTGATGTATATAAAGTATCTACAATGATCTGGTTTGTAGAAAAAACCTGAAACATGCTGTTATTAATATTCTTTCCCTGATTTGACCAGTAGATCAAGGTTTATTATCCCAACTGTAAAATTATTTCTTCTGCTTTGCTTTGCTAGTGTGAGGCAGTGTTGTAACAGCAGAAATACCTCCCTTGAATGATGGAAGCATTAATTAGGTCTGTAACTTTGAGCAGGTCACTTGCCACATTTTTTCATCCAGAGAACATGAATAAGAGGCAGTGATTTCCAAGATTCCTCCAGTCTTGATATTTTGAATCTAGTTGTAAGAATTAACACTAATTAGTACCTGCTGATTACCCTGTCCCATAATTTACCTGGACATGGTAAAGTAGTTAATTTATGGTGAACAGTTTTTTAATATTTATTTATTTATTTATTTATTTATTTATTTATGAACAGTTCTTAAATTTTAAAATTTCTTATTTAATTTGATTTATAAATATTGTCTTTAATGGCTTCAAAATTTTGTGTGATATTGGAATGGCCTTCTCTATTCCAAGGTTTTACAAGAATTCTTGGTTTATTGTAATAGTTGCTTAATGTATTTATTTACAATTGCATTTATATCTTTTATCCATTAGATTTATCCTGCTTAATTAGTTGTGGTCAGGCTCTGACTTTATGAATATTTTTCCAGATGGCTACCCACTTGTCCCAAGAACATTGATGTAATTATCCCTCTTTTTCTAATGTTTTGAAATTACACATATTTTCCCATATATGTTAAGTGATTTTTGGACTTTTAATTCAGTCCCATTTTCTTGCTTTATATTCACACTCAAATAATGTGTGTGGCAACTTACAATGTCAGGCACATCCTACAACTTCCTTACGATATTTTTTAAAATTATTTTTAAAGGGGAGCAATAATACTGTGTGCCTCAGAGATGTTGCAAACATGGAATTGAATAACACTTTAAAAAATTTAGCTGGGACACCTGGGGTGGTTCAGCAGTTTAGCACCACGTTCAGCCCGGGCCATGATCCTGGAGTCCTGGGATCGAGTCCCACGTCAGGCTCCCTGCATGGAGCCTGCTTCTCCCTCTGCCTGTGTCTCTGCCTCTCTCTCTCTCTGTCTCATGAATAAATAAAATATTTTTTAAAATAATAAAAAAATTATCATAATATCTGGCCCTTCTAGACTGTCAAAAATATTTGCTGTTTTTATGGAATCACAGCATTTATAGCGTTTTCTTCCTGCTGCTGAATTTCATTTGTATTTTGCAATCAGTTCCAATGCACTGCATGTGTGTGTGTGTGTATTTTCCAGGATGTTTTTAGACAAATTAAGATAGTTTAAACTCATATAGTTTTTGAGAAAGCTTTCCCTCCAAATCTTTGGGTTGACATGGCCCAGCAGGAATCTTTTTCTAAGACAGTATGCTCTCCACTGGGCTGCTATTGCCATCTGCCCTAGGTCAGGCCTGCCCTAGTTAATTATGTGTTTCTCTTTCCTCTTGAAAATAAGCTAGAGTGTCTCTTCTGCTTAAAACAAAGATTGATTCCCCGCTGGTCCCATTTTTAGAAAACCCACCAAGAGTGGATAGAACTGGCCTTTTTTTTTTTCTTCTAACTCTGCAAGGAAAACTTTTCTTATAATCAAGAAAGGGAATAGTGCCCTTAGCTGAGCAGCTGAAATTAAATCTAGTAACTGTGAACTTGGTATAGGGCATGGAGAGTGTTGGAAAGACAGAGGCTCAAAAATTCATAGGCATTGTAGCATCTTTTGTACTTGCTCCCAAAACAGAATCTCAAGACTTTTTTTTTTTTTAATAAAGCATCTTTGGCAGCAAAATATGCCCCCAAGCAGCAAAACTCATAAAAACTAGCTTTTATAGCTTGATTACTTATTAGAATGTTTTTCCATTTTTTTAAGGGCAGGAAATCTAACGCAGAATTTTGTAACAGAAGAAGGAGCCAAAGGGATATAGATTTCTTATGTACCAGGCAGTGAAATGAACTTTTGATTTCAGTATTCACATTTAGAGGGTTTAGCAGAGAGACCACATGGACTTTTCAATGTGATTGGGGAGGTAAAAAAGAAAAAAATATACAAACCCAGGAATAAAGTCTTTTAAAACAATACAGCACCCAGGTCATGAGAGAACATTATTGCTCTTGGATAAAATAGAATTGGAAGAAAACAGAACTAGAAATTACAGATTTTGATAGTTGTTGGAGTTTGTTGGTTTTTGAATCTTCATATCAATTCTGGATGGCCAAAATAATTCTTTTTTTTTCTCTATTCTGAAGTATGGAAGATGAGCTGCTAAGTCAGAGAATTATTTCTGCATTTTTACTTTTACCCTGTGAAATACCTCTAACATCATGTGCCCAAGGGCAGAGCTTTAAGGAATACTTTCCATGGAAGTGGAGTAATCAGACAATCAAAATTTGGAATCACTCCCAGTTTTTTGGAAGTAAAGTTAATTAATCTGGAAGCACATCATTTGTGTATAAGAAATTCAAGAGAAGTGTAATTAGTTCAGCAATTAGCTCTAACTTTTCAGAAACATTTCTCAAAAATAGGCGTTAAAGTCTTACCCCGCCTCCTTCTAGCCATATTTTTAACCAGTTTATTAGAGCTGGTTGTTAAACATGCTGTCCCGTTGGTTGATCGTGTTGGAGAGGGGACAATCCATTATTGGCTCTGCCTGTAAAGTCCTGCTTTATCTACATTCTCAATTGTGACTTCTTGTTTGCTCTAATGAGCGTATGGCTAGGATGTGCAGTGGACATTGTTTGGCATCTTGAATAGAAAAGGATTAATCGTGCTTCCTTGAAAAAAAAATTTCCAGCCATCCCTTAGAACACACTTCCTCTGCCCATTCTCAAACTGGAGCCTTGCCTTCACTCATACACACTTTGTTATGATCATTTTGACAAAATAACTTGAATAAAGTTTGTTCAGAAAGTAGGATTTAAGTCATATTTTGTATAAACTTTGAGTCCTGTAGTTTTCCCCAAGTTAGAAAATGTTTAATTTCTAGGGTAAGGTTTCATTTGGTGTTTATCGAACACATTCTAAATCTAGATGGCTGTTTAACCAATTTTAATCAGATACATTTAATGACTGTCAAATGTCTTTAATTTGCCTTTTATTTTTTTCTACATTAACATCATTGTAGTGTTTCATAGGTTCAATATTCTTTCTCTCTTTTTGATTTTTTATGTTTCTAGTAGTGAATGAACAAGGAATTAAGCAGGATTTTTAATTCTTATTATTTCAAAACTGCTGAGGGAAAGTCCACAGGTAGATGGTTACAACTAGTAGTATATTTATGATCTATCAGTTCGAAGTATATACTGTCTTTTTACTCGAAGTGAAGTGGCTGCCCCTCCCTGTGTCTATCACAGTAGCTTAAGAATGGAATTTGGAATTTGGAATATATCTAGCCCTTTTAAGACCATGTTGCTGTATTTTCCCCACTTTTATATATCTTCCTCATAGATTACCCTTGAAGTTTATACAGTTTTAGTGAAGTCTTTAAATACTGTACATATTTTCTTAAAATATTTAAAACTCAGTCCAGAAATTATCATGTTTTATATTTTAGTATATGTGCTGCTGAAGTGAGCACATCGTGTTTTATATAAAGTAGAATTTCCAGGGCCATAGAGTTCTAAGCAGCCTAGTGACTTTTGTGGGGCAGTGACTGATGCACACCATAAACACTCCAATCAGACACTATCTCAATCATTCCTTTCATTTCATACAGAGTTTGTAATCCATACAGAAAATTATTTGGTTAAAACTCTAGTCATAAAGTTATGTGTGTGTATGTGTATGTGTGTGTGTTTGTGTATGTTATGCTTTCACTTTGGGTCATTCTACTTATACTTTGCTATAAACCGAAATTTCCTAAATGCTCCTAGCCTGTTCCTCTTTTCCAAGAAGATAGCAAATTGATTTGAGGGAACCTGAAAATGGACAATGTCAAGTCTAATGTGCTGAAAGTCAACTGAATCTGAATGGACATTGTTGGATAACAGCTGAAGTACAACATTCATCCATTCAACATATACTTATTGAGCATCTAGTCTGTGCTAGGACTTATTCAACCACTGGTGTGAAAGAAATGTAGACAATAAACAGTGGACAATGATAATGAAAGTATTGTTTAAACAACCTATTTTACTACAATTATAATCTTAAAAATAGGTGTTTTGTTTTTGTTTTAAAGATTTAATTTATTTATTCATGAGAGACCCAGAGAGAGAGGCAGAGACACAGGCAGAGGGAGAAGCAGGCTCCCAGTGGGAACCCAATACAGGGATTGATCTAGAACTCAATTAGGACTCGATCAGGACTCAATCAGGACTCGATCAGGACCCCAGAATTATGCCCTGAGCTGAAGGCAGAGGCTCAACCACTGAACCACTCAGGCATCCCTTACAAATAGATTTTAACCAGCTACCAGGTGACAGTCTTGTATGTTACAGTAGCTAACTGTGGGTGGAGTAGTTGGAACATGGAATATAGTTGTTTTTACTGTAAACTATTCATACCACAAACATACATCCTTCTTTGGCCATTATAGTCAAAATTACTAATTGATTTTATGTTTTTATATATCAACAGCAGTCATGGTATCACTGAAATGCATGTTAGCAAGAAATTGGTATTCTATCTCAAGAAAAAAAAAGACTAATGTATAAAAATTAATGTCAAAACTCTCTAGGCTTACAGGCATAACAAGAAAAGAAATCAAAATTATTATATTTTTATATTCAGTATCAGTAGTACTTTATTATAATCACATTCTTTTAAAGTACCTTTCTAGCAGTAATTTTTACTTTTATATATTGATTTTTAAAGGTAGGCCTTAAAAAAAATGAAATGATTGCTATTTATCTTCTCTCTCTCTCTCTCTCTCTTTCTTTTTTTTTTTTTTAATTCCATTTCCTCACAAGTCGAGAATAACAAGATTTCACCTCAAAACAAAAACAAAGCAAAACAAAATCTCTGGGCACCTAGTATACTTTACATAGGGTGATTTTTCTAATGTTCTATGAAAACAGGCAAATCGATACAAAGTGAACATATTTTCTTTATTTATGTGGATGTTGATAATACAAGGAACTCAGTTGGTCCACTAATGCTAAATAGACCCTTGAGGTACATATAACTTCATTTTAAACAAATAATTCAAAAGGCATCAAGCTTGTATTTTTTATACAGTTTCAATGCTTAGATGGCTACCTCTTTAACATCTTTAAGTTTTTGTACTTTCCTTGAAACTCACATAAGTAATAAGTATATGTACACTTAGATATCACTTATGAGGGGTAATAGTTGCTATTATTGAAAAGTGAGCATTTATTGAATACTTACTGTATATTTGTATATTTATTATCTCATTTGATAAGCGATTATAAAACGAGTCAGGACACAGTGATGGTTTTGCTATAGTTAAAAATTCAACCTCTTGAAATACTCCATTTGTTTCTTCCCTGAAGTTTCTGTCTTTGCATTCCTCATGTGTAAGCTGTCAAGCTGATTTCATGTCAGTTTTTCAATTTCTCTCCTAAGATCAAATGGCAAGGCTGAGGCATTGAGGCATCGTGACATAATGTCAAGGAGTTTGGGAACAGGCAAAAATAGAGACAAAATCCACAGGGAGGAGACTCCCAGAGCTGAGCAGGACCAGAGCAACTGCTGGTATACCTAGTAGTTTGGGAATCTCATGTTACTCTTGCAGACCAGGCGGCCGATGATCAGATTCAGAAACTCAGTGCCTAGCAGAGTGCTGAGCACAGACTCCATCCTCTCTAAGCATTTCAAATGAATAAGTGAATGAATGAGCCAAAGAAATTCATCTGAGTCTCAGGTCTCAAAATCATCAGCAATTGGAATCAAGCAGCATTAATTTCTGACTACTTACTACATGCCAAATACTGTCCTGTGAAACTTTTCATCCTGAACTGTAGTGGGGGCACCTGGGTGGCTCCGTGGTTGAGCATCTGCCTTCGGCTCAGGTCAAGACCCCGGGGTCCTGGGATCCAGTCCCTCACCAGGCTCCCTGCAGGGAGCCTGCTTCTCCCTCTGGCTGGGTCTCTGCCTCTCTCTGTGTCTCTCATGGATAAGTAAACACAATCTTTAAAAGAAAATTTTAAAAAACTGTAGTAAATTCTGTAACTGTTTTATGAAAGAGTATAACTTCTAGGTATGTAGCCAGCATGGACACCAGATGTCCAGATTTCGACCGGAAAGCCAAATAGATGAACTTAATCTACAGTAGATTAGAGGTTGGAAAAGTGGGAGTGATGCTATCACTATTCCTCAGGGCTTTGTTTTCCTTCGGAAACTTAGCTGATCAACACAGGAAACGGTAGCAAATGGCATGATTACCGGAACCTAGAAGCAGAGATCCTAATACCCTAATATGCCAGGCTCTCACTGCTCCTGGATGAGGGGCCAAGGCCACAGGTCTTGTGAGCAGGCAGGGAAAGGATGGGTCAACACGCAAAACTGATCATAGCTGGATATTGCAGCTTATGAGCAAGCAAGAGACACACAGAAGCGAGCTGCCTGATGAACTCGGGGGGAGGAGTCCCCGTCTTTAGGGTTTTTTCTTGCAAATGAGCAAAGGCAAGAGTTATAGTAAAAACTCAAAGCCCTAGCAGCCAGGATCTTGGTTCCCAATACACAAATCGTTAGCTGTCCAGTTATGGGCAAATAGCCTTCCTTGACCTCAGTTGACTGGATTTGTCAGCTGTAAAGTAAAAATGCTGAACATTAGGCTCTGTGGCAGAAGGAATTTTAATAGATTTTGTAAGTAGATGTGAAGCTGTTGTATGGGCTCAATGCCTCTAATTTCACATCCCGGTGAGAAGTATGTTTAATACTCTAAATATACAGGCTGATTTGACTTCTTTTGATCCTGTTTTGCATCATGAGGATTGCTCATATTATAACTGCTCGTTTATTCAGTGCTCATAAATCTGTATCCAGTGAACTGAGACAGTTTCTGAAATACGTCTCAAATTCTTGGGGCGATTGGTATGATGGTTGGATGGGTGTGTCTATGGGATAGAATGGAGAAGATGAGGGTACAGGATTAACATCTCTCAGCCTTATTAAAAATTAAAATCAAGGCTAAATCTATCCTAATCCACCGTTAAGATTTCACAGAATTCTCTTCCCATGTTCAACTCTTGGAGTAAAAAATAAATAAAAAATTGAAAGCAAGTAGAATTAGAGTCAAGTGCTATTACTTAATCATTAACTAGACATCTGACATCTAAAGCAGTTGATTTACTTGCTAGGCTCACATGCACGGTAGACATGCTGCCGGCAGCTACTAATTCTTTTCGCTTTTTGAGTATCAGCTTGAGAACACAGAATCACACCCAAAACACTCGCTTTTATCGAAGCTGTTTATTAGTTATCTATCACATAAAGGCCACCAGCAGGGTTTGGGGCTATGTGTAACTCTAGAAAAGGAATCTTTGGTGTCTTCATATCCAAAGGTGTTTCCACTGACTCATTAACAATGGGTATGCCTTTGAGAGGCCTCCCAAGAGTGGCCGTGCTTCTGTTTGTCAGAGCAGAGATAATTGGCCCCCACAGGAATGAGAGCCATGACCTGGGTTTCTTAAGTGAAACTGCCAGAAATGACTTCCCCGGTCAGACCTGCAGTCCAGGCAGCCCCACAACTCATGCTGACAACGGAATGAAGAAGTAGTTTGCACAAGGATGCAGTCCACCCCCTTGAAATCAGGCAAACCGTGGAGGGTCGTGCTCCAGGCTGTGTGTGGGTTTCCCTTTGCACTCTGCGTGCAGCTCTTCTCTGCAAAGCAGCACAGCTGTCCGCTTCTGCTCTCAACTCTTCCAACCACAGTGCTCTCCTGCTCCCTGATCTCTCTCCCTAGGCCATTTTCAGGTTCGATTTATCTTCCCTCCTTATTCCAACTTTTCATCTTCACTTAGACCATCCCCGACAAAGTACAGCAGTTCCAATAATTTGATTTGAATGAGGATCAAGACTTAGCCTAAGAGTATATCTTTTTTGTCATTACTTCTTTCCTCCCTGTAATTTCTACATTCCAGATGTAATAGTAAGCAGAATGGTGTCCTACATATCTGTATAAGTTTATACAATTTTAAAATGTTGTTTAATCAATGACATACTCAATGACTTATTTGGTCAGTGAGGATGTGTCCATGATGTTGTACAAAGATCACACAGAGATGCTGGAATTAATAATGGCAGGCTGAATTTGGCTGGCTAGACACCATGATGTTATATAGCATAATTTGAATTTAAAATCATATTTTTATGAGGCCACCAAGATGAAGCCCAGTGACTTCCATGAACAATTACTAAGGATTTGGTACTATGGACAAACGCCAAGACTCATGAACCTCTCTACAACTCAGTTTTCTTATTGTAAAATACAAGTAATCGCCCATGCCCCATGGAGTTGCTAGTGTGATTGGAGAAAGTGTACAGAAACCCTCAGTAAGGCATTGTTGTTAAAAGGCCATATGAATAATATGGCCACATCGTCATGAAGATGGTGACTGAGAATGGCATTAGAGTCTAAATTCCTATAGAAGCTTGCTTTAACAGTGAGTTAAGATGCTTATGACCACTTAACTCAAGACCACAGAAGTCTTTAAAAAAATAGGAGGCAATGTTACAAAATCAGTTTTAAGCAGTTGATTTCATTTATTTATTTATTTTTAAAATATTTCATTTATTTACTTTAGAGAGAGAGATAGAACATGAGCAGGAGGGGTAGGGGAAGAGAGAGAGAGAGAATCTCAAGCAGACTCTGTGCTGAGCGTGGAGCCTGATGCAGCACTCGATCCCAGGACCCCGAGATCATGACCTGAGCTGAAACCAAGAGTTCAGCTTAACTGGCTGCACCATCCAGGTGCCTCCTTAAGCAGTTCATTTAAATACACGTGTGTATGCATGTGTATATGTGTATTTATAAATCTATATATAATTTGATTTCTTCTGTTTACAAAGTCATATTTTTAAGATCTTTATGAAACTTAAGATAATAGAATTATTCTTTTGACATTAATAAATAGCTGTACAAAAAAAATAAATAGCTGTACATTTAAAAGCAAAGATAAACAAAAAATGGCAATATCCATTATTATGAATTTAGGAAAAATAATTAAATAAAATTTTATTAGTGAGAACAGTATATTTGCATTCTTGGAAAATAATTCTGAATATATATATATATATATATATATATATATATATATATATCAATTCGTGGGCACCTTTCTGTGACCGTAAAGCATGCACCACACTTACCTAGAGTTCCTTGATTTACAGATTAGGAATAACTGTTATAGAACAAACTATGTATAAATTAAAGAAAATTTTGGACTTCACTACCAGTTCTTCCACTTCAGGCTATTAGTGTGGATTTTGACTTTACGTCAGTGGGTTGCATTCTTTATGTTTAAGATGCTTCACATCCTCTTCTTTTAATTTTCCTGTGTCACACGTATTTTGTTGTTTAACTGATCCATCAACATTACATATGGACTTGGGGGAAAAGAAGATAAAAAAGGATAATATCATTTATATTCCTTCTTAAATAGATTGGATGCTTTGCTAAAAACAAACACTAAGTAAATGCCTAATGGGGTGAATCTGTGAGGAAGTGCTTTTAGTAAATTCAGGCTGTAGACATGTTTGAGTAACATTTTGCTATCTCTGCTCTAAAGACACATGCTAATGGATGGGCTAGAGTAGCATTAATGAGCTCACTCCATTAAATTAGTTCTTTTTTCTTGTTAAATATCCAAAAGAGAAAGATGGTCCACTTAACTAGGAAAAAAAGTTTTCATTTTAGTGCAGTAGAAGCATGATGCATATTTCCTTTCTAATTTAATTTCTAGCCATTAAGACTCAATTCTATAAATGACCCACTGAAGCACTTGGAGAGATTAGAGAAGTATAAACTGAATGTCATTTGAATTTGGCTGGCTAGACACCATGATGTTATATAGCATAATTCGAATTTAAAATCATATTTTTATGAGGCCACCAAGATGAAGCCCAGTGACTTCCATGAACAATTACTAAACAGACCCTCAAACGGAATATGAGAAATGATCTCTTCTCTGGTCACTGCTGTTATTAGGGGTCACATTGGTCAGGCCTTCCAGTCACAGTGATTTGAACTTTTGTTAAAATAGTCAATTTCGCTCTCAGAATTATAGGAAAAGGTTACTTTCAGTCTGTGGGCTGAAGGAAAAGGATTACAGCTCTAATGAGCCAAATCTGTGCAAATGAGAAAATAATAATCTTCTCATAATTAGAACTTCCTTTTTTAGACTAAATGTTGGCCATGAATTTTTCAAGGGAAAAAAATCATTTTATTGTTTGGTTAAAAGAATATATGTAAATTAATGCCAAGTGCTTACTGGAAAGGGGGAATTAAAGTGACTTTGCCTTATTTTCACAAATATGTACATTGTTGGAATCTCATTCTGATTTTCTAGTCAAAACAATCATTGTTCTTCTCTATGTAGTCTGGATAGCAAGAACCAATATGTTGTCTATTCAAGAAGTGCTTGATGGTTGCTGTATGAAATAATCATTTCCAGTCTTTCTGAAGATTGGCCTGTAGGGAGCAGAGTTACCACACCCATTTCACAGGTGGAGGAATGGACTATGGCTTGTCCCAAGGAATTCTTGAATAGGAATTATAATTCAGGAATGTCAGCTCGCCGGTCCCACCTATGGGCCATTATAAGCAACACTAGCAGTTGCAACAGTGGTGGTGGCAAAACTCAGGAGCAGAAACCATTTAATAGTCCTAGTATTACTCAGTTTATGAGATTTTATTTCGAACTCAAAACACAGAGAAGCATAGGTGTATGTAGCTGTGGGTGCTCAGACCTACCCATAATGAGGTGACTTATTCTTTAAAAGAGGCATGCAATTCTGCCAGGATTCCTGGGCTCTTTTTTTTTGGTTTCTTTGGGCCCTTTGAGGTCTGTTGAGTTCCTTGTCCCTCTGAAACCTGACCTATCTGAGGCTTGAGACCAGACAGTTTAGAAGTCAGGTTGGAGGTTAGTAGCTGCTTGGAAAACCCTTCTGGAACAGGGGAATTCGAACTGAAAAGGAAGACAGCGAAGGTAGAGGAAGTGAGCCCTTCTTTGTGGCTCCTGTAGAAGTGTACATCATAGCAGAGGACGGCTCCAGACATTAAAAAGTGGGAGCAGGGGTCACTAGGGGAGGCCCCTGGAATGCTGGGTGGGGGCGGCAATGTTTGCTTGTGTTGCTTGTTGGGGGTCTTAGAGAGCCAAAGATCAAAAGACGGAAACCTCACGTAATTAAAGTACCTCCCTTTCCATTCTCTAAAGAATATTGCTATGTTATTACCCCGATTAATCACCATGGCAAAACAATAAGATAGTTTGGGCAATAATAATACTGTTTTCTACATTTTAGAGATGTTAAAAATATCCCATAGTGGGGGCATGGCTGCCCCCATGATCATGAAATTGGTTGATGTGAGAGTTTGACCCTCTGTTGACAGCTAGTTGGGTATTGGTCTAATATTTAATCACTTCACAGAAAGAACAGGAGGCTCGTCCCTGTCCTTCCTGATTTTCATGGCCTGTGATAGACGTGACAGATAAAGTTGAACATGTCCAGGAAATGTAATTAAGTAAAAACCTCTGAGGCAGACTTTGGTCATCCTGACAGTTATTTTTAAGATAGATAAAATGATATTAATGCACTGATCTAGTGATTATATATAGTTATAATAGGGGTGACTGCTCCTAGAGATAGGGCTTTGATCAGTTGTTAAGAGCTCAATGATTATATGACACTTAAAAAAAAAAAAATCTCCATTACTTTTTATTAGTTGTTTGGGCTCCTCTGGTCACTTTTTTTTTTATAGTTTGTATTTCTGAAGTGAAGTGTATTTTCAGAAATACAAACTATAAACAATAAACTATTATGCTTTTATAGAATAAATAATGACAGAAGGCCTTTGGAAAATTTCCAGTTTATCTGAGATAAATTGTGTCAATCCTGTTGATGGGCTACTTGGCTACTTGTATAATACTGTGAAGCTCCTTGGAATCAATGCCACACTGAGTTCTAAATGCCTACAGAAATATTTCCATTTTCCCAGGAGTCCCACCCAAAGCCATCCTCAGATAAGCACACAATTTTAATATGAACAGAAACAATTAAGTAATTCTCTTAGTCTTCAAGAGTTAAGTTTCCCTCCAGGACTTCCTCCTTCAGCATTTGAGCCACTTCCCCACTCAATCGGAATTAAAACCTTCTGGCCCTGCCAAAAGCAGAGCCCTGAATGGGTGAGTAAACCTCATGGGTGTGTATCATTTGTTGAATGTTTTACCAGATTAAGGTATACCATGTCTATGAAAGCCCTTTGATTTACCATGGAGTAAGAGACCAGTCAACGTGCTGAACAGGGCTGAATAGGGCATGGCGCATTTCTAAATTGCATTGCTGCCTTGTGGGTATATGACAATCAAGGTTAAGAATATGGTAGGCGGCTTAAGTAAATTTGTGCTTGCCAGATGGATGGTATTGATGTGATTGATAGAAGTTTGGAAGAAGGAGAGAAGGGTGAGTTTTCCATGAGTAGAATATGAATATCTGTTAATAAGTGGTTGTCCCTAAGCTCAAATCCAGTGAAATTAAGTTGGTGAGATGAAGCATTTTTCCATGCAGAGTTTAGAGAGGAAAGTTTGTTATAAGGATTTGATCTACAATTACTTTCTTTTATTTCCGTCTCTCTTATCCAGGCTTTTTCTTTTTGTTCCCATGATCAGACTTGATAAGTGGATTACTTGTATTTTCTTTCTGTGTCAGACAAAAACTCATATTTCATCGGTTGAGAGATGGAGATGGGGTCCTTATAGATATCTCTATAAACACGTACCGTAAACTTAATCAAACTGGTTACATTTTTCCAGTGGATCAGGATTCAAATACACTCTTGAAGAATAAAACCCAAAACGCTATTAAGGATTCTCAGTATTCAGGGTGGCTCAGTGGTTTAGCGCAGCCTTTGGTCCAGGGCGTGATCCTGGAGACCCAGGATCAAGTCCCACATTGGGCTCCCTGCATGGAGCCTGCTTCTCCCTCTGCCTGTGTCTCTGCCTCTGTGTGTGTGTGTGTCTCTCTCTTATGAATAAATAAATAAAATCTTAAAAATATATATATCACAATTCAAAGAAATGAACCAAATTGTATCTTCTTAACTTATATGCCAGTTACTATTAATCATAGGCAAATAAGAACTGCTTTATGGTCTAAAATAATCATGAAGGCCCACTTGATTTAAAATTTTCAGAAAAGTTGAGTTCTAGCACTGCAATATAATTAAGTGGTCACAGGGACTTCCTTATAATCAAAATTAACTAGTGTCAACATTGGCATATTATATAGATATTTAAATATAAAAGTAAAATCATTTTTGAGCTTATAATCAATTGTTGGTGTGTTGTCATTCTTTATACCCAACTGACCATGCTGAGGAAATGATGAATTTCTTCTGAGCAAAAATTTTCAGGTTTAATTTTTATCCAGTCTTTGATCCTATCTATATTATCTTTCCTTTATGGGTTACTATTGCTACTACATATAAATTTCATTCTAAACAAAAACAGAAAGTTTTATTTGGGATTTTGAAACTTTTCTCCTGAAAAAAAAAAAAAGCTACTTGTTATTATTCTTTAGTAGAACCAATAAAAATTTCCCCCAATGCATTTAAAAGTCCTCTGCAATTCATTATTTCAACCTAACCATCCAAGCAGCACTGAATATAACTCGTCTTAGTTTTTACTAAAGAAAATGCGGTCACATTACAATCCGCCTGTCTTCTTCTGACAGACGGAGATGTGAAATGCAAACATTGAATATAATGTTCTCTGTGTACTCATAAAACACCAAGAAACACATGCAGAAAATATAATAGTAGGGTATCAAAGAGAATTGCAGTCTCAAGTATCATCTCAGTTGTTGATAAAAACTAAACTCGCAGTCAGGGAAGCCATAGTATAAAATATTCATGTTGTTACCGGTGCCAAAAGCCACCACCGATTGATGTGGAATCGGTAGTAAGGCCCCTAACAGTGCTGTGGTGCTCAGCCCTTAAAATCCTTGGGAGGCTTCTATTTTTCAGGCTCATGGTTCTCTTGTCATTGCTACCAGTTTTTCAAGGCAAAACAACTAAGCCTTGTCAGAGATGACCACAATGACTTCTGAAGACGTTCTCTCCAAATTGAAGCTAAAAGCAAGGAATTTGTCTCATTTTCATCAATTCACTCTGTTGGAACACCTGCCCAGGGATGAGGAGATCATAGGCCATACTGGCTTATTTGAAATATGTTAGACCATGTGGGTGAGATGGAGTACAAATTAAAGTGAAAGGAAAGACTTTTCAACCTTTCTTACATTTTTTTGCCACTTACTTGGTGTGTGTCCTGATGAACCTAGCGATCTATAGGTTATTGATCTGATATTCTTGGTAGCTTTTCTCCGATCCATGTTGGCACTGGTCTACAATCCTTTTCTCCATGTTAAATGTTATTTAGAGTTGCATTACTAATTTACTAGAGTTATTATTATTATTTATTATTATTATTATTATTATTATTATTATTATTATTATTTACAACCAAGGCTGTCTGGTTAAATTTTAATTTCAAATAAACAATGAATAATGTTTTACTATAAGAACATCCTAAATACTGCATGGGACATACTTACACTAAACAGTCATTGTTTATTTGAACCTCAAAGTTAACTGGATGTTCGATATTTTATCTGGTAAATTTACCCTTGAAACTAATACCTTGATGTGGATTGGTCTTGATCAACCTCAATACTATTGACTCTGGGGCCAGATAATTCTGTGTTGTGTGAAGTCGCCTCCCATATGGTAGATTTAGCAGCATCCTTGGCTTCCACGCACTCTATGTCACAACTGGGAGCAAGGTGGGGAGATGTCTGGAGATTGTCAGTGTCCCACGGGGGAGCAAAATCACCCTCAGGTAAGATCCACTGGTCTAGAAGAAGAGATAGTGTGTGTGTGTGTGTGTGTGTGTGTGTGTGCGCGCGCACGCACGCATGCATACATGTACATGTATAGAATCGTGTGTATTTGTTTCTAGCCAGAATATGAAATTTCAGGAAAGTTTTGGTCATCTTTTTCAGTCAAATATGACATATAATGGGATTTTCCAAGGTAAGGTTAGTGAAAATTATGAGATTATTAAAAAACTTAGAGGCAAATACTGTTTTATATTTACTTCTGAGTCTGTTTTCTCATGCCCTATCACCCCAACACATACACACTCAATCTGAATTGATCAGATTAGTTACGGCCCTTTGGTCCACCTGTTGTTTATGACTGCACATTATGACTGTACATTAATCATAATGTTAATTATTCCATTCCTGAATATTTCACCCCATTTTTACAGCCATGGAATATTACATTTGTGCAAATGCTTATGAGTTTCAGCTCAAACTCTCTTACCTAGCATCCTTGATCCTACTAGCTCTTTCCTCTGTCTTCCCTTTGGTTGTTCATTCTGTTCCCTACGTTTGTCTCTGCTTTGCTCATTTCGCAGTAACCACCAGACTGACACCACTCAGGTGGCGTGGTGTTGCACAGCATTTTCTGATTACATCCTTCCCTTGTGTTGCCCACCTTCTCCTGCTTCAACTCCATCCTTTCAAGGAGTCCAGACCATCCACCTGTCACAAAACCCGACCTGTTTCCTGAGCCTGGATGACTCACTGTCTCCTCTTGCACTTTACTATCCGTGTCTCTCCTCTACTATCCGTGTCCCTCTCATATGGCACAACACACTTTCTTCCTTGGATTAAAAACATGGGTTGACTTTATCCCTCTTCCTCACCCGAGAGGACCTTTTGAGTAGGTTTTGGGGCTGATTCAGTATTGCATCCTCTGTAGGACCATTCATGTGCTGTCCCCCATGTGCCCCACCTCAGGGCTTTGGCTTGCTGTGTTTTGTCCACAAAACGTCCTGAGCTTTTCCCTCACCTCTTTGAGATGTTTTCTCAGTCAGGCCTTTCTTGAACTCCTTATCTAAAATCACCAGAGCTCCCAGTTTCCATTCACTTTACTCCCTTTTCCTGATGTATTTTATCTTATGATAGTCTTCACCCTCTCTTACACTTGGGTTTTATTTATTTATTGTCTGATTCCCTTTACAAGTATACAATTTTTACTAGAGCAGGGCATTTTTTTTTATCTTTTATTTATTACGCTTTCCTTGGGGCTTGGAGCAATATCTAGCACATAGTAGATGCTCAATGGATACTGCTTGAATATGTAAATTAATGTACTGGAATATCTGAAAACATTTCAAAAGGAAGTAATCTTAAGAATCTTTGATACATGGGAATATAAGTAGACTAGTTGGTACAAACAAGACGATTTCAACTGTTGCCCAGGCACAAACTCATCACTTTATAATCCTATCTTGTATTTATGTCATAGTGGAGACTTAGGAGAAAAAGCTGCTAAATTATATTGATTTGAAATTTGGAGGGAAGAGTCCTGAAAAGGGTTCCCTTGCTTAAACTTCTCTAATATCAGATTCTGCAAAATTCTACAATCCCTGCCATAACAAATGCTATATTACTGATACAGGAGAGCTTGGTTCTGGTCTCACGGAGTCGAAGAACGAATCTCATGGACAAGGGAGAGTGAGTAAAGTGATAGAAGTTTATTAAGCAAAGATAGAGAGAAAGCTCTCAGAAGTGAGAGGGGTCCTGACAGGGTTGCCACTGAGGACTTGTAGGGTTGGTCTTTTATTGAGGACTGATTGGGAAGCTTGTGGCCTTGAGAATCTTGTGCTGTCTTTGTCTGAGTTAGGACTGGTGCTAACATCTTCAGTGGCTTACTTCTTCTTTGGGGTCTGGTTATTCTTTGTTGGTCACAGATGACTGTCATAAAAAGACACCGTCCCCCCACACCTAGGGCAGGGTGGTCTGGCTTGCTCCCTTATCTCTGGTTTCCTTAAACCTCCGCATTTTGGGGATTTTTGTGAGCCTGCTTCTCTGGGCTCCTACCTAGCCCTGCCCAGCCCCATTGTCCCTAACTCATTACTGGTTACCAGCGAAGTGGCTGTAGAGAGTAAATTGTACCTAAGAGAAAGTGCAAGAGAGCTGTTTCACAAAGTTTTGCTTCTTTTGCCTTTCACTTCTTTTATTGTCTTCATAAAAGTTGCATTTAATATGAGCAAATGCCCTCTGGGGCTGTGTGTGCCTGAGAAGTTAAGGTATTAAGCGATCATTTTCATGCAATTAATCACACACATGAACAGTGCCAGATTGGGAGATTATCCTCCCAACTACATTGACATAAAATTGACTAGTTCATTTAGCACTCCTAAGCCAACATCACCACAGACAGAAATCAAATTGTTTTTTCTAAGGGACTGAATAGTAAGTATTTGCAGATTTTCAAGCCATCTAGTCCCTGCTACAACTCTGCCACTATAGCTTAAGAGCAGTCATAAACAACAGGTGGACCAAAGGGCCGTAACTATATTCCAATAAACCTTTGTTTTATGGATATTTGAATTTCACATTATTTTCACATGTCATAATATATATATATATTTTTTTTTTTTAATTGAATCATTCTTACTTTGAGGGCTTTACAAAAACAGATGGTGAGCCAGATTTGGCTTGCAGGCTAGAGTTTGCTGACCCCTGCCAGAGACTTTCAGTTTCAAGATATCCCCCTAGGCTGCTCTAGTGCAATCTGAGCACTGCTAAATTATATTGATTTGAAATTTGGAGGGAAGGGTCCTGAAAAGGGCTCCCTTGCTTAAACTTCTCGAATACCAGATTAATATTGGAGGGAGTAGCCATGATAAATGTGCGTGAAGCCATGTCCGTGTCAAATGAAAGAAAAGCAAGATTGCAAGTCAAACAGCAGTTTGCAGCAGGTATTGCAAAACCCACTCTGAGTTTCAAATTCAGGTAAGACTTTGTAGATTCTCTGTGCTTTTATCTAAATCCTGTTCTCACTCTGCAACTTTTAAGCCTAATCAATGCAGGCTCGCCTACCCTTGTACTACCTTTTCCCCTACCATTTTAAAGTTAGCATTAATATATATTTGTAGAAATGGAGAATCAAGCATGTTATTTTCTACCTTTTGTGCTGCTTAAAGATTTAGGTTGTGTTTTCTCAACATGTGTCATTTTAACTGCAAAGATATTTCCATCAAAAGGCAAAGAAAAGACGTTCAGAGTTTTATACTGCACAATGAAGACTTAAAGACGCTAATTGTATAAACTTCTATTTTTAGAACTTGTCCACAACGGTCATTTCCTTTCTCATCATTAACAAATGTTTAAATAAATTGCTTAAAACTTATGTGATCTCCAATGCTTTTATAATACAATCCTTGTGGCTACCAGGGAATGTCTCTCCCAAGATGTTTTAGGCAATTGTTTGTCTCAACTTCCTAATTTTTTTTTTTCTCCAAGAATGTCAAAAGATGCATGACCATAATGTGAACTGCATTTACAATGAAGTTTTGGAAATGGTCATGACTGTTTAATCCAATTTATCTCTGAATTAGACAGTTTACAGCCTCTGTACCAGACCAAACCATCTGCCCTTAGATGTGTTGGTTTTTCCAAGCAGGAGACCTTTCTGCTGCTTCTCTCTGAAGAATGAGACTCCTTTCATCTTGGCAGGGGAAGACTGGGGTTAGCCTTGGAAAACAAATCTGTTAAGATGCTGATAATATATTTTCAATCAGTAAAATTAGCCTTTCACTTAATAAATGAAACATTTTCTACCCACTTTGTATCACAAAGGATGAAGACTTCTTGTGCCTTGTCTTAATTGCAGTTTTAAAATATGTTTTCATCTAAATGCATTAGCACCGAGCTCCCCAACCTCCCCAACTTGTGCTTCCTGTTTGAAAAGCCGATTAAATGGTTTCATTGCTGATTGGCTGGAAGCCTATACAACTTCCTGGCTGCAGGCCATTAACACCCTGGCCAGAAGTGCTGACAGGAAAATGAAGAGATTTACACCCTCTGATTTCTGCATTAACAACAAGGACAGAACAGTATGTGGTCTTGTCAGTGGATAATACCATTTAAAGATATGATTTCTTTTTCCACAGGTGCATTTGTCTCTGAAAATTAGCAGTTCAGCTTGGTGTGAATAATAAGGCATCTTCTCTCATGAGTTCGAATCATATTAAAATCTGTATTATGGACAAGTTTATGATTTATAAGACTGTTGCCATTTCTCTAAAATTGGAGTCAGCTAATCTTTTTTGATTTTACTTCTGATAACTCGAAAAATTAGTGGGAAGGAACACGTATGGAAAGTGTTTTTTAAAGGGCAAATACATATATATTAATGAAGAAATAACTTAGTCATTTCAGGTATCTAAGACAGAATTGATTTGTAACAACTAAGAACAGTGTGCTATCATAATATGATTTCTTTTTCCAATTAATTCTCTGCTTATTTCAATGATTAACTTATATTTTTGCAGGAATTTATGTGAAGTAAATGTGCATATGTATGTAGAAACTCACATGTAATATAGAGGGATATATATGTATATTTGACTATGGTTGTGTGTATGTAAGTATACACACACCTCTCTATATGTGTATCTGTGTCTATGTAACATACATATATAGGCACACACCTACACAAACATTGTAATTTATTAAGCATGTACGTAAATACACATATGCACATAGGTATCTCAGTAAATCAGATATAGACATGAACTTAGCTGTAGAGAACCTCTAATAAAAATTGGGAAAAAAATAATTGGCGTGGAGTAAAAATACTAATTTTGTATATTCAATTTTGCATTTTTGTATCAAATATTAATATGAATAATTTTGTATATTCACATATTTTTTCCATAAAATGAAATTATTGGATTTCTGTGGGCTCTGAGGCCTTTTCCAAATTTAAGTGATGAGTCTAAGATTGGTTTATCTTCATACTCTCTTTCCTGAAACCACTTAAAAATTCTGGAAATGATGGTAGATAATTATTAGAGGATAGAAAGACTATAGAAGTAGGACAAATGAAAGATCAGGCTTTCAATAATCGATTGACCAAGAGCAATTCAGCACATACTACAAAGACACTGTGCTAAGCAGAAGAAAATACAAAGGAACTGAAGTCTTATTCTTACTTTTGAGAAGCTTATAGAATAATTGTGAAAGGGTATGTAGACATTGACATCAAAGCCATCAGTATATAGCAGGGATTGATAAGTGGGTATACCAAAACCTACATTTCAGAATCAGCAGTGGCCACTTAAAAAAACATAGACAGTACTATAAATCTTGTTTCCACAATTAAGTCGCTTACAAACCTTTTTTTGATGCTGTTTCAAAGATAATCTAATTCCTTAGAGTTTGATAGATAAATAGATGAGAGAAAGAGAGAGAGAATCTAATTCTTTAGGTACTAAAATTATTACAAGTTATAAGTTCTACACCATAATAATGAGATTTTCCCACAAATTGAAGTCACCACCAAAATACTGAGTAATGGAAAGGACCAGTCATCAAAATTTTAAAATGAAATAAATCAACTGAAGTCAACTATTTTATAATTTCCTTAATTGATGGCCCTTTACCTAAATAGGCAAAGCAAAAATAATCATTCCTCAGTGTGATCAGACTTAAAACAAGGGTACTATCCAATGTCTTCACTACGTATGACAGTGTACCATGAATGTTCACACACACACAAAATTGAGTGATATATGTATTCTTGAGCAATCTGAAATTTAATTGGTATAAGAAGGGATGCACGAGAGTATGATAACAATAAATAGTTGATAATTACCAATGCGTGCTGCTGAGGTTAAATTCAGTGATACCAGAGAAGAAAGGGGAAAAAATAGTTTTGTTTTGGATCTAGAAAGTTGAGTTGGGTTCAGATACTTTACTTGAGCATTCAACAAATATTTATTGAGTATCAGACACTGAAGATACAAGAGTAAACAAATTTAGCCAAAGTTCATCCCTCGTGAGGTGTGAAAAGGTAAAGAAATCAGACAGGTGATCAGAAGTAGAAGGTGACAAAACTGAAGCGGTAGATGGGAAAGTACAAAGCCGTGTTCAGAACCTCAGTGTGAAGACCAGTTAAAATAGGACATATGGTTGTTAAAGGAGAATTAAAGAAAATAAAGATAGGGAGTGAATGATCTCATAAACTCAAGAAAAATATATTCCCTCTGGTTCATGTGTAATAAGAAATTTGGGAACTAATGCAATGTTTTGAGATCCCCAAATTTAAGCTATATAAAGTAATTCTTGGTAAATTTACAGATGAGACATTGCCTTAAAGATGTGTCTCATACATCATTCATGGTGACATCAGATTCTTGGACTTCATGGCATCTTACTAGATGGCTCTAGATCTAAGAATCAGTTCAATAGCATATTTTGGAAAGGATAGATGGAGATTACAGTAAAATGCCACTATGTGTCTCAGGCACCATTCTGAGGTAGAAGTATCTGTAAATCATTCTAAAGACTGTCACAAATTCAAAATGCTGAGGCCAAAAGAGTAACATACATAAAAAGAGTTTACTTCAAAGAAAGTAAAATTCAAAGTGATATGAAAGAACTTGGCAAAATTTAGGATAAATCTAGCTGTTTTGAACTTACACTTTTGATCTTCTCTCTTTTGAAAGTTATATGACTTTAAAATAATAGTATTTTAGATAGCCATTAAGAATAAGAGTTTGATCTACAGAGCCAAAATAAATTAGGGTAAATGATTCTAAATTAATGAAAAGCCTCAGTAAGTCATAATATTGCTTACTTGTGATTATAAATGGAGGAATAAAAGAGTAATTCAAATTTACAGGAATTTTTGCAACTTTGGGCACATTTTTTTGGCTTCTTTCAACCACAAATCTCCAAGCTTATGTTTAGGCCCTCTGTTCTGAGTATTCGTGGTAAACGCCTAATGAGTGCTACATCTTCTACTCGATTGGCAGTTCCATTAGGGCAGTAATGAGAAATGTTTATTTTGCCTCAATATCTCCAATAGTTCATGGTTTCTAGTGTGTTTATGAGATTACTTTGGTTACACGTTGGTGGATGAATGTAAGGTCTGGCCACATATTACGCTGTTTAAAGATAGAATCACAGGATTATATAATTTTATATATGCAAAGAACTTTGATGATCACATTTTCTAGTGCTTTCATTTTTGAGATTACTAGACTTAGATCCAGTAACTTAGCTGATCTCTTATTCTTGTTCAGATTTTATACCATATTTTTTTTAAGATTTTATTTATTTATTCATGAGACACACAGACACAGGCAGAAGCACAAGCAGAGAGGGAAGCAGGCTCCCTACAGAGAGCCTGATGCGGGACTGAGGCTCAATCCTAGGACCTCCTAGGACCACAGGATCACACCCTGAGCCAAAGACAGACGCTCAATCACTGAGCCACCCAGGGACCCCAGTACCACAGCTCTTATTTAAGTATTTTATTGTTGTTGTTGTTACTTCCCTTTAAACTAACACATTTGACCCAATTTAATCCAAACAAAATCCTTTAGATCACAACCTAAATATTTGATCAAATCTGGGCACACTCTTGATTTATCCCTTTCCTTCACAGACCACATTCAGCCTTCAACGGTCCTTTTAATTATGCCTCAGAATGTACCTCATTGTTTTCTCCATTTTCATTGTCACCTCACTTGCCCAAGCTGTGGAGCAGAGCACTGTGCACCAGTTACTGGTCCCCGTGGAGGCCTCCGGACACTTTAGCCCACTGCATCTTGGTATCAGAGGGGCCAAGGAAAACAACACAGTCAAGTGTTGCTTAGTTAGAACAATGTTTTGCTCACTTAGAAAAGAGAGTAAGGTCAGCTCCAATAGAGGGCTTGTGGGTCCCCTGGCAGCTGAGACAGGGCAAGTGGCCTACTTGCACCCCTTCTGCACAGCAGCAGGACCCTAATCCCTCCTCTGTGGAGTCTTCAATATACAAAGCTGCAAGCGTACCTGAGGGCCACTGATATACGCATGTAAGCAGAGGAGCACTCCTTGAGCCTGAGACAGGGAAAGCTATCCTCATTCTGGGCTGTAAACTCCATACAAGGGGTTTGGCTCTTTATCTCTTGGTAAGGAAGTGTTCAAGGTCCTAGGACCATTCTTACACAGTTGGGTGTGGCCTGGAGACTGCATGTGGGCTCTGCCTTTCCCAACACAAGCCATATTTTCTTTCATGCAGACTACTGTTAGGTTCTAAGATTCCTGTTATGTCCTTGCCTTCTAACACACCACATCCTACAAATATTCTCTGCGCAACAGCCAGAACAATCTTCAAAGAATGCAAATCCAACCATGTATTGTGTTTACATTGCTCACAATCTTTTAATCATTTCTCAATGCAGTTGAAATAAAATTGAGATGGTGTAAGGTATCTGAATTATCTACCCCTGCCTACATTTCCAGGCTAATCTGCCAGGCTCCTCAAAACTCTTGTTGTATTAAAGAACCATGTGTTTTGTTTTGCTTTTTAAAGAAATACTTCTTAATACTTTAATGCTTCTATTTACGTAGCTCATAAAATCTGGCAAGATCAATAAACAAACTTAGAAAAAATATCGCTGCCGATTCTATAAAAACTCTTCAAGTATGCTAATCCTCGACACTTAAAGCTATTCTAGAGGAATAATTTGTTTCCTACCACACACACCTGTACCCTACTTCTGGCCCTCTTAGAATCAGGGGGAAACATGTCTGTAACTGTTCAGGCTTGCCCCTTTTTTTCATCTTCCTCCTTAGTCGAAGTAATATATGTGCATTTGGGACAAGGAGATTTTCAGGAAGGATGTTTTATCATTCTCTCATTTACTGAAATTCTCCTACAGCCAAATGATTGCTGGGGAGTAAGTACAAAACAGGTGAGTCTGAATAAATGAATATTCCAGACCCTTGTAGTGGACTTTAATGCAGGTGACTCTTCAGACACATCCCAAACTATGAATGTAGGTGTCAAACATCTTTTTTTGTTCTTCATTTTGAATGACTCATTATAATGGATATATTTGGGGACTTTGAGCCAAGCTACCAAAAATTTTGGTAATTCTTTGAAAAGCTTTTATTTGCTCAGGGTCTCAGTACAAAAGGTAGAAAACCATACAAGTTCAGCAGTTAAGGTGAAATACTCTGGCTTTGTATTTTCATTGAGCAAATGCCCAGCATGCAAAGTCATTTCATCAGCTCCAATTTTCTCCCAGGAGGTACTTCCAAATCAAAATGAAAATTGCATAAATTTACCAGAAGTCTTTAATCTGAATTATTATTTTTGCTGAGGTTTCTTGATTCTCATGTTACTGATGGATTTGATGGGGAGGAAAAACAAAGATACTAAATTATGAGATAAAAAAATGAATCATTTTGATATATTTGATGTGAATCTTAGCCATTATCAATTTAATTTTAATCAATTATGTACTGAAATAAAGGTAATGAGCTAACAGTACTTTCTTTGCTGCCTACTTGAAAGCTTATTCCATTTTGGTTTCTCCTTTCTTTGGTCTCTGTCTCTAATTTCTAAATATAGGACTCAGCTACTTATTTTTGAGAGAAAAAAAATCATTTTTACTGAGAGTGGTCCTACCAAACAGAGAATAAAATATATTGCCAGAGAACGTCAGTAAGACCCTGTGTTATATAGACACATAAAGGCTATGCTTTGTATTACTATACCTAATACAGTGTCTAGTACGCACTCAATAAATGATACTAACAAAATAAGCATTTGGATACTAATAAAATAAGCATTTGGGTTACTAGATTGATAAGTAGAAGGTAATTTAATACTTTGGATAATATGCTCAATTGAAAGTTTGAAACAATCATAACCCAAAAAATTCTTCTTTTAATAACCTTTGAAACTGATAGGATAATCTCTTGCTGAGTTTTTCTGCTTACTCACTATTAATTGGGGCTTTGTCATGTTTCACTCATGAAATATACTGAACGTGAATCTCATTTCTCTCCTCTGAATTTCCAAAATCCGGAAGAGTGAATTATTACCCAAATAGTAACTGTATATTAACAAAAGTATAAAATAGAATAATTTGTCATGTAATATAACATGTTAATATACCACAAATATGATATTAATTTTTCCCTCATTAATATGGAGATTAGTCAATGTTTACTGAGTGCTGCGTGTACCAGGGGAGTAATACTAAGACATAGGAGTTCCTGATTTAGCCCTCATGGAGTTCATAGTACCTCTGTAGTCAAACACACTTGACCTATGATACAATTAAAGAAGCTCTCTTTAATACCAAGCTCTCATATATGGTAGAAAAACAAAGCAATTATAGAGATGCCTTAGTATTTTTCCATCATTTACTGAATTATTTACCATCTATTGTAGTCTTCAGGCTTTTTGTTTTGTTGTGTTTTTTCCCCCACATATTTCTTCTATTGAGAATGTTCTTTTGGATCTTTGGTACCTGTTGAAAACCCATTTCATTATTCAAGACCCAGCCACATTCCACCATTTCTGGAGCTCTTTGCTTATTATTCCCTTTCCAGCAGACATCGCTAAGGGTTCTTTTATCTCTGCTCCCATAACGTAGTGTATTTATATAGTATTGTCCTTGTGTGTTTGCTTTTCCAACCAGACTGTGAGCTGTTTGGGGCAAGAAGCTAGTATTCATTGTTAATTTTGTTATTGTATGCCTTAGGCAATTAGGATGATGCCTGCCACACATTACAAGTCCAGTGAATGTTGACAGATTATATTAGCCTGAGCTTTCAGGAGAAACAGAACCAGTAGGATATATGACTTTTGAACATCACAGATTTGAACTCTATTGGTCTATTTATGCCTGGATTTTTTTTAATAAATGCAGTGCAGTACTATAAATGTATTTTCTTTTCCTATGACTTTCTTAATAACATTTTCCTTTTACAGCTTCCTTTATTGTAAGACTATAGTATATGATCCATATAACATAAGATACATGTTAGTTACCTGCTTAGTTATTGGTAAGGCTTTTGATAACAGTAGGCTATTAGGTAAGTGTTGGAGGAGCCCAAATTTATACATGAATTTTTGATTATGTGAGGGGGTGGCTGGTGCCCTGAACCCCCATGTTTTTCAAGGGTCAAGTATTTGTTTATTGTAAGGAGTTAGCTTGTGTGATTAAGGAGGCTGAGAAGTCCAAGGACTTGCACTTAGCAAACTAGGGACCTGGGAGAGCAAATGATGTGTGTTTCAGTTTGCGTCCAAAAAAATCTGGGAACCAGCAGAGCAGATGGTGTAAGTTCCTTTCCTGAGTCTCCATTGAAAGGCACGAGGAAACTGATGTTCAGCTTGAAGACAGGCAGAGAGCAAATCCTCTGTGACTCTGCCTTTTTGCTCTATCCAGACCTTCAGTGGATTGCATGAGGAGGAGGGCAGTTTTACTCAGTCTGCTGATTCAAATGTTAACTTATCCAGAAACATCGTCAGAGATACACTCGGAGTATCTTTTAACCAAATGTGCTATTACCCTGTGGCCCAGCCAGGTTCATATGTAAAATTAATCATCACACTGAGTGAAGAAATGAATAATTTAGAAACTTCCATGAGGTGATATCATCAGTGGTGGAAGGGGCTCATGGCAGAGCTATCAGGAGAACCTAGACAAAGTAGGGAAGGGATGGGAACAATGACATGATGTAAAGCAAAATATCATACAACTTTAAAAGTTTGCTTTTTTGTTTTTTGAATGACTTGCTTGCTTTGAATTAAGTACAATTTATAATTAGGCCCAACAAATATCAGCCACATTCATAACTGACTTTCATGAATGTTGTGACCATTCATTAGCCATGCATAATGAGATTTAAGCTTGATGAAAAGCCTAAGCCTGAGTTCTGAAAAATTATTTATTACTATTGATTACAAACCAATCTCAGGTTTTATAATAAGGATTTTACCTACAGAGTAGAGAATGAATATAAAGTTATGGTCAAAGCCTGTGGAAGGAAATATCTTTTCATGAAATCAATATGTTCTTGAAGACTTGTTTGCAATTGAATTTAATACACTTAATAGAGCATTAGAATCATTAGCAAAGTCTCCTCTTGCATATTTAAGATATGCTTATTTTAGAAAAAAGGAAAAATAATTTTCTCTCACTTTTAAGAATATGTATTAATATAATTTTACATGGTTGTATAATTTTTAGTTGAGTGGATATGCAATATTTTGCCTAAGCAATCATCCGTTGTACAATTATTCCGTTATCTATCATTCACTATTTTAAATAATCATGTACTGAATTATTTTATATATCTAACTTTTTTCTTCATATATTTATAGATAGATTCTTAGAAGCAGAGTTATTGGATTGAATTGTCATGATGTACATTGCCAAATTACTTTTCAGTGGTAGTATATCAATTTATACAATGCTACTTTCGGAAGCATTGGTAGTCATCATTTTGAAATCTTTGCAACATTAATAGGTTAAAGTGCTATATCATTTTTGTTTATACACTTGACCCTTGAACAACACAGGTTTAAACTGCACAGGTCCACTTACATGCAGAAAAAAAAAAAAAAAAGAAAACAGTGCAGTACTTTACAGCACTTTCCTTATGATTTTCTTAATAACATTTTCTTTTCTCTAGTTTATTGTAAGAATACAATATATGATACATATACAAGGTATTTGTTAATTGACAGTTCATGTTATTTTTTTTTAATTTTTATTTATTTATGATAATCACAGAGAGAGAGAGAGAGAGAGAGGCAGAGACACAGGCAGAGGGAGAAGCAGGCTCCATGCACCAGGAGCCCAACGTGGGATTCGATCCCGAGTCTCCAGGATCGGGCCCTGGGCCAAAGGCAGGTGCCAAAACGCTGCATCACCCAGGGATCCCGACAGTTCATGTTATTGATCAGGCTCTTAGGCAACAGTCAGCTATTAGTAGTTAAGTTTTGGGAACAACGTCATATTTGGATTTTTGACTGCAGAGGAGGAATGGCACCCTTTAACCCCTTCATTGTTGAAGAGTCAACTGTATTTTCAGTTTTTGATTTCTAACAAACACTTTTCTATATTGGAAGTTGATCCATTATAAAAATCCCGTTAAAATGCCATATGAAAATCCTATAATAAAATAAAATAAGCAAACAACTCCTAATTGATCTTCACCATAAATACGAGTTTCCACTTGGCATAACACATCCATATGGGTAATGACCAGTTTCAGTCATCAGAGATATGACAGTAAGGCTAAGAGGAAAGGCAGCTGCCATTATACGGGGATTGCTATATAACTTTTTCTGTTAAAATGGATTCTATTCTAAACTTCAGGTACAATAATGACATTGATATTCAATATAATTTGATTAAATTTTATGGAGGATCTATATTCAAGAAGACAATAACATGCAAGTTTGAGGAAAAGGTGGTAAAGCTTTCTTCATTATTTAATCTTGTGCTGGGAAATAGATGTTCTATAATAACTCAGATGAGTGAAGGAAAAGCTATTAATGCTTCCTAGATGAGTGCTTCCAGAATCTACCTCTTTTGATGTTGAAGTTAACAAAAGACTTGGAGGGGCTGAATCATGCTTGTCTGATTGTGGATAATGAAATCAGCAGGAGCAAGGACGATGGCACATGGTGTAATTCATATCTGGTAACAGTCTTTAGAGAAGAGTTGAGGTGTGGAGCTGAAATCCAGCTCTGGATAGCTGGCCGATCCTATGGAGCACCTTTTAAAATTTCATCTCTTCAAAGATCACTCCTTCCCAATACTTATAAAGGCAAATATAGGCTATCAGAGGCCCTAGCTATGTTACTTAAAAGAATGGTTTGGAGACTCCTGAATTACTCCATGGATTTGAAGACCAAAAGTCCAGCAAGGCTGCTTGGTGAGATTATGATAGATCAACATTCAAACTGGCCCTTGACGCCATCCTGGAGACCCGGGATCGAATCCCACGTCAGGCTCCTGGTGCATGGAGCCTGCTTCTCCCTCTGCCTGTGTCTCTGCCTCTCTCTCTCTCTCTCTGTGACTATCATAAATAAATAAAAAATTAAAAAATAAATAAATAAATAAACTGGCCCTTGATCAATCATAGATATAGGATACCCCAAATGACCACCTGGTCCCAAGCCTTATGTCTAATTATTATGTCTAACATAATCCTTATGTTTAAGGATTGGGAAGAGTACCAGTCCTTCAGAGCATTTATAGTGAACAGACCCCAAAGGTGATTCTGAGAAACATTTCTTTGATGACATGTCTCTGACTACTTTTGGCCTAGGGGATGAGTTTATTGTGTGCTGCCATTCTTGAGTATGTGATTTTCCTTTTCATTTCATACTTCTGTTTCATCCATCCTTCTGAGGTTCAACTAATTAGCCACATGGATGTTTCTTATAAAATCATACATTGGGAGTGTATGGCTGGCACCCACCGGACACACTCACTAGATTTGTTTTGCATTGCCACCTTTGAGCAACTGCTCTTTTTTGCCAACTATCTATTGGCAATTTTGCCAATGAGAATGAAGCTAAAACAAAAATCAAAAAAAAAAAAAAAAAAGGGAAATGATAACTCTCAGAGGGACATCCTGGCAGAAATATGCTATAACAAATTCTAAGAATCCTTTATTGGTCTTCTGGCTTCTGAAAAGGACCAAATCTAGAGAACTTCTCTTTGGATTACCTTTATTCTCTTCCCTTCAGCTAATTTGTGAATTAAACGAGGGCAAACAAGGTCCTGGCTTTGAAGGGACATAGCCTCAAGGCTTTAATTTGGAGCAAACAAAGCATTTACAGCAGCTTTCTGGCAGGTGTAGAATATCACCACATTGTTGAATATTTAAAAGCGAGGCATGTTTCCAACCCTAAAGTCTGTCCCCCAATTGATAAGTCTCTTTTTATTAAATGCATTTTAATTACTTAATAATTAGACCTTCCATAGGAGGAGATGGGGATCCTGATAGTCTGCCAAAGAGGCTAGAGGGCAAAGCAGAAGAATGTGCCATTTTCAGATTAGAATTTTTAAAAAGGAATAGGCCTAGTCTAAGGGTGTGCACATGGATCGGGGCCTCCCTAGAGGCAGAGAGTCTTGGCATAAACCTGGACTGTGAAATGCTTTATTTCTAGGTTTGCTTAAAAGCCAAAGTAGTTTAGAATTCAATGAATGAAAGTGCACAGCTAAGATATTCAAACTTTCTGACTCTCTGGATCTGATGGAAAGGTTTCTCATAGTCTGTGTAGTGTGTATATACACGGGTGGAAGGGTCCAGAGAGACTATTGTTCTCATTATTTTAATTCTGGGAGCCTAACACTTTTGATGTCCCTGCAGATTTAGCAGCTTTTCATTCATTGCCATGGTGATATTTTACCTCACTTTTTTAGCATCACAAAGGAAAAGCCTAAATGAAAAATGTTTGCTGCTTTTGCTATTAACATTTCTACTGCCTCTGTGACAGCCAGCGGTTTGGGTTGTGCCTAACTCCTGAGGAAATAGGTATTGGCTGGAACCTGACTGATGGCTGCAGCCCTTGCTCAGGCAGGGGCTGGGCAGGGGCTTGCCCCCAGATCACTGGTAACCTCCTTCCAGGGGCAGTGATTTGGAAGCAAGGGAGGATGGGGAAATTTCATTCAGAATGGATATCACCCATTGACAATATAAACTTACGTTGGTTGGTTAAAATGTTCATGGATGCACTAAGCGTACTCAGTCAGTCCAACCCCCCACCGCAATCTTTCAAATGAAAGCCTTCATGGTTTGACTTCCCGTATGTACATCAGTCTTTGCTCTTTTTCACATCCCCTGAAGAAATACCTAGTTTCTCCCTATCTTTTTGCCAACGTAGCCATCGCTTTCCTTCCTAGACTCTGCAATGTTTAGACCCTGGGATATTTGCCGAAACCAAATATCTTATGGATAATACATTTTTTCATTCAACAACTATTTGATGGACAATGATATGCCATGCACTGTGCTAAGTCTGAGTGCAGAATGCAATAGACCTGGCCTTGCATTTGTGGAGTTTTACAGATTAGCCAGGAAGATTGCGGTTAAATCGATGCCAGCGTTAATTAGTAATAGTTGAAGTGAGTGCTTCAAAGGAGACAACTAGAGATGACTGGTTCTATCTAGGCTTAGGGGAGTTGCCTCTCTGAGGACCTGAGAATTCTGGTATGGCACTGGGCACTGTTAAATCCCGGGTCTTCAAGGGCTGTGTTGGTGAAGAGCTTAAAAGAGCAAAACCTTCACTCTTCCTTGCATGGGTAGGTCGTAAATGTTCTGGGAAAGAATTGTGGTTATGGCTGTTTAACAGGCCTCGAGCAGCATCAAAAAAGTAACATATATAAATGGGCCCTTAATGAATTCTTTTACTATTAAAACCAGTACTAAAGAATAACTGAAGGATCTTTTACAAAAATCAAAATAAACAGGGTGAGACCCATTTATCCATGGTACTTGCGTAATGGTTGTCTATCTCTTGCTAACAGCACTTAATACTTACTGTGAAATTATAATTAGGAGAGTTGACATCAATAAAATTTCTGATCCCGAAGCCCAGGCACTTTTTCTGATTATTAGGAACTTATAAAACTTGAATTATAAGGCTCTGGGTTTATAATTTCTGGGACAGGAGATAAAATGGAGCCATACATGTCTGACTTTTCCAAATACAAAGCAATATGTTCTTTCCTTTTAACAGTTCCCAAACTAATCCCTCCAGAAGTGTGTGCTGGTCTTTGTCAGTTGTGTGAACCTGCAAGGTGACTGGTAGGGGACACTTGCAAGGAATCCAGATGTTGGTAGACTGAAAGTTGCCATACATCCTGGGTCAGACTAAGTATGGAGGTAAGAACTTTGACTGCAGTTTATTTTTGGAAACGGCCTTTCCTCCAAGGCTAACAGTGAAAGGCCTCCATGAAAGCCTCAAAAATAAACTTATTAAACAAAAAAGAAAAAGAAAGCTCATATACAATTTTTAGTAGTGCCATATTTTAGGCTGACGTTTGTCTGTAAGAATTCAATCCAGGGCACAATGTGCTTACTCAACCACAGAATGTGTCCAGCACTGTGCAGGTTCTTGGGGGTTGAGGAGTACGGGGGTACTGATCTATAGAAGAAACGCCTCGTGAGACATTTCCATGGGTTGGGGAAATAAGATGTTTTAAGAAGTACAATAATTCAGTACTAAAACAAACAATCCTACTATGGTAAGCCTTTGAATGAGTTTTGCTCCTATTCTACTTCCATCTGTGAAGGAGAGACAGTGACACTTACAGGTCTGTTGTGAGGATTGAGTGAGGTGATTTCTAAAGGTACTTATTATAGTGCAAATGATAAAAACTGAGACCTTACCTGAAGCCATCCAGCTGGTTAACTGGTGAAGCAGAAAAGGGACCCCAGATAATCTGACATCCATATGTTTCCTTCTTTACTGTCCCAGACTGCCACTGAGTATGTTAGACTGTGATAGAGCCAATACTCAAATGCAATTATCAACGTTTAGAGGTTTCAGTGCTCTTTTTAAACATTTAGAGTCACCTAGAACCTCAACAAATACTTGTGTATTTTGTTTTTCTTTCAGTAGATATTTGATATACTCTGGAGACATAAGATACCACTTGCCCCCCCCACCCAAAACTCCACATATACAAACATATAAACATCTTTCAGCCTTCTAGTGATATAATTGGCTTTGTCATATTATTTATAAGTTACCAGTGCTATTAAAATTCCAAAGATACTGAGATGATTTCCAGGAAGCAAGATTTGAGAAAAAAAGGTTGTTTTTTTTTTTTTTTTTGAGTCAGTACCTTAAGAATAACTACAGTTTTAATATGTAGATATTTCCCTCTTTATAGGAAACATGAGAAATACAGTTAAGAGAAAGCAGGTTTAGGGAGCAGACCAGTTCAATAGATCCAAAAATTATTTTGTAGGAATTGTGGCAGATGGGCCTGGAAAGTGCCTTGTGCTAGATTCTCAGGTATCAGCATCTAGGGTACAAGACAATACTAGAAAAAACTGGGGACATTGGAGTTTCTTAAGTGAAGCAAGACCTTTGGTGATTTAGGAACACGGATCTTTTACTATGTTTGGAATATATTACTGTGAGAAAAGAGTAGACACTGGAAGATCACTTGTGCTATGATTACAATGGATCAGATATGTTGGAGTCAAACTTTTTTCAGGAAAAGCTCTTGTGGACCAAGAAGCTATTTATCATGTGGATCCAGTTAAAATTAAACGTGGATCTCTCTATGAATGAAGCGTGGAATCATTTGTATTGCCTTAGAGCATTAAATGGCTCTTCCGAAAATACTGTATTTCATTTCTACAAGTTACAGTGAGTTTAATGTTCATTACTAGGTGCTCATACTCATACCTTGAAAATATTGTACTATGGTGATAGCCTATAACTTCTTCTTTTAATACTGTTGTTAGGTCATATGCACCACCAGGAGATGTGACTGCTAAAATTCGGCATAATATTGGGAGCGTTAATTTAAGCCATAGAGAGCCTTGTAAACTTACAATTGCTTTTTGATGTGTTGGGTTTGCTTTGCAGAGACAAAAAGAAAAAGGTACAGATCATGTTTATAATTGCTCACCATGTCAAAAATCAACTACTTGAACTTTTCAAACATTATTACATCATTAAATTTTAAGAAGGATGCAATTCTGACCTCATTTATTAAAATATGAAATAATCATAGAGCACATACTGAAAAAGCACGTGGAATATTGGTCAATTCCGTTAAGTCTAATTTATAGATATACAATCTTATGTCATGTGTATGATTCCTCTACCCCCAGTTGAGGTTTATGTAAAGGAAATATCAGCTTGAATTCAGCTATACCTCTTTTTATTGCACTTTGCTTTATTTTGCTTCCTAGATACTGCATTTTTTACAGATCTAAGGTTTGTGGCAACCTTGTGTCACACTAGTACATTGGCCCCATTTCTCCAATAGCATCTGTTTACTTTGTGTCTCTGTCACATTTCAGTAATCCTCTAGTGTTTCGAACTTTTTTCATTATTATTATATTTGTGATGCTCATCCATGATCAGTGATTTTGATGTTATGATTGTAATTATTTTGAGGTACCGTGAACCACACTCATATAAGATGGCAAACTTAATCTATAGATTAAGAATTATAGAATGTTCTGTGTGCTCTGATTGCTCTGTCAACAGGCATTTCCTGCACATTTTTCCCTCTTTTTGGGTCTTCCTGTTCCCTGAGACACAATAATATTGAAATTAGACCAATGAATAACTTTCTAGTGGCCTCTAAGTGTTCAAAAGGAAAAATAATACATCTCTCCTATTAAAACAAAAGCTAGAAATTAGTAAGCTTAGTGAGGAAGGTAAATCAGAAGCCAAGACAACCCAAAAGCTAGGCTTCTTGCCCCAAACTATCAACCAGATTGTGAATGTGGAGGAAAAGCTCTTGAAGGAATTTAAACGTGCTATTTCTGTGAACATACAAATGATAAGAAAGTGAAACAGACTTACTGCTGATACAGAGAAAGTTTAGTGGTCTGGATAGAAACTCACAGCAGCCACAACATTCTCTTAAGCCAAAGCCTAGAAATAAAGCAGGATCCTAAATCTCTTCAACTCTATGAAGGCTGAGAGGGATGAAAAAGCTGCAGAAGAGAAGTTTGGAGCTAGCCGTGGTTGTTCAATGGATTTTTTGTTGTTGTTGTTGTTCAATGGATTTTAAGGAAAGAATCCATCTTAATAATATCAAAATTCAAGAAGAAACAGCAAATGGTGATATAGAAGCTGCGGCAAGTTATCCAGAAGGTCTAGCTAAAATAATTAATGAAGGTGGCTACTCTAGACAACAGATTTCCAATGTAGACAAGATATCCTTCTATTGGAAGAAGATGTTATCTAGGACTTTCATGCCTGGAGAGGGGAAGGCCAAGCTTCAAAGGACAGCCTGACTCTCTTATTAGGGACTATTGTATCTAATGAATTTAAGTTGAAGGCGAGGCTCATTTACCATTCTGAAAATTCTGGGGCTCTTAAGAATTGTGCTAAATCCACCTGCCTATGCTCTGTAAATGGAACAACAAAGCCTAGATGACAGCACATGTGTTTACAACATGGTTTACTGAATATTTTAAGCCTACTGTTGAGACATACTGCCCAGAGAAAAAAATCATTTCAAAATATTACTGCTCTTTGTCAATGCATCTGGTCACTCAAGAGCTCTGGTGGAGAGTCACAGCAAGATTAATGTTTTCATGCCTGCTAGCACAACATTTATTCTGCAGCCCATAGGCCAGCGAGTAATTTTGACTTTCAAGTCTTATTTAAGAAATTCATTTTATAAGGCAATAGTTGCCATGGATAGTGACTCCTCTGACACAACAAGGCAGTCAACTAAAAACCTGGAAGGGATTCACCATTCTAGATGCCACTAATCACATATGTGATTCATGGGAAGAGGTCAAAATACCAACATTAGTAGGAGTTTGGAATAAGTTGATTCCAACCCTCATGGATGAGTTGAAGGGGTTCAAGATTTCACTGGAGAAAGTATTACAGATGTGGTGGAAATAACAAAGGAACTAGAATTAGAAGTGGTGCCATGACTGATTTTTGCAATTTGATGATAAAAATTGAATAGATGAGGAGTCACCTCTTATGGATGAGCAAAGAAAGTGGTTTTTTGAGATGGAATCTACTCGGGGTGAAGATGCTGTGAAAATTATTGAAATGAAAATTAAGAATTTGGGACATTACATAAACTTAGTTGAAAAGCAGCTGCAGAGTTTGAGAGGACTGACTCCAGTTTTGTTTGTTTGTTTTGTTTTGTTTTGGTTTGGTTTGGTTTGGTTTTTTTCTGACTCCAGTTTTGAAAGAAGTTCTACTCTGGGTAAAATTCTATCAAATATTATCACATGCTACAGAGAAATTGTTCATGAAAGGAACAATCAATCAATGCAACAAACTTCATTATTGTCTTATTTTAAGAAATTGCCGCAGCCACCGAAGCCTTCAGCAACCACCACCAATCAGTCAGCAGCCATCAACAGAAAGGCAAGACCATCTACTGGCAAAAAAAGATTTCAACTTGTTGAAAGCCCAGATGATGCTTAGCACTTTGGGGCAAGAAAATACTTTCAAATTAAGATATGTTGCATAATGTTTTTGGACACTTAATAGATTATAATACAGTGTAAACATAACTTTTATATGAACCAGCAAAATAAAAAGTTCATTTAACTTACCTTATTACAATATTCACTTTATTGAGGTGCTCTAGAACTGAACCTACAATATCTCCAGGGTGTGCTTATACTCTTTCATTTAATATTTCATTCTATTTTATTTATTCTCTAGAACTTAGTGAGTTTTTGGAATATCACATACATTTAGATGTAAAATAGGTGTTGAGAACTGTATCCAATGTGTATAACCTAAATAAGACTGTATAGCTAAATATATATAAGTATCCAGATATTTTATCAACTTAAGCAAAATATTTTATTCTTACCTGTTTTTTTGTTTTTTTTAAACATTTTTTTTAATCTTTATTTATTTATGATAGTCACAGAGAGAGAGAGAGGCAGAGACATAGGCAGAGGGAGAAGCAGGCTCCATGCACCGGGAGCCCGATGTGGGATTCGATCCCGGGTCTCCAGGATCGCGCCCTGGGCCAAAGGCAGGCGCCAAACCGCTGCGCCACCCAGGGATCCCTCTTACCTGTTTTATAAAACATAATTTGCATGTTTATTTCCTTGGCTACAAAATAAAGTATGAGATGTGGAGACCAAGAAAAAAAACTATTAAATGAAAAAAAAGTGTTTGAAAATCTATTGTCCTATATAACCCTCACACAATCTGGCCAACTATTCATTGCAGTTTTGCCTTGTGTGGTTTGTACAAGCCATTCTCTGTTTAAATACTTGCTTTAAATCTATACTTTAGCAATCAGGTGTAGATTAATGTTCTTCTTTTGAATAGACTCTAGACACTACATTACGAAGAGTGTAGAACCTGGACTTTGAACAATGAGCCAGGACACAAGTTAACAGATTCCTTTTGTTCTTTACTCAGTGGTAAATCTAGCATAGTTATTAATTCTGGATAATAAATAAGAATAGAATTATGCATGTGGTTGGCACTCCCTGCAGATACATTTGTTGTGTGGAGACAAACAAGTCCATGGATCCAGATTCTAAAGCCTCAGCTGGGGATCCAGATGAATAATTTTAGTACCTTATATGTGGGCTAAATTTTGATTGATAAATTAATATTTGCCCATGTATAAATGGTTCTGCATGGTCTAGAATTAATCGTTTGTACTAAAGAACAACCTTAATACTGCATTTATAGATCTGCATGTCTGTTAATGTGAACGAAGATATAATGAGTGGTAAACAATCTTTGGCAGCACCTACATATCCCATGTGTGATATTGCTATAATTTCCTATTTCATAGATTCAGTTATCTGGTGGCTCAAATATTCTAATATCTGAAAGAGATATGGGATTCCACTATCACCTAGGGAAGGAGACTTTTCTACAGGTTTATGATTGTCTCCCGTATTTTTTTTTTATTTTATTTTTTTTTTAATTTTTATTTATCTACGATAGTCACACACAGAGAGAGAGAGGGGGGCAGAGACACAGGCAGAGGGAGAAGCAAGCTCCATGCACCGGGAGCCCGACGTGGGATTCGATCCCGGGTCTCCAGGATCGCGCCCCGGGCCAAAGGCAGGCGCCAAACCGCTGCGCCACCCAGGGATCCCTGTCTCCCGTATTAAATTATGATGTTTAAACTAAGTCATCTTGCCTTTCCCCTTTGGACTCCAACACAATTTTTATCAGATTGTCATGAAAGTTAGGTTTATGAGAATTAAAAGACCCAAAATAAAACTAATAGTAGTTAAAACTGAGCACAAGTAGAATTTGTTATTGACTACATATTCATGGAAGATTTATTGGTAAAATTTGATCCCAGACCTAGGAAATTTTGACTTCGTTAAAACAAATCTATAAAATAAAATAAAAAAAATCACAGTAACATAAAATATGATCAGAAAACCTTGAGATGAACCCCAAAATGATGAATGAATTAAGTTTTATAATGAAATGCACATGCAATGAAAACAATTCCAGTAAGATACAAGTGAAAATCAAAATATTGGAATATTACCTGTATTGAATGAAACATGAATCAAGGAATTTAAAATTATTTAATTAAATGAACTCTAGAAAATAAAATTGCTAATGTTCTATCAGTGATGGCATAATTCATTCAAATTTGTTTGTTTGTCATTATTTAAAAAATGTTTTCTCAGTTAAAGCCCTAGGGTCATAAATATCCATCTGTTCACAAAAAGGGGGCTCAAGAGGGCAGGATCAAAATATTTTCTACCCTTCTCATGTGCAACATCATGATGTAGGAGACTTCTTTTTCATCATGCTCATGCTCAGTAATGGCCAAATTATTTTCTTTTTGTTATTTTTTTTTCTTTTCCCTGCATTTGCTTAATCATCCATATGAATGCATCTTTTTTCATGAGTTAATTGTATATGAACATCACAGTGGTTGTGTGGGTTGAGTTAGCTCTTACCCCATATTACCACCCATAAAAATGAAACAAGTTGCCAACGGAATCATGCAGAGTAGATGGCCCAGTCAGGTTAGAAACATAAGCTAATCTAATTCATTTTCTCAGTATCCCACAACCGTAAATGGAACATACTGATAATCATTGACCTTAAACAGTCCACCCATACAAGAGTGTTCTCTGTTATTGTAATTGGTGGTTAATGCTACTCATCTTTCTTGAAATGGCTGGAGGCTATGCCGTATCACCAGTCTTTTGTGAATCTCCTTAACTTCATAGTTCTTTTTCCAAAGCCTTGTAATTGGAAGCACACAGGACCAGGATTCAGAAGAACTAGATCTTCGGGTGCCTGGCTGGCTCAGTCAGTAGAGCACAGGATTCTTAATCTCAAGGTCATGAATTCAAGTTCCACAACTGAGTTTAGTGCCTGCTGAAAAATAATAAATATAAAATAAAATAAAATAATAAAATAAAATAAAATAAAATAAAATAAAATAAAATAAAATAACCAGGTCTTTGTAGCATTGTGTGAATGTGTGTGTGGAATTCCATTTCTCTGAACCTCAATTTATTTCCTTGTGTGTAAAATTAGGATGATCCTATGTACTCTGTTTATTTTACAAGGCAGCTTTATGAACTAAGAATGACAAAATAGTAAGCTTCTAGGGATTAATGGCAATATCTTCATCCTTTTTTTTTAAGCTACAGTAACTGTTGTAATGCCAGACACATAACATGGTAGGACAGTAAGAGCAAAGGAGATAAAATGTGACAAAACATGAAATACAATCTTCTATGAAGAATACAGGTGTGATTATTTTCATTGGTGATTATCATTCCTTATCTGAAAGATTATCCTTCCGTTCTTGTTTTTCCCCTAGGACCACTGAGGTTTCTGTCCCAGACAGATTCTGTCACAGGCTTTATGGGGGACACGGTCCTACTCAAGTGTGACGTCATTGGGGAGCCCATGCCAACCATACATTGGCAGAAAAACCAACAAGACCTGCCTCCCATCCCAGGAGACTCCCGGGTGGTGGTCTTGCCCTCTGGAGCCTTGCAGATCAGCAGACTTCAACCAGGGGACATTGGAATCTATCGGTGCTTAGCCCGGAATCCAGCCAGCTCAAGAGCGGGAAATGAAGCAGAAGTCAGAATTTTGTCAGGTATGGCTGTGCTCTTTCTTTGCTTCAGAATTACGTTCTTTGAAGTAGTTTGAACCACGACTTTTCCTTTTGCAAATGCTTTGTAATTGTCTTTAAGTTCTGGGGTTTTGTTTTATATGCATTTTCTTTCTTTGTTTCTTTGTTTCTTTGTTTACTTGTTTCTTTGTTTCCTTGTTTCTTTGTTTCTTTGTTTCTTTCTTTGTTTCTTTCTTCTTTCTCTTTCTTTCTTTTTTTCTAAATGAACCATTCAATGAGGCTATGCCAAAAGCTTTTCTTATTCTTCCCAGTCTCATAGTGGAAGTTTTCAGAGAAACACGTATTTTCCTTATAGTTGGCTTCATTTATGGATGCTTTCACTCATCCCATTAATAAGCAATGAGTGCTTCTTTGTGTAAAGATTGCTGCTAAGCATCATTATTGTATTGTTTTATTATCCTCTGATAACATTATAAGAGGTAGTGACCATTATCCCCATTTTCCAAGGATGAAGGTGGGCTCTGCAAGATGAAGAACCTTCCCCAGGTTAATACTGGACATTCATTTACTCATCGATTGATATACTCATTTCTGAGAAGCATTATGCTAAGTGTAAGGATGTAGTAATGATTAAGACTGACACAGAGCCTGGCTTATTAGAGTTCTAGGTGAATATGGACGTGTAAGTCATTACAATAAAGTGTGACTCTTGTTACTATGGTAAGGAACATTGTTTCTCTCTATGTCTTACCTTCTTTTCTCTCCACTGGCACATCTAAGACTCTGGGATCCTTTGCCTCTCCTAAATAACCCAGGTTAGACTGGAGATTTTCTAACATCTCTTCTCTTCCAATAACTGCTACTATCTTCTATCTATGTAACATCTACTTTCTCACTTAGTGACACTTGTAGAGTTTGCAAAGACTCACTTCTGAACATCACAAAGAAGGCACACACTTGAGTAGTTGTGGCAGGCTCACTATCAAAGCATTGATGTTGGCTTTTGTCTTGGCTTGTGGAGTGTAGTTATCAAAGTCCTTGAGCTAGGTAGAGGGTAACATTTCTAAGTCACTTCAAAAGTGCACTGGCAATTTAAACATTTCCAGCTACTTTGATAAGGACATCTCTGAAACCTCTTCTAATTCTTTTGTGTACTCTCTCTTCCATCAGTCACAGGGATTCTGACTTAAATGTGTCAATAACCATCAGCACCACTGTTTCCTTCCATCCACTAGGCAGTGACAGATGCAAATGTGGCATTTATTCCCAACACACATATGCATTTATTTAGGCATCCATTAGATACACAAAGATTTTTAAATATTTATATTCATATGTCCTTAATAATGCATCTAAGTCAATCAGATGGGAAGCCTAGGTAAGCCACATAGAAAATTGGCAAGACTATGTTAGCCTATCTTAATATGACTGAAAGGTCTGTTTCCAGAGGTATTAAGGGATAAAGTTGGACTAATTAAATATTAAATGTGAAATAGGAAGTTTTGAAAGACACAGAGACATAATCATCAAATCACCATTTACATTTATTTATTCACCTTGTAAGATACATTTGCATTGTAATCTGTGGAGATTTATTAAAGCCAAATTTCATATTGTTAGTTTGGCTAAGTCAAAAATATGTTGGGGTACTTTGGAGATGTGTGGATATTTTTTTTATCTGAATGGAAACTGAAAATTTTTGAAGTCATTATAGTTAATGATAAATTTTCTCCAAGTTCTGTTAATTCAAATATAAACTTAAGAAAAGTTTGAGGTGGGCTAGTAAACATACACACACACACACACACACACACATTATTGCCATACTTGGTTACACCTGTCTCACATGCTATTGACCACATAAGGATCTGCTAAAGGAGCATATGTTTGTCCCGTTTATCCTTGACTTTGCAAGTTGATTTAGAGGTCAAATATACAGATCCACAACGAGCACAAAATTGAGTGAGAGAATGAATGATTGGATGGATGGAGGTCAATCTCAGTTTCTTTTAATTGCCACTTATGGTTTTCTCATTTTTTAAATCTAGCTAATCCTTTCTGAATCAATTTCTGTTTTCTGTAAGTATCAATCTAAAGAAGTAATAAATTACATAGATAGATGACCCACTCTATTCTTGTGCTTATTTAATCAGGTAGGATGGAGTGAATTAAAATAGGAAACCATCAAATTATTAATATCTCTTATAAGCATCAAAGTGGTACCCAAATGGTCACCACTCTTTAAAAAGATATATCTCCTTCATGATCATTTAAGCACCATCTTGACTGATGATGTTATCTGTTTTTGTGAAACAAATGAAACATAAATGTTAATGTGTGTAGAGAGTCATCTAGTACTAATTAATATATAATCTGATATTCTATTCAGGTTTATGTAAAATAAAAGTTGCCCCTTTTATATATTAAGTGCTCATGCTTGAATGTCACCAAGTAACTGAGATCCATTAAATTCAGATTTTAAGAATCAAATAGTTCTTTTGAGATGTTGCTTTTCAACAAGCAATGTCAGTCTGTTTATTAAGTAAATAAATACCTTATTCAACAAAATTTGACTGAATTTTATATGCCTGTCATCGTGCTGGTTGCTAGGAATACAAGCTCAGGAGACTGTGCCCTAAAACAGCAATAGCGTAGTGGGGAAAACAGGCAAAGCAAGTAGACTGTGCTGTGAAGGAAGAAACAGAATGGCATTCCCTCACATAAAAAGAAACACCAGGTGCCAATTTTGAAAAGCAAGTAAGTGTACACCAGGACAAAAGAGCAGCACCAGCACAGCATAGAGAAAGGAGACATAATAGCTTTTCAGGGGACCTGAACTAAGTCTTTTTAACTGGGTCATAGGGCACGGGGAGGGTAGGAGCAGACAAACTGGAAGTATGGGAGATAAACTGAAGGGAGGCAGATAAGATAGGATGTGCAGCATTAACCTGGAGGGAATTAACCCATAGTGGCTACTAAAGTAGCATCAGACAGGGTACAGAAATGAAGACGAGGGAGGAGATCTTAATTAAGGATAGATCTCAGAAGCATATCACATAAGGCGTATGAGGGAGAGGATGGGGTCCAGGCTCAGTAAAGGCTAGGTGGTGGTATTTAACCGGAGACAGGGTATGGAATAGTGGTGCTATTCAAGTGGTGCTATTTGGTGTTCAAAATAAATTGCAGATTTTTAGATGAGATTTCCCCATAACATTTTATATTTTCTAGATTAAATGAATAATTATTTATTTCATTCAAAGGTAGGGAAATCAGTAATTGATTAATGTTTTAAGACAGAAATTGAATTGTTTATGAGGAATTATACATTTTTAACAGAGTAAGTTGATATTAAATTGTCGTAAAGGTTTTTGTTTTTGTTTTAATATTGACAATACACCACTAAGTAAGATTCAGATGGTTTAAGATATTTTGTCGCATGTGATGGGGAACGAGGTATTGAGGAGCCACCAGGATTATCAAGTTCACTTTATTCAGTTCTCATAACATCTGAGTGCCAAGCAGTAGATTGAATTGCTGAATTATAAATCTGCTTTGGGCACTAAGGTTGACTAAAATAACTGGCCCATACACTGAAACTCTTATTTCAGTTTTCTTAATGGCCTAATTGAATTGATCAATTGGTAATTGAATCTATTGTTCATTCTTTTAACTGCAATTAAATGACTCTGGGTCCTGGGTAGACCTGAACTCTAAATATCTGTACAATTAGAAGCACTGCCTTTTAATGGAATCAATTAGACTAAAGTATATTTTGAATGATTTTTCTGTATTACATTTATTTTTATTGAAATGTATTTTAACAGAAACATTTCAAAATTCATATCATTTAAAGGAAAACTATCTTTTCAGTTTTAAAACAGTTTCAGAATTGTGTTCAACACGAAGAATTTATTATTGATGGGTACATGAAATTTTTTAATGTGACTAAATACTGCATATATTACAAAGTTAATTATATTTTGCTACCATTTCTTTTATAATTTCTGCAGAATAATAGTTTGTCAAAAAAAAAAAAAAAAGCAAAGGAGACACATTCTCTGTTTTTAAATTTACCATTGAGCCAGACAGTTAATTCATGTAGCCATATGATTAACATAAGGTAGGGAATGGTAAATTCAGGTAAACATATCTAGTTCCAAATCAGCACAAAGAATAAGTCAGTTCTAGGTGGAAAATTTGCAGACTCTGTAGAGATGATTCCTTTGCTAGATATTCTGGAATAACCATTTATAGGATGATAGCAGATATAAATCTGGAATGAGAAGCTGAACCTATTTTTTTGGAGAACCTTGAGTCTTATGCCTAGGAACATAGACGTGATTCTATTCCCTTTATTGATGGTTGGGAATCCTTGAAGGTTTTTGAGTAATATATTTCATGATATAAAGATACACAAAGAAAAACAGAAATAAGAAAGTGAAGAGCAAATTGGATTAATGTATTACTGATATTTTTGTATCACACTTAATGTTTTCACTGCATGAAAGGATTTTCCCATAGTTTGCCTTTTTTAAGGCTAGTTTTAAATAAAACTAGTTCTTACATCATGCTATAAATAGAATGCTATTAACCATTCATGGATCTAAGTTGGATAAAATGATTTCTTCTTCTCTCTTACATGTACATAGAAAAGAATGAAATATAAGAATATATTATATTTGAACGATGTGAAGTCCACATTTCCTAAGTATTATATCAGATTTAATTCAGATTGCATGAAGGAGTCAGCATGTGGACTACCACAGTCTGTTTCATATTGAGTTAATATTGATCAATTGAACTATTATTATAATAACTGGCTAAAAGCACAGAATATGACACTAGACTAAGTACAAATCTCAGTCCTACCACTTACGAGTGGTACAATGTAGGGCAATTTACTTAATCTAAATCCTTATTTATTTTACAAAATGTAGAGAATAATGTCACATATTTCTTAAGGTGGTTGTGAGGTTTTAACTTAAGAAGCAAATTCAATGTCTGGAATTGCTAAGTCCTTAGCAACTGTTGTAATTACTTTGGTATTTAGAAATTCCAGTCTTAAAGAATTTGATTCTCATGTCAAGACTATTTATCTGAGACTAAATTAACTAATTTTGAATCTGGATATCTAAGTACTCATTTGTTCAATGGTAGTTACTTGTATTTTATGCCATTTATCCACAGCATTATGTTTCTGCATTTGATTTTCACATCTATTAAAAGGCAGAGTATACTCAACTATTTTTTTTTCTAGCAATGCGTTGCTACATGATTTTCACCCTAACCTTTCCAACAATATTATTTTATTTGCTATATAAAATATTGCAAGAGGCACTAGCTTAGAAAGCAGAGTTAGAAGATAAATAAGACTTCTGGTGCTTGATCTTTATTAGCAATTACAGCAATTCACTGACTCTTCTAAAACTCTTAGTTTCTTTATCTGTTAAGAGAAGAGGTTGGCCTAGAACAGCCTTTCCAAATTTTCTCACTACCAAGGCCCTGATTTATTATGTCTTTCCACATTCATCTCCAACTCTGCCTTCATACTCACAGTGTTTAAGAGCTCAAGTTTGCTAGACAAACTCTAATTATTAAAAACTAGGGGCACCTGGGTGATTCAGTTGGTTGAGTGTCTGACTCTTGATTTTTGGCTCAGGTCAGGATCTCAGGGTCATGAGATAGAGCCCCCAGTGGGCTCTGTGCTGGAGGTAGAGACTGCTTAAGATTCTCTTTCTGCCTCTCTCTCTCTCTGTCCCTCCTCCCCATGCTCCCCATATTCTCTCTCTCTCAAATAAACAAACAAACAAACAAACAAACAAATAAATTGAGTGGTACCTGGGTGCCTTAGTCAGTTGAATGGCTGACTCTTGATTTCAGCCCAGGTCATGATCTTGTAATCCTGGGATCAAGCTCCATACTCAATGCAGAGTCTACTTGAGGATTTCTCTCCTTCTCCCTCTGCCTCTCCCACCACTCTCTCTCTCTCTCTCACTCTCTCTCTAAATAATCTAAATAAATCTACAAAACCCATGAAACTATAAGCCATACTAAGGCACAATCATTAAGTGTCAAAAATCAATTTCATAAACTATGAGATTATCCTCTTTTAAATTAATTTAGAAAATAATGGTTTTAAGCTGGTTTATATTGTCATAAAAAGCACACCAAAAGGAAATAGAATGCCTTTTATTATATACAACTGATGTAGTGAAATGACCAATTTCCATATCATGATGCATTCCACCCCCTAGCTCTCTACCATGATAGCTTTAGCTTGCCCTCTTTGAGAATCAGGGGTGGGCAGAGGATGGAAACAAATGAACAGTCATGCTATATTAGAATTACTTATTGTAAGTCAGGTCTTTTAACTAATGTAAGATAGTAGAGATAATCAGTGTTTCATATGGGGTTGATGAAATCCCATTCAAGTGTAATAAAGTTTATATATTAGTAAGCCTAAGCTGACTTGCAGTGGATACATAGACAATTTCCCTTTGATTCTTGAATTTGTTAAAAAAAAAAATCTTCATGTTTCAGTGCTTTTTTGGAGGCATCTATCTAGTCCAGAATTCCAAGTTAAAAGTATTTGAAATACTGGGGAATCTATTACATTCTTCTTGCCATGCCTATCATTCTAATATCACTAGGGATCACTCTTTCACCAGTTCCACCAGTTTTTCTATTTTCATTCTTGACCTTGAGTGATATTAGATATTGTTTATGTGACCTCTTAACTCCCATCCCCTGATATGTTGCTATTTCATATAAGGTCAAAAGCAAAAACAGTCTACCTGGGATTGTCCTCTATAAGAAGGAATGGAGACTCCTTGAAAAAGAGTCTTTCTTTTCCCAGGAGTCTTTTAGGGCTGATATATAGTCAGCTCTGCATTTACTAGGAATATGACACTTAGCAGCCCCAGGGCAGGCGTCTAAAGGGTCTGGCAATCTGCCCCGACTCACAAACAAGAGGCTTTCTCTGAGCATGTGTAGAAGCCAAGCCTATAACCTATGAGTGCAGAAGTCACAAAAATCAATGAAGAGACTGGTACAGCTTCCTTCTCTGGTCCTGCTTGGTATCAGTTTATTCCTAGAGCATAAAAAAGACATATTTAGTCATGAGCCATGGGCGTTACCTTTATTTTTTCAACATTGGCCCAATAGAAAATAACCCAAGTCCTTTTTTTTTTTTCGTTCTTTAACAAAAACAACAGTTAGAATAAATAATTTGCTAGAAAAATTTAAATGCTACTGTATGCATTTATATAAATTATGAAGATTTCTGGGTTCTCTAAACTAACTTTGACATATCATAATGACAGCATTTGTTTTCTGAGACTCTACTGTCAGCTGTGACATTACCAAAAAAAAAAAAAATCATTCTATAAATGAAAAACCACTTCCTTCAACCCTGCTACAAAATGAAACTGATAGACTCAAAATTTGCCTGTGAGACAGAAGGGCTATAGCCATATGCCAATGATAAGAATAGACACTCCGCTTTCTTCTTCCAAACTCTATCTACAAATAGCAGTATGTGTGTGTACATGGGGAAAGAAAGAGGAAATATGAACAGATGTAGGAATATTTACAGAGAGGGAATGTCATTTTTAGTACTGAATTGGTGTAAATGAGGAAGGGAAGTAATAGAATCATGGAGTGATGACTACTAGCTCCTGAGAAATGGTTCTCTTCTCTGTTCAAAGCTTCTTGGCTTTTAGCCAGATGGAGGGTTTTTTTTATTATTATTATTATTAAATACATTTTGACTCCTATGATCAGTCTGGATTAGGCTGGTTTTTAATAAAAGACACTCTAAACACAGAGTTAGAAGGAGTTTGATGGAATTTTTCACTCAGAGCACATATTATTATACCTGCTTGTGTTTGAAGACAACAAGGTACCTGCTGAATTTCCTGAAACAGAACTAGATGGGGGATGGCTAAGGAGCCAGCAGGTGAACAGTTGGTTAGCTTGAAATTGAGGATGCAGACAGGGAACTCACTCTGTGAAGTTAAATTAATTTGTAACTCTTATGCCTGGGAAGAAATCAAAGAGAATATCCCACTGTAGCCTGCAGTGTCCTTTCATTTCCAATTGGAAAAAAGTGTTTGATATTCCATTGAGGCAGGCATTTAATAAAGAAAACCAGAGTATACAACAAGAAAAAAAATATTTTGCATTCAGAAAGCATAAAAATTAAAAGCAAGTATTGGTTATTTTGAGGAATATAGTTATTAAGCTGTGAAAACTGGTATTTTTTTTCTTGCTGACACAGATGCCAACAGTTCATAATTAAATTTCTGCCTGCCTCAGTTATTCTTTAGATTTAGCCATGTAAGTTTAGTGTTACCCAGGAAAATGGCCCCATGAAAAGAAAGTCATTGTCATCACAGGGTGAGCATGCATTCTGCTATGCATGGGATTAGTTCAGGCACATCTAACGTCCTAAAATAATGATAAAGAGAGTTACTTTCCACTATAAGATGTACCCATCCAGGGCAGCCCGGGTGGCTCAGTGGTTTAGCGCCTGCCTTCGGCCCAGGGTGTGATCCTGGAGACCCGGGATCGAGTCCCACATCGGGCTCCCTGCATGGAGCCTGCTTCTCCCTCTGCCTGTGTCTCTGCCTCTCTCTCTCTCTCTCTCTCTCATGAATAAATAAATAAAATCTTTAAAAAAAATATGTACCCATCCAATGTTGGATAATATATGTAGAGTCTGATTACCTATAATGAGGTAAATCACAAATCACACAAAATCATGTGGCCTTGACATATTTGGGGAAATCTGGGAATGCAAAGTCAATTTTAGCTTCCAACTAGGTCACAGACTCAGGTAATTTGGCCACTGTAACATCTAATAGAAATATTTTTATTGAAATGCCCTAAAATGGAAAGTACTCTCTCTACTTTCACCAGTGTGCCTTCTCTATGACTCTGGCTAGTGGGCTCTGAAGACAGTTGAGTTCTTATTTCTAAACGTGAAGTCTAGGTAAATGTGTCAGGTTATATGATCCAAGATGCTTCTTGACTTTTAATAATCTCTTACTGAAAGACAGTGACTGGGAATACTGAAGTTTTTCAATCCCTTCACAAATGAAAGTAGTAGTAGTAGTAGTAGTAATAATAATAATAATAGTAATAATAATAATAATAATAAAATAGCAATAAGAAGAATAAAGAGGAAGAATGACATTTACTTTTTTTTTTATTTTTTATTTTTTTAAGTAGGCTCTGTGCCCAGCATGGAGTCAAAGCAGGGCTTGAACTCATGACCCTGAGATCAAGACCTGAGCTGAGACCAAGAGTCAGACACTTAATCAACTAAGCCCCCCAGACCTCTCCTACTTTATCAATTTCTACTTCGAGGATGCAGAACTATTCCCATTTGAAAGGAAATAGGCTTCTTGAATGTCTCAGAATATAGGCTAATTTGTTGAAACTGTCTACATCACTTCTCAAAGTATGGTCTAGGGACTCAGTGTTTCTCAAGATGCTTTTATGTGATCTGCAGAGTCAAGCCTATTTTAATGATAATACAATATTTTTGGTATTGTTTCACCATGTTGACTAAGAATATCTTTCATGAAACAATGAAAATTATTAACTTTATTAATTCTTAATCCTTAAGTTCATAATTTTTTTTAATATTCTGAATATCAAAAGAGAAAACACTTAGGAAAGATGTCTAAATACATTATTTTTTAAATTTTTATGATCATTTGAGTTTCAAGCTGAATTAGCTACTTTTTTTATATGGAATACCATTTTTACTTGAAAGGGCAATCAACAGAAAAACTGTAGCTATTCAGACTTGGGTACTACTAGTTATACGTTTCTCAAAAATGAACAAAGTGAGCCAGTCAGTTTAAGGAAAATAGTATCTGCTGCCAAGGATGAAATTCAAGCTTTTAAGTTAAAATTAGAAATTTGGAAAACTTGTAACTGCCACTAGGAACTTGACAGCATCACAACATTAAAAGGCCTTTCTGATGGGATTGATGCTGATACTAACAAATGGGATTTTTTTGATAACTGTATAATGACATGTGTCAACGTTGGGAAGATCTGTCTAATTCTCCGTGCCATCCCAAATGACCGCAGATTGTTGTGACAGCATCACACATGGGTAACAGATCTATTCAAAACGCAAGATAAGACCAACAGATTTTTATATCACAGTGTGAAATTTCATCAATATGAGGTCAGATTCTACATTACAACTAACTTTTAAGAAACTACTTATTGGCATGGTGTTAAAAGATAAAGTCTACAATTATTTGAAAAGGCTATTAAAATACACCTTCCTTTTCCAGCTACATATCTAACAACAGATTATTTTCACATAATTCAACCAAATTAATATATCAGAACAAAGTTAATACAGAAAGTAACACAACAGTCTAGTTATTCTCTATTAAATCATTTGTTAAAAATTTTATAAAACTGGATGGCTCAGTGGTTGAGCATCTGCTTCAGGCTCAGGGCGTGATCCAGGGTCCTGGGATCCAGTCCCGCATCGGGATCCCTGCAGGGAACCTGCTTCTCCCTCTGCCTGTGTCTCTGCCTGTCTCTCTGTATCTCTCATGAATAAATAAATAAAAAATCTTTAAAAAATTTTTCACAAAACTTAAGGTGCCTACCTGGCTCAGTCAGTAGAACATACAACTCTTGATCTTGGGGTTGTGAATTTGAGCCCCACGCTGGGTATAGAGATTTCTTGAAAATAAAATCTTTAAAAAAATGTACAAAGAAGTGAAGTACTACCCATCTTCTTACTAATATTTTTGTTTTGAAAAATATAGTTTTAAATATATATATATATATATATATATATATTATGGTAAGTTGTGAATAAATAATCAATAGATTTCTTAAAAAGTCTTTCAATTTTGACTTCTAATATGGTAAATATTTATAGCTGTAACCTATATAAACAAAAGTTCTTTGGGGTCCTCAATAATTTTTAAGTGTACAGTGGTTCCTGAAACCAAACAGTTGTGAGATTCACTGTCTACATCATTATCCATTCTCCGAATGATTGTAAGTCAGTCCTCTCCAACACAGATAAAAGATCAAGCTAAATAGGCCAAATTTTCCATTTAAAAAGTTAGAAAGGGAGGAAGGAAAGGAAGGCAGGCAGGCAAGTAGGAAGAAAGGAAAGCATAAACAAAGGCAGGACATTGCCATAGGGTGTTTTTGCACTTTAAATGCAATCTTTGTAGAGGCACCTGGGTGGCTCAGTGGTTGAGCATTTGCCTTCAGCTCAGGTCCTGACCCGGGGTCCTGGAATCCAGTCCCACATCGGGCTCCCTGCATGAGCCTGCTTCTCCCTCTGCCTGTGTCTCTGCCTCTCTCTCTGTGTCTCTCATTAATAAATAAATAAAATCTTAAAAAAAAAAAAAAAGAAAAAAACAATCTGTCTGTGTCAGAGATCAGTATGCCTGTAATGACTCTTTCCCCTCCAGTTACTACCCTCTTGCTCTCTGAGGAGGATTAGTTCTTTTACCACCAGGATGACAATGAGATCAAGTCAGATGGAGAATCATGTCAATATTCCCCATTCCCCAACAGGAAGAAGCTAAACTAGGTTTTAGTCTAAGCAAATCAGACTGCTAATAACCAATTAAGAAAAGTCATTGCATAATTTTTTGCATTCACTTCCTTGACCATCATATTAAAGAGATCTGCTTTTCTTCAGTCTTTTTTTAAAAAGATTTTATTTATTTATTCATGAGAGACAGAGGGGGGGAGGTGTAGAGACACAGGCAGAGGGAGAAGCAGACTCCATGCAAGGACCCCGATGTGGGACTAGATCCCCGGTCTCCAGGATCATGCCCTGGGCCAAAAGTGGCACTAATCCGCTGAGCCACCCGGGCTGCCTTTCTTTAGTCTTTAATTAAAAAAATTGACAGAAAAAAATCCATTTTTCCTGGTGTGATTTTAAAGCTATTGCCAAATATATTTTCTTGAGCCTACCCTTGCATTTTCTTTTCATTTTTATTTTAAAACATATAGCACATATATAAAAGCATATGGAACATATATGCAGTTTAAAAAATAAAAATGAAATGACCATTTGTATACCCATCACCCAGTTTATGAAATAAGAGTATTACAAACTGGTATTCTCATGCCATTTCCTGTGATGAAATCATACTCATTAATTAACTGGAAACATTTGCCATGTTTTATTAATTGAACAATTTCATTTGGATTGGAATAGTCAGTGCCCATACAGCAACAACAAAATGATTTTTATGAATATTTCCTAATTCCATCATAGACCCATTAAAATCAATTTAGTCAACAAAAGTCATGACCTAAAATTTCAAGTTTACTCTTTCCAGGGCTTTTCCTTCTATACAATTTTAGAGCCTAGAGAGAAAACTTTCATCTGCTCTTGAATATATGTCTGTGTTTTATTTATTTATTTTTAAGATTTTATTTATTTATTCATGAGAGACACAGACGGAGAAGCAGAGACACAGGCAGAGGGAGAAGCAGGCCCCAAGTGGGGAGCCCGATGTGGGACTCGATCCCAGGACCCTGGGGTCACGCCCTGAGCCAAAGGCAGATGCTCAATGGCTGAGCCACCCAGGTGTCCCTATGTCTGTGTTTTAATCATTAACTTTTATAATTTATTTTGTTCCTTGTATAATGTCATCCACCTTACACTAGAATTTAACATAACTATACTCTAAAAATGGTATATATTCTTATAAAAACTTTTGAAAATTGAGAAAAATCCAAAGATGTGAATAAAACCCACTCATGATTCTGTCACACAAAAATAACCTTGGCAATTATATCTCCATCTTCTCTATTTTAAAACATAAATCTACTTTCTTGAGACTCTTCTTTAAAAAAAAACACACACACGCACATTTTAGGCAAGAAAAATAAGGCAAATATCTATTGCTACATAACAAAACACTCCAAGATTAGTGACTTGAAATAATTTATTATCTCTTATAATCCTGCAGTGTACCTCAGCAGTTCCTCTCCTGGTTTCACTTTGGCTTCCTTGTGCGTGTTTTGCTGAAGTGGAAGGTTCAAGAGGGCCTTAATCACAAGTCTGTTAATTAGTGCTGGCTTTTGGCTTGAGGGAGCTTAGTTGTCCTCCATGCTCCTTCTTTAAGTAGCTAGACTGAGATGCTTAGTCTCAGAAAGAGTCGTGGCAGAAACCATAAGACCTCTTGAGGCCTTGGCTCCAGAGCTCATGCAGTATGACACTTACCATAATCTGTTGGTCAAAGCACAACACCGGGCCAGGCCAGATTTAAATCATAGGGAACTAGACCCTTCATTCTGGATTAGAGCAACTCAAAACAATTTGTGATCATATTAAATCCATCATAATGTTGTAGAACATATGAACTATGTACTATTAAAGAAAATTTCTATGAGCTTTTTTGGGAATCTGCATAATCTTAGAATTTATTAGGGTATATATTTATAGAGAATTATCTTTGGAGAAATAAGACCAAATTTATCTGGCAATAGCTGACATTTTTATACCTCTCATTGGGTCACAGATACTAATGCCCACAATGAAGCTACAAAGATAATAAACATAACTGAAATGGGCCAGGCAGATTGAAGTCATCTGGAATATCTATCCTCTGTCTGAAAAAGTAATAGCACATGGTTATTCTGTGGCAATATGAGCCCAGTGATGCCTGAACTACTGATATCTTAAAATAAAGACAAAATCCCAGTAAGTTAAAGTTCTTTTGTGTATCTTAATAAATTGATTTAAAAGCTTTTATAGAAAGGCAGGAGACCTAAAATAGTGAGGATAATACTGAAAAAGAAAGTTGGAGATGTACACTGGCTGACCTCAGGACTCATTATAAAGCTACAATAGTCAAGATGGTGATATTGGCAAAATAATAGGCAAACAGATCAATGGAACAAAATAGGGTACCCTGAAATAGACCCACACAAACAAAGTCAAGTGATCTGCCACAAAGGAATAAAACCAAGCCAGTGGAGAAAAGATAATCTTTTCAACAAATAGTGCTGGAACAATTGGATATTTCATATACCAAAAACCAAAGTGAAAGAAAATTAAACAAAACAACCAAACACCTTGAGAAGCAGACCTTATACCTTTTTGTAAATAATAATAATAATAATAACTCAAAATGGATCACAGACTTAAATGTAAAACATAAAACTATAAAAACTTCTGGAAGATAACAGAGGAGCAAATCTAGGTGATACTAGGTTTGACAATGAATTTTTAGACCACAAACAATTTTTCCTTCATGAAAGGAAAAATTGGTAAATTGTGACATTATTAATTTCTGCTCTGCAAAGACAATGTTAAAAGAAAGTAGAAACGAGCCACAGACAAAAAGTATTTGCAAAACACACATCTGATAAAGAACTTGTATTGAAAATATACAAGCATTGGAAACTCAATGATAAGAAAATAAACAAATCAATTGAAAAAATAAGCAAATATCTGAATAGATACCCTATTAAAAAGGACCTAAATGGTGGAAACCAAGACTATGAAATATGCTAAATATTATATTTCATCATGGGATTGCAGTGAGAGCAATTATAACCCTAGATACCTATTGAAATGGCTAAAATCCAAAAAACGGTCATACCAAATGCTTATGAGGATAAGTAGCAACAGGACATCCATTGCTAGTGGGAATACAAAATTACAAAGAGACACTTTGAAAGATAGTTTGGGAGTTTCTTACAAAGGTAAACATAGTTTTACTATACAATATAGCAATCAATTTTCAAGGTATTTACCCAGTTGAGTTGGAAATTTATGACCAGACAAAAATCTACACGTAGACATTTGTTTATAGCAAATTTGTTCATAATTACCAAGCAATCAAGGTATCCCATAATAGAAGAATGGATAAACAAACTGCAGTGTATCTATATAATGGAATACTATCCAGCAAGAAGAGCAAATGGACAATTGAACCCCCCAAAGACACAGAGGACCCTAAATGCATCTTACTAAGTTAAATAAATCAATGTGAGAAGACTATATACTCTATAATTCCAACTATAGGATAGCCTATAGGAATATCCTGTATATTCAACTATAGGAAAAGGTACAACTATAGAAATAGTAGAGAAACCATTAATTTCCTAGGATTTGAGTTAGGCTTGATCCCCATCACTTCCCCAGTGATGAATAGGTAAATGTTAGGGGATTTTAAGCTTGGTCCAACTATGTGATACTGTAATGCTGAAGACATGATGTTATGTATTTTTTAAAACCCATGCAACTGTACAACACAAAGAGTGATCCTAATGTATACTATTGACTTTAATTTATAATAATGTGTCAATATCACTTAATTAATTATAACAAATGTATGACCCTCATGTAAATTGTTAGTCATAGGAGAAATAATGTCAAGGGAATGAGGAACTGGTATATGGAAAATCTCTACTATTCAATTTTTAGTAAATTAAAAAAAAACAAAACAAAAAATTGTGTTAAGTGCTTTAGTTTCCTGATAAAAGAAAATATAGTTGAGTTGAATTATTGGCTCTTTTATGGATAAATAAGTGGTATTGCACAGAGGCCAAAGGTGAATCTTCTTTAGGTCATAAGGTAAAATTTGTAGATCTTGATACTGAGGAAGTTATTATAATATAGTGTGTGTCTCTGTGTGTGCGTGTGTAAAATAGTATAGTATATAGTATTATATAATATATGCAGTTGAAACATTTCTGATGAGGAACATGTGGGGGAAATAGAGCATTTAAATAGATAAGACTCCATTGTGAAGATAGCTATTTATAAATGTACATTTGGGGAACTGTCCATTTCAGGAAATTTATTGTTAAGCATCATGATCCTTCAAAATATTCTCATTTGATTTGAAAAGCCACTTTCACAAAAGGAAATGACACACACCATCAGCAGTTTTTTAAAAAGTTTTGAGACATTTTTTCTACAATATTGGTTTAGTAAGGATTAACACATTTCAAAAACTCTTTCAATATTTTCATTGTGAACAGTGTTTATTTTTGTTACTGTAACAACCAGAAACAGATGTGAAAAGACTGAGAAAGTGTGAATTTGTCTTTCTGCACACAGAGTACTTAAAGGACAATTACCACTCCAACCGTTAACTGGAGAATTGGTATTATTTTATTTATTTATTTATTTATTTATTTATTTATTTATTATTTTATTAATTTGTGTTCAAGCTGTGGAGTTGGGTCAGGCCAAGGAGGACTAACAACAGTGTTAAAATGTGTCCCAGATCTCCTCCTACCTCACCTCCTCTCTGTTCCTCTATGGCTCACTCTCTGACACAATTGGACCTAATATCCCTTAGCAATTCACCATCCACACCAATACTAATTTTTAAGATTTCATGGCCTCATTTTCTCTACTTTAAGGTGGTACTTTGAGTTTAAAAAATGCCAGGTTACATGTTAATTCCATTTAATGCGTTAAGTTCAAAAAAGCCTAAATTAAACCTCCATAGAGGGATGTGGATTTTAATAGGGATGTGGAACTATCACATTTTACCTTAAATGAACTTTGAATGATGGAAGTTTAGTCAACAGGCAGGTCAGAGGATATCACCATGGCTGGGAGAACTTCCTCCAAGCTCACTTAACCATAGACTACTGTAGTGGTGTCCCAGCTTTCGGAGTGGAATACATGTGGAAGGTGGAAGAGAAGCTCTTAATTCACACAGAGTTTTCTCTTGGCTGTGTTGAACCAGGATTTTGTAAAATTTTTTGCTATTCCACCTAATAATGTTTTAGCAACTTTGGAACAAATGAGTTCTAATGAGTCTTTAGGTTGAAAGACACTGTTTTATTAGCCTGATAGTAAAAATGAATAATGTTGGGGCCTGGATGGCTCAGTTGGGTAAGTGTCCAACTCTTGATTTTGGCTCAGGTCATGATCTCAGAGTCATGAGATGGAGCCCTGCATTGAGCTCTGGACTGAGCTTGGAGCCTGCTTGGGATTTTCTCTTCCTCCTCCTCCTCCCCCGCCCCCCCCCCCCCCCCACCCCCCGGTCTGTTCACTCACTCTCTCTTTCTCTCTGTAGTAAATAAATAAGTAAACAAATAATAAACAAATAAGTAAAATGAATAATGTTGGTTATACAGAACTAGAAAATGCATAAGGTGAGGTAGGAGGATACAAGAGCTCTTCATTTACACAGAGACTCAACTCTAGGGACAAACTCTTTGGAATGTTGTTAGAAATTAAAAATAGGGGATGCCTGGGTGGCTCAGAGGTTGAGGGTCTGCCTTTGACTCAGGGCGTGATACTGGAGACCCAGGATCGAGTCTTACATTGGGCTCCCAGCGGGGAGCCTGCCTTTCCTTCTGTCTATGTCTCTGCCTCTCTCTTTCTCTATCTCTCATGAATAAATAAATAAATAATCTTAAAAAATAGAAATTAAAAATAAAGAGAAGGCTTAGAAACAGCCAAACTTACTGTTATACAAAACAAAATTTAATGTAAGTTCAATTTTGAAGACAACAGATATTTTTTTTTCAGTACCTTCTACAGCCTAACTTCTCAAAGCTTATATGTTTTTTAACACAATTCTAACAGCCACAGAAGCAATAGACAAAGCAGAAGGAAGTGAAATAGGTAGTAGTGGAAGACAAATTAAAAATGTTAAAAAGTTACTGGTGATAATGTTTAGAAAAATTACTGATAATATTTTCTTGTTCTTTAATGAGAAGTCAACAAGTCCTGCAGCCAAAATGAATGACTTATAACCCCAAACTTCCATCTATTGCTTTGTATCATGATGTCAACAACAGTTAAGAATATTTTATCATAATCCTAGAAACTTAGGATGGAGAAACCTTTTAAGAGTCTAGTTTATAAGTTTCACTGGTAACTCTCCATTTTCTTTCCTTACCTCCTCTCTATCAGAGTGTCTTACTAGGGAAAAAAATGGTTCAACCTACACCATTTATATTTTCATAAAAGATGTGATCCTGTGTTTTCTTTTTACAGACCCAGGACTGCATAGGCAGCTATATTTTCTGCAAAGACCATCCAATGTAGTAGCCATTGAAGGAAAAGATGCCATCCTGGAGTGTTGTGTTTCTGGCTATCCTCCCCCGAGTTTTACCTGGTTACGAGGAGAGGAAGTCATCCAACTCAGGTATCACAAATTGAAGACTTTTGTGAAGTATATGTCACTGTTTCTCTTTCTCTAATTTGATATGGATATCTAGTAATACTAGAGTTTTTGATGATAATTGATTTCCCCCTACATTCTTTGACATTATGCAATATATGAAAGACATTTACACAATGGGATTAAGAGATGGGAAACAGACTCAAAATCTATGAGACCAATTCGGAAAAGAAATTGAGAAAGCCAGTGTTGCTGTTGAAAAAGCCCTGTCCAAAAAATATTCATCAAAAATACATTGGAGGATCTCATCCTAAGGAAGTGGTATAGACAGTGAAATATTTATTAAGAAATTAAAATTTTCTGAATTGAAATATAGACCTTGTCATTATAGGGTCTGTGCAATTTTTTTTCAGTCCCAATTATATCTTTCACATTCCAGATGTGACAAATATTTGAGATAGGACAAAAGGAGAGCATGGCTAGCTTTGAATTATTAGGCGTTTGTTTTAAGACATAGTTAGAAAGTAAACCCTTAATAGAATGGAACACTTAGTCTGAAACATTTTGATTAAATGGATTTCACTTAAGAAATTAATTTCATTGATTTGGAGGTCTCCCTTTCAACACGTTTATTTTCTATTACGAGTTAGGTTCACAGACAATAACTTAAATCTTTAAATTTCATTTCCCATATGTATTTATATAAGAACACTCTATGGTGTAGTGTCACAGTACTTCTGAGAATACTGAAGCACGTGAGAAAGCTGGTTGCAACACTAGAATGCCAAAACGTGTTCTCTGAATGCAACCAGACGTTGTCGGTATAGTATGAAATGTGACTTTGTACAAAGGTCACTAGATCAGATGTCAGGACGCAAGACATCGACTCTCACTGTGGAGAATCACTTCTCTGGACCTCATGGTCCTCAAATCCAAATGAGAGAATTGCACCAGATTATCTGTAAATTTCTTTTCAGTATTAAGCTTGGTTTCAATCTATTTAATTTCTTTGATCACTGCCCATAATCTTCCAGTGGGAGTGGTTTACCTCAAATGAATTTTTGATCAATAAATGTTGTGTTATCAAGGCCTCATAAAATAGTTTCTAATTCTAATGCTATCATTTGATCTTTTGTAGAGTTTATTTGAACCTCTAAGTACCTTGCCTGGTATATACATATGTATTTGTACATTTATCTACTCTCTAATTTTATGTCTGTGCCTCACAGGTCCAAAAAGTATTCCTTATTGGGTGGAAGCAACTTGCTTATCTCCAATGTGACGGATGATGATAGTGGAACTTACACCTGTGTTGTTACATATAAAAATGAGAATATTAGTGCCTCTGCAGAGCTCACGGTCTTGGGTAAGTCAATGGCATGAGAGTAATTTACACTGTCCTTTTACCAAAATACATCACCATGACACTCTAAATGCTTATCCCTGAATTGCTTCCTGTGTTTATTAGTATGAAGTTGCAAACTCCCAATATTCCATACATGTCCTTGCTCTTCTTTGATTCATTGCGTAGGGGTTAAGTGCAGTGTTTGAATACTTGCTCATTGACTAAAATCCAGACACATCACTCTTAAGGCTAATTATTCCAGTGATACAACTGAAACCTATGAAAAATTATTATTTAACAAATGTGTTAAACAGCCAATGAATTAAATAACAAATGAGAGACTCCCAAATATTTTATCTGGGGAAAATAAATGAAGGAATAAATGAGAGAAATTGCATAAACGGTATACACTTGAATGGAAAAGTCAGGTGTCATTTGAGATGACAGATAGGGTTCCTGACACTAAGTTCAAATGTCTTGGTGAGATTGTTTTCTTAATATGGAAATACTGTATATGCTATGTTGAAGGTGAACCATTATAATCAAATACATCTAAGGAAAACTTGCATAGAAAGAATCTAATTTTAAAATTTTAAGGGGCTTGGATGGTACATATTATTCAGAAAGGCAGGGTCACTGTGTATCATTGCAAGTTCATAATTGTTGTATGTGGGAGGTACTCAAACACATCATTTATCTTTTACTCCAGATATTTTTTTTCAGTCAGTTTCATTTGAATCATGTAATTTGGAGAAGGTGCTTTACTATTTGAATTGCTTTTTCCTATAACAGCAACTACAACAAAAAATGTTTCCCGGTCTTAGGATTTTTCCTTCTGGAATTTTTTTTTTTTTTTTATTTTTTTACCTTGTAAAGAGTACAGGAAAAATCATAGTCTCTTTAAAAGTTATTCTACAAAATGAAGAGGTATGGTACGCTGATTATATCTGCTAACCTCTACCATAATATTACTATGCTATCCATTTTACTTTTTGGCTTTAAAGTTTATACAGAAAATGCTTTAATCTACAGATAGGGCAATAATATATGTAATGGATGAGACAATGGAGTTGTTTGTTCTTTGATCAAACCATAAATATTAAGCTAAGAATAGGCAAAGGACTTTATTTTTTTTATTTTTTTTATTTTTTATTTTTTTTGGTTTTAGAGGTAGCATTATTCTAACTAAAATAGCTTGTCTTTAAAATGGCAGCAAAAAATAAGTAAGTAAATAAATAAATAAATAAATAAATAAATAAATAAATAAAAGGGCAGCCAAAAAATAAAATAAAATAAAATGGCAGCAATTTAGTATAGTCATTTTATATGGAAGTTGCTAGTGAAACAAAGAACTTTTACATTTGTTATATCAAAGTACAGCAACACAGATTAGCTATGCAGAAATCATGTTGTAATGTATAGTACTGATCATAAGGCAAATGCAGTTATAGAATTACCTGGAATTTTTAGCGATCATAAGTAAACTTCTAATCGCAAATATAGGAGGTCAAACTTCATATCAAATTAATTCATAATATTTGGACTCATGATGCTTCATTGATATCTAAGCCAATTGTATATAAATTATGATTTCTGAGAATAAACAGTGAAGAAATATAGGTACATGCATACATATATGTACACACTGATTCGTAGCATCTTCTGTGCGTTCCCGTGCGCATATGTATGTTCTCCAGTTCTTTATTGTTGAGCATTGCCCTGTTTCCAAGTTCTGTTAAACACAAACACACACATACACACACACACACACACAATAGCACTGAAATGATTATTCTGTATCTTTGCTATTTATTTGCTTATATGGTAAGGAAAAGTATCACAGAAGTGTTCATACTCACACCAGCAGTGCAAAAATTGCCTATCTCCAAAAGAATACATTTCTCTCAGATTCCTCGGGTGGCTCACACGTCTGCCTTCGGCTCAGGTCATGATCCCAGAGTCTTGGGATCCAGCCCTGCCTTGGGCTCCCTGCTCAGTGGGGAACCTGTGGCTCCCTCTGCCTCTCTCTCTCTCTCTCTCTCTCTCTCTCTCTCAGCCTCTCCACTATGCTTGTGCTCTCTCTTTCTCTCTCTTTTATAATTGAATTTAAAAAAGAATATATTCCTACCAATATTTGCCTGCCTAACAATTTTATAAAATGGAGTCTCTTTGTTCTAATTTGCATCCTTATTAAATTTGGGTTTCTTTTTCATGGTTTTACTGGACATTTGCATGTAATAGTTTGTGAGTTAGCCATCAATCTTTTTGACCTTTATACATTTATTAAAATATTCATCTTTATTTTATTGATTTACAGGAACTCTTAATGTAGGAAGAATAGTAACTATGCTGTGTAGGCTCTGTCTGTATGCATTTTGATGTTCTGTTTTTCATTTTTATTTTACATTTTCTATAAGGCGTCAAGTATTTTTCTTTATGGATGCTGGCTTTGTTGCTGTTAGACTCACATTTTTATTCTAAACGCATCACTCTATTTCCAAAAATTTCATTGCAGATTACATGTTCAATGTGTAAATTACAAGCAATATTAATTTAAAAAACTAGGTAGAGTTCTGCTTATATCTTGGGTCTTCTTTTAAAAAATTCTCTTGGTAACTGGGTATACATTTTAAAGATCTTGCACAGACCTGATATGATCTATAACTATTATAGAAGGTATGATTTAATTCAGGAAATGATCATAATACTGTTTTAACTATTCTACTCAGGCTTTAAAATGAATGTTGATATAATAAAATCTTCTTTTTTTAAGATTTTATTTATTTATTCATGAGAGACACACAGAGAGAGGCAGAGACACAGGCAGAGGGAGAAGCAGGCTCCATACAGGGAGCCCAATGTGGGACTCGATCCCGGGACTCCAGGATCATACCCTGGGCTGGAGGCAGGGGCTAAACCCCTGAGCCACCCAGGGATCCCCCTGATATAATAAAATCTTTGATACAGTATTTGGCTATTCTGTTATAGAGTTGAGCTCAATTTGCAGGGCTGAATTTATATGGAAAATATAATTTATTACTTTTTTTTAAGTAAAAGATGCAAAGAGCTTCATTAGCAGTGTTATTCAAATAGGTTTCATTAGCTTTAAGAATTTTACCATAGTGTAAATTCTTCATAAGATAAAAATCCCACAAGAAATCCCAAGTTGTGCTTACAAGCTTTAATCATGCATTTTATCAGACTTTTGTTTTGCCTTTCAAATCAATGGTCCTTTTTTGTACTTGAACTCGCTTTGAATGTGAACCTGCATGAACTAATAGACTTTTCAAGTATGATATCATTTTATATACAACAAGAGAAATTCTGTGGTCTTCCTCAAGAGTTTCTGAGTTAATAAACATTAAATATCATTTAAAGCATTTACACTATAAAATGAATATTGAAAGTTGCATAATAATTAAACTTCTTGGGGAAATCTGTAATAGACGAGATTAAGGACAACTTGTCTAAGGTATGTGAAATTTAAATTAGTAATAGATGTGTTCTTAATAATAGCCATTTATGTTAATGTTTCTGATCTATTAGAATATTCAATAATACCGTACTGGTGGATGTAATTTGAGTACATGTATTGCACTAGGTTCTGGAAAAGCTACAAAAAGTTTGAAGTCTGGCTTCAATGGGCTTGTAGTGTAATTTCAAATTCAAAAATCAATTGCCCTCATCAATTTAGAGTAAGTTCCTTTTTTCCCCCCTCCATTTTGCATGTTAACGTGGACTCTGTGAAGATATGAAGGGTTAATAGTCTCTCTCTCATAAAAGAACCTAAAGAAGTGGTAGCAGGAGAAGTGCTGAAAAGGAGGTTGCAGAGGGAAGTTTTCTGAATATTGTTGCCAGCTTATATGCTGTCTAAATCACCAGTGCCATGGTTATTTTTTTGAACTCTGTTTTTTAAAAAAGAAGTAAAGAAAGGTATTCTATCCATTATTACTTTCCAAATAACCAGCTTTTTGGCACAAGAGTTATAATCACCCTTAAAAAACATTCAAGAGATTTGCTACTGCCTTAGGTCTAGATTGATCTGATGTTTGAATCAATGCAGAAATGCATACTTTATTTTATTTTCTTTTAATTTTTAAAGATTTTATTTATTTATTCATGAGAGACACAGAAAGAGAAGTAAAGAAACAGGCAGAGGGAGAAGCAGGCTCCCTGGGGGGAGCCCATGCAGGACTCCATCCCCAGTCCAGGGATCACACCCTGAGCTGAAGGCAGACACCCAACCATAGTGCCACCCAGGCATCCCAGAAATGCATACTTTAACAAAATATTTGATAAGCAAGGAATGGGGAAGGGGATATGATCTGATGTGACTGAAGAGTGTGGGGCCAATGCGAGTCTGGTAGGGGACTGGAAAAGTGGTACAGATCCTGAATGGTTTGCTAATGTGGTTAGATTTTTATCTTTTTTTTTTAAATAAATTTATTTTTTATAGGTGTTCAATTTGCTAACATATAGAATAACACCCAGTGCTCATCCCATCAAGTGGGCCCCTCAGTGCCCATCACCCAGTCACCCCCACCCCCCGCCCACCTCCCTTTCTACCACCCCTAGTTTGTTTCCCAGAGTTAGGAGTCTCTCATGTTCTGTCTCCCTCTCTGATATTTCCCACTCATTTTCTCTCCTTTCCCCTTTATTCCCTTTCACTATTTTTTATATTACCCAAATGAATGAGACCATATAATGTTTGTTCTTCTCCGATTGACTTTTTAAGGGCAATGGAAAAACATGGGTTGGTTTTGGGGTTGTGGCTTATAGCTGTTTCATCTTGGCCAGTTATTTAACTCGCCAATCCTCAATCCCTTCACTTGTAAAGAATGATAATTACTTCCTCATAGGGCTTGATGATTGCTTAGGTGTGAAATTTGGGAGAGAAGGCTTCCAGAATAGGAGGCATGGCTTTGGGTGCTGTGGGAAGTAAAGAAATATAAGATGTTCTTCTAGACCTCAGCAGAAGCCTAAAGCAGAGTTGTAAAAATTAAGCAAGAATGAAACAACAAAATGCCATAAATATTAAAACATCCTATGTACCCTCTCCATACCCAGTTTTACTCACCTGTAACATGTACAAAGCAACAACTGGTCCCCACATAATTCTCATGAGTCCTGGAAGAATTATATAATGATGTTCTAATAACACAGAGAAACAAAATTTGTCAGTAATCTCAAGAAAAACAGAAAAATATTAGGTTTGTGGCACAAGGATGGCGTCCAAATTTGTAAAGCATTTTATATTTTTTAAGCTTCCTCTGGGTCCCTATAGTCTGCTATCCATCTTTTGGCCCAGCTAGATTGTGAGAAAAGCCAGATACCACGTCTTTTCATGTTGGTCACTCAAAGCCTTGGCTTGTTCTCTGGCTCATCTGTGTTTTAAATGTAAAAAATACAGTTGTATGTGCATTGCATATAAATTATCTAGCTTTCTATCAAAATATTTTATAAGCTTTTTATGGAGACTTGTATTTTTGTAGAACGTTGTTATGGACCGAATTGTTTTCCCCCAAATTCATATGTTGAAGCTTTAATCATCAATGTGACTCTATTTGGAGATAGGACCTTTAATTAAGGAGGTAATTAAAATTAAATGAAATCCTAAGAATGAGGCCCTAAGCTAATAGGAATGGTGTCTTTTTAAGAAGAGGAAGAGGCATCAGAGCATTTTTCTCTCTCAGCACAAACACATAGAAAATGGAGTATGTGGGGACAGAGAGAAAGGCACCATCTCCAAGCCAAGGAGAGATGTCGCACCAGAAATCAACCCTGCTGCCACCTTTATCTGAAACTTCAGACTCCAGAACTGTGAGAAAATGAGTTGATGGGGTCTAAGCCACCGAATCTGTGGTGATATTTTGTTAGAGCAGCTGGAGCAGATGAGTATTTCCACAGAAAAAGGAACTCTGCTGTGTATTATACTGTTGAAAAGATGCTTGATTACTTTTATAGAGGCATAAGCCACAACAAAGAAGTATATTACCAACATTTCTTACATATTGTTGGTAATGACAATCTCAAATTTCCAAGAGTGTGAAAAAAATGTCGTTCTTATAGGAGCAATGAATCAAAAGCCATTTCTCTGTTTATGTACTAGGTTATATGTAGTTCCAAGATCTGAATGTCCCCTTGTTTATTTTTTTCTTTAACATCATCATCTTTTTATTTAGTAATTTATAAGTATAAGGTACTAACATTTTAGAGCCTATAATTTTGAATGAGCTATCGCAACTTTAATAATAAATATATCATTAACTGAAGAAAAAATTTTTTAAATTCAATTCTTAGATATGCTCTATGAATTCAATTTACTACAACAAGCATGCAGATGTTCACACTCCATCAACTCTCAGATGTGTCTAGTAATGGAAGGAAATATGATAATTAAAAACCGATATGGAAAAAAAAAACCGATATGGTTTTGTGTCCTTTTATTTTCTATATATGCTTTATTTTTTAATTATTTTTTTCTGAAACATATTTGATGTGTTGCTACTTTCTGAGCATGTATAACTGATCAAGTAGGGAACTGACCCATCCATGTGTTTAGAGAGTAACTGGCACGTCCACCTCCATTAAGGTGTTCGGTTGCCTCTTTTATAAATTTGCCATTGGATCACCCATGTCGAGTTTTTGACTTGGGTCCTTAGCTATAAATGGAAAATAGTTATCATAAAATATGTTAATAAAGATAATATTTAACACATTTATTACAATATATACTTCTTTGTTTGAATGGAGTTCTCCTAAATTTACTACATCGCTGCTTCTCCCCAAGTGGCGGTCCCTAATTTTCATGTCTATCCATAATTGGCCTTTATAAGCAGTAACCTCCTCACCCACACGCATTTAATGGTCATTACCTAAAAGCAATGCCTTAGGTAAGTTTATATTGATTATCTTTCACAGGGTAATTACCAAATGGATCATAATAAAATCAGTTAAGAGTTTTGTTTTTTTGTTTTTTTATGTAGGAATATGATACCAAATATATGATAAAAAATGCATAACATAAGACAGAATTAAATTTAAAAAATCAGGATTGTTTATTTGCTGTTCCTTCCTATAACTGTGGTGATTTCTTATTGTAATTACTTTTTCACCTGAAATCACAGCCCTTGTATGAGTATGCAAAAGTTCTATACCAAATGATGTTTAGGAGATTCTATTGAATGCACATATGTATCAGAAGAAGAAAGGTGGTATTTTCATGCTATTAGAGTAAAATAATTTGGTATGACAATTGCAGTTATACTGTCTGTGCAAATGCTAGTTGAATTTGTGACAGGATTTATTTACTCATTACACAGATATTTATTTAAAGGCCTACTATGTTGATCTTTAGTCTCCTTTCCTCCTCTTTCATTAGAGAAAACAATTTGAACAGGTTTTTTTTTTTTTTTTTTTTTCATTTATCCTTGAGATGGCTATGGATCTGATTTTGTCCTCTTCTTTCTCAGAAAGATGAGAAAGGAAGTAGAGGCTCAAGAGGGAAAAGCAGAGGCTCTGCACTAATTCAGAGCATTAAAAAGGCAATCTAAGGCTATGATTTTAATTAGCCCTAACAGTCTCAGCAAGGTGAATTGACCATCTGTGGTTTAGAAGGAGGAGAACTGCTGACAGTTGTGGAAAGTTGCCCAAAAGGGCGTTCTATGCCAAAGTTGTCCTGAAGTACCAGAAGCACACATTATCCCAGAAGGAGTTTGACTGTTACAGGACTCAAACTAAATTATACAGGAGTGTTTTAATTAAAGTTAGCAAGAGCTAGCATCCGTTGTGCCTGCTAATTTCGAAAGGCTAAGGAGCAAAGCATGACATTTCTTCCTATGCTTTCTAAGGACTTTTATTTCTGACTTATTATTTAATATATCTAGATATAATCATTTTAGTGATTGTTTTACATGGTAGGGTGTGGACTTATCTTTAATATGATCTAGTATATTTGAGCAGGAAACCACCAGAACATACTTGTATTCATACTCCTGAAATTTGGACCATAAGACCAAGGCTCCTTCCACCACTGTGGCAGTGTGCCTAAGGGCAAAAATCACCCACTTGAAAACATGTCTTTAAATGGCAGATTCTATTCAAGTAAAGCATTTGGAGTTCTAAATATACATTTGTTGATTTATTTATCACTTATTCAACCTCTGTGTATTGAAAATGCAATGAGTTTCTTGCCTAATGCTATAAAATAGTTTTGAGATACCATTCACTATAATTCACATACAGGACAACTTCACATTTAAATTGTTACAATTGACTGGTTTCGGTGCAATCACAAATGTTTGCAAGCATATCTGACCACATTGAATTTTAGAGCATTCATCACCTCGAAAGAAACCTTGTGCCCTTTAACTATCATTCCCTCATCCTCTTATTCTCTCTTTTCCCTCTACTGTACAACAGCCCTAAGCAACTACCTGTCTACTTTCTGTCTCTGTAGATTTCTCTATTATGGACACTTTACAAAAATGGAATCATAGAGTATGTTGTGTTTTGTGACTGGTTTCTTTAGCTCAGTATAATGTTTTCAGGGTTCAGTCTTACTCTACTTTATATCAGTAGTTCATTTCTTCTTATAGCCAGATCATATTCCATTGTAAAGATATGCCACATTTTATTTATTCATTAGTTGATGGGCATAGGATTGTCTCTACTTTTGTCTATTTTTTTAAAAAGAGTTTATTTATTTTTTCATGAGAGACATGGAGAGAGAGAGGCAGAGACACAGGCAGAGGGAGAAGCAGGCTCCATGCAGGAAGCCCGATGTGGGACTCGATCCCAGGACTTGATCCCGGGACTCCAGGATCATACCCTGGACCGAAGGCAGGTGCTAAACCACCGAGCCACCGAGGGATCCCCCTACTTTTGTCTATTGTTAATAATTATCTATAAAAAAATTTTTTTATGTATAAAAATTTATGCACAAGGTTTTGTGTGGACCTATGTTTTTAGTTATCTTGAGTATATACCTAGAAGTGGAACCTCTGAATCATATGGTAACTCTATGTTCAATTATTTGAGGAATTAACAGATGTTGTCCAGAGAGACTATACCATTTTACATTCCTACCAGCAATGCTTGAGTATTTCTGTTTCTTTATATCGTCATCAATATTTGTTATTAGGTAACTTTTTTTTTTTTTTAATTCTAACTAGCCTCGTGGGTATGAAGTGGTATCTCATTGTGGGCCTGATTTGCATTTCCCTAATGACTAATGATGTTGAGATTCTTTTCATGGATTTATTCACCATTTGTATATCTTTCTTAAAGAAATGACTTTTCAGAGCCTTTGCCCATTTTAAATTGGGTTCTTTGTCTTTTTGTTATTGAGTTGTAATGGCTTTTTATGGGCATATGTGTGTGGGATGAGATATACCACTTTCATAGGAACAAGCTAAGTGGAATGCACACAGAGGAAGTACTGAGGGCAACGTGAGGTCACTGGCTATCCAGGCAAAAACATTTGAGTTCACAACGACTGATCTTTTATATGTGCTCTCTTGTTGTTTTAAACCGATGCTGTGTCACATATGCACAGTGCTTTTTGATCATTGCATCTGACATTATGTGCACCCATGAGGCAGCCCCTCCTCCTTTCTTGTGCTTCCATAATTTCTTGCTAATTCCACGATTAACATTTAACATGTTGGTTAGGCAGTTTCTCAAGGGGGAGGGGTTTGTATCTTAGTCATGTGTGTCTTGCATACTAGTTGGCATTAATTAAGCATTTAAGAAATGTGTAGGGAATGTCCGCTTTTTCCTCTCAGAATTGAATTTGGATTTAAATCCTGAATGTTGAATTTCAGTATGTGAAAAAAAAATCTCATTAAGTCCTTTTTGTGGCCAAAAAAAAAAAAAAAAAAAAAATCTTTGTAAACAATCCTCAGACTCCAAGTGTTCTTTCTCATTTTACCCATATTCTTGTTCAGAAAAGCTGTTGCTATGCAATGGTAATAGGAATTGTGCTACTCTAAATAGCAATAGCAATATTCCTTGCAAAATACATTTTGGGTATAAGTTTGGTGTGAATAAAATGGACAAAGTTAAAAATGCAGGAACTGTACAATCAAGTGAGACATCTAGTAAAGATGAAGGCTAAACATTTTTGTTCACCCACATTCCCCAGGTTGTATGCATTTTACGGGTATTCCTAAAGAAAACGAAAAAAACAAAACAAGACAAAATGAATAATCATCTGTCATTACCTGCATTTGGAAAGTTCTGGATGAAACAAAGTTAAACAGGTACATACTACAGGACTTCTCAGAATCTCTGCCCATGTTTGGGAAATGCTATGTGCAATTAGAAAAGGTTCTAAGGTTGAAAACTTTTTTTCCCTTATATTTGGAGACTGAAAGAGAGCTTCAGGTGAAGAATTTCCTGCTATCAGCAGTAAAGCTCTACCACTTTGGCTTATATGTAATGGACACTTACTGTGTACATTCCTATGGAATCTGCTTACCCAATTAAAAGTGGATTTTTACTACGATTACAGGTGTACCTGGTTTTTTGTTTTTTTTGTGGGGTTTTTTTGTTTTTTTGTTTTGTTTTGTTTTGTTTTGTTTTTTGGTTCTTGCAGTTCAGAACCATTACACATTCTGTAAGAAGCAACACGATGCCACCTTAATCACAGCCCAGTGCTTCTCTCCTGCTAAGAAAAATAAATGTGATGTTTGTGAGTTTGCATCTACTGCTTCTTTAGAGGACCAGCAAAGAAAATAATTAGCCCAAGTGATTACATTATATAATTCAATTTTCCCTTGGTATATTCTTACTGACATTCAAAAAGTAGTTAGCGAATCCAACTGCCAAATGCTCAGTAATAACACTTTATCACCAATTTACAGTGCATGAAAACAAAAGAAATTTCAAATGAGCTAAGGGATTGAGAAGTGTGTGTGTGTGTGCGATTTTTAAAGGATGGTTAACCAGATAGATGTGGGGATTGTGCACATAATACTGTTTCTCCTTGGAAATGATAATTCAGCTTGCAAAATACCTAGGGAATTAAGATGACATGAGGTCATTATGTAGATATATGTAGGAAGGGAAAGTCACAGCAGGGGCATTTTCCTTGTTTGGCTTTTAAAACAATAATAAAATAATAATAAGTGAAATTCTGGCCTCAGAAGAAGATATCAGTGAGTGAGTTTTTCTCCTCACTACCTCTTCACTCTCTTCCATGTAAACAGGGGAATAAGTTAGTTCTCATTTTTTACTTCCACTGCAAACTGCTTGTTTTTCTTCTTTTTTGGCTGAACATTGTGTAGACAATTTATAGTACCTCCCCTAAAAGGAGAGCCATTTGTGTGATTGTGACTCTCATCTTTCCTTCCATCCACACTTCCCCCTTCTACCTACCATCTTCTTCCCCTTTCTGCTCCTCCAGTCTGCTCCGATATAGGCTTGAGGGTGCCACTGGGGAGTGGGTATGAACACATCACTCCATCTCTAACACGGTGCAATGGCCTGGTGATGTGTGGCCTGTAGAGTCATTACAGAGATTAGAATAAGCAAAATGGTGCATATTCACTGCAGCTCCAGGACAGTGTCTGGAACAGAGCAGACACTTGGTAAATGGCATTGTCATCATTACTACTATTAACAACAGGTGTCTGCACATTAACATGCGTTCTCCTTGATTACTCAAACTCTGGAAGTCTCGTTCAGATCTTGTGTTGTAAATTGCGCAGTTCTTGCCATCTCCTGCTGTTTCAGAGAAGCTCAAAGAGAAAGAAACTGGGATAAAGAAACATACTAGAGGTAGTGCTGAGAACCATGGAACAGAAGCCAGGCAGTACAATTTATCATAACATACAGGACTGCTGAACCCAAGTTGTGGAAGTGGGAATTTGAGTAATATTAGTAAGAGAAGATGAGTGAATTTTGCTGACTTGGTGGGCTATAGTCAAGTGACTTGGGTGTGAATCAGGGTCTGGTATATAGGAACTATTAAATAAATATTAGCTAGTATTATTTAAAAAAAATAATTTGAGCTAAAAATATTGCAAGCTTTCTGGAGGGAGCTCAAGAAGTGTGCCACCATTATTTACACATTACCAAAGACTATGAAAAATGCCAACTTTGTAAGTTATTAGGAAAATCACCCAGAAAATAAGTATTCACAATTAAATTAGCCTTTGGATAAGAAGGAATATTTATCATTCACATATACAATGCATATTAAACCTGTCAAAATAAGCAAAGAAAGTTTGATTTAATGAATATAGCCTCAGTGTTGCAATATTTCAAACCCAGGCATTAGCTTTGAGCCCTCTTTTCCTTATACCTTGCATTAAATCTGTGACAGTTGAACCTCCAGAATGTATGTATGTATGTATGTATTTTTTTTTTTTTTCCAGAATGTATTTCTGGAAAATAATTTACCCAGTCCTCCCCATCCTGACTTCCCTCACCCCAAATCCAGCTACTCTCACCTGCTGCTTAGATCAGACCTAGAACCTCCTGTCTCTCTTCCAATGTAGCCTCCCTGCAACCCATTCTTACCTAGAATGATCTTGTTAACACGCTAGTCAGAATGTAGGATGCCCCTTCTTAGAAATTAAAACCCTTAAAGTCTTTTTGTTTTTCTTAGACCAAACTAAAACCTGAACACATCTTACCAACCTCTGTGGGCTTCAGCTTGTGTTTACTTCTTTTCTAATTTCAGCACATTCTATTTCTCTTTATTAGGTTCCATGGATGCAGTCTGCTGCCTTTTCATTGGACAAATCAAACAATTTCCAGTCTCAAACCATTTGTTTGGGCAGTTCCCCATGTCTGGGATTCTCTTCCTCCAGCCTTTCATGTGGCTGCTCCTCACTTAGACCAAATTATGAATCCCACCTTCCTACGGCCTTTGCCGTGTCCATTCTGATGAAATCAGCCTCTCCCAGTTACTCTGCTCTTTTTTCTTTTTTTTTTTTCCTGATAGTACTTATTGTAACCTGTTATTATCTGTGTCCTCATTCACTGTGTCTGTCTCCACCAGGGCAAGATGCTTATCTGTTTTGCTCACTATTATGTTCCCCCCAAACTAATCAATCAGTCTGTTGAATTAATGATATGCTGCCCTTATCATCTGCATTGATGGCCTTATAACCCACATTTATTGGGCACCCAGGATGTGCCAGGAATTATGCAAAGTGCTGTGTTTTCTCATTATTTATAGTTTCAGAAATCTATAAGGGAGGTACTATTTTTATCTCCACCTTGAAGATGAGGAAATTGAGGCTCATTGTCATTGTCAGCATCATCATCATCATCGTCATTTCAGGAACGGAATTAGAATTGGCATTGTTTACCTTCCTCATACAGGGGTCAGAGGAAGGAATAGAGTCCTTAGATGTAGGAAAGCCCATCAAGACAACCCAGAGATGCAGGCTGGGTGGGTGGATCATAAAGCGAAGCCTCTGGCAAACAAAAAACTAATGGAAATCATGGAAGTTGTGTGATTCTGAAAGTGTGGTCGCCAGGCCCACCCACAGGATTGGCATCATTTGTGAGTCTGTTAGAAATACAGATTTGGTGGCCTTGCCCTGGCCTAGTGAATCAGAATATCTAGGGTTGGAGCCAGGAAGCTATAGCTTGATAATGCTTCCAGGTGATTCTCAACCCCTGCTTTTGGAGAAGGAAGCTGACCTGGTGGTTAGCAAAGGAAGCAAGAGTAAGGCAAAGCATTCTTTTTTTTTTTTTTTTTTTTTTTTTTTTTTAAGATTTTATTTCCTTATTCAGGAGAGATACACAGAGAGGCAGAGACACAGGCAGAGGGAGAAGCAGGCTCCATGCAGGGAGCCTGACATGGGACTTGACCCCGGGTCTCCAGGATCACACCCTGGGCCTAAGGCAGGCGCTAACCCACTGAGCCACCCGGGCTGCCCAAGGCAAAGCATTCTATTTTAAAACCAAACCAATCAAACAAAAGTAGGGTGAGCAGGCCACTTTCAAAGACACAGATCTGTTATTAAAATTGGAATATGAGGGAAGGGCTTGGTCATAAGGAAGAATTGTCAAGCCAGGGAACAGGAGGGGAAGCCCAAGTGGGAATTGGTAGCATCCAGGTGAACATGATCTTCTCATCTGTAGCACTTGCTCAGGTTCTTAAAACTGCCCTCCGGTATACAGGACTAGTATCAAGAGTTTGAGGTTGGACTGAGCCAAAAGTGGAGTAAAACTTTATCCACCATAGCTGCAGTTATAGCAACTGGAAGAATGTGCGCCTGAGGAGGAAGGTAGGCTGTGTGCCTGTACTGAGACAGATCCAGAAGTTTGCAGAAAGGATTCAAAACTGGTGAGAGGGATGGGCCCTGCAAGAACATTTCTAATGCTGTGTCAATAGGCCAGATGATAGTGGGTGAATTTCAGGTGTGGAAGGTACAAGGTAAGGTATTTGGGGAAGTATAATCCAAACTATGTTGACAAAAGAGATCACTCTCTCCCTATTACTTGTGTTTAGAAAAAAAAAAAAAAAAAAAAGGTATCTGAATCTCTATGTCAACTATTTCTTGAAGCCTGTCCAGTGTAGAGTAGCCATTCTAAAGGTCAACCAAATGCCAGAGGTAACCATGATAAAATTGAAAAGACCGTATTATATAATTTTGCTAAGTCTTTGGACAGAAATAATAATGTTTTTATACTTGGAGTAGAGTTTATAGTTTGATTCCGTGCATTCCATTAAGGCCATAAAACAGTTAGAACAGCCTGAAAGGTTAATGGAAATGATCAAAGGATTGAAATAATAAGACCGGATGAGAAATTTTCAGTTCAGAAAAATGATGGGTAATAAGAGACACAATCAGATTCATGTCCATGAAGGATATTAGTAAGTGGAGCAGGGACATGTTCAACAAATTCAAGAATACTATGTTTAAGAGAACTCTCTTGAAGCTTGAAGGTAATTTTAGGACAAAAAAAAAAAGTACAGGATTTCTTTATGTATCTAGTGGGCAAATGTATTAGTATTAATTCCCCACAATAGCTTTCACAAACTGCAAGGATAATAAGAAACAAATTAACATTTATAGAAGATGAGATTCAAAATGGTTTATAAGAAGGAAGCATCTAGATTATTTTAGATATTTCTTTAATATTTAAAAAAGACATTAACCATCCTCATGAAACACAAAATCCAGGAATAAATGACCACTGCAGTATTAGAGTTTTAAAATATGCTTTAACATATAGGTATACATGTACATATGCATACACACTCATGCACACATACATGTGAACACGTGTATACATTTATATTTGCTTTCTTTTAAAGTAATATCTGTCTTGTCATTATAAAAGACACATATATGCATTAATCGCAGGTACATTTGAAACAATAGAGTAGTAGGGGTGCCTGGTGGCTCAGTCAGTTAAGCGTCTGCCTTTGGCTCAGGTCATGATCCCAGGGTCGTGGGATGGAGCCTGCATTGGGCTCCCTGCTTGGTGGGGAGCCTGCTCCTCCCTCTCCCTCTGCTCCTCCCCCTGCTCATGCTCACTGTCTCTCTCTCTCTCTCTCAAATAAATAAAATCTTTAAAAAAACATAGAGTAGTAAACAAAAAAATCACACATCACTTTAATATCCAAAGGTAGCTACTATTAGTATTCTAGTGTTCTAATGCTCTATATAGGTTTATACTGTTTGTTCTGATTTTCACAATTTTTTACTGACTGTAGGATTTTGTCACTATGCAGATATGAAAACACTAATATCCTGGAAATTAAGTTTACCGGTACATAGGAGTTTTGCTTTATGCGCACAAGGAGTTTTAAATACGCACTTTTTTTGGTTTCCTTTTTAAATTCAGTTTTACTATTCAAGTTTATTATAGTCTTGAAACTACGTAGTCTTCTAATTCTACATTATGTCTATTAATACTCCATTTCATTTCTAATGTCTTTTATATGTCTTAATCCTATCCTGTTTGGTATGTAGAGCTGTTGTCTTTTAATGTCATGTGGGTGTCTCCTGTGTTTGTTCCTATCTACTCAGTTTGAAATATTTTGCCTTTTCCAAGGAGGGTTTCACTTATTCATATTTATTGTCACACGTAATTTAAATTATTCTCATGAGATATTTGAAACAAATACAGTCTAAATTTGAATATTGGCACTGTTTGCTAACTATATTACGAAATTATATGAAGACTTAGACAGTAGATTTAAAACATAGTAGAATTCCTGGCACAGAGTAAGCATTCAAATTAATATTGCTCTTGTGATTATCCCCTCTGTCTTATTTTATACTTCTGACTTTCATTTTAATACCATCTTGGTAGGTTGTTTTGTTTTGTTTTGTTTTGCTTATATCTTCTACTGTGTAGATTTTTTAAATTTGATTTATCTTTTGTAGTAATTCACAGGATAGAAATGCTGTTGCACATTTTATAGGCAACTGACTAAATTGATAAAAATACTCATATAAATTGATACTTCCAAAATCTGAATGTTTGGCAGGGAATAAAAATGCCACCATTTCTGCTGCCTATCTCCTTAGGATCTCAATGATGTGACTATTTTGGTGCCATATAAATTTTATTTATCTAGAATTGTTGGGGACTTTTGCCTTTGATTTTCCATCCTATCTGCTATGATAATTATGCATACTTAATTATGTCCATGTAGGCACTGTGATTGTTTGCTAATAGACATACATGGTAACGTATAGATGCAAAATCTGGTATTTAATGACACACTTGGAAGCGGCAGGTAGAATTTTGTTATACAAATAATAACAATGACTGTGATCACTGTTTGTATCATTATGATCTTCTTTTTCGAGAGGAGGAGGGGTGAAGGGTGAAGGAGAGAGAGAACCTTTAGCAGACTCCATGCCCAGTGCAGAGCCTGACATGGGGTTTGATCTCTCGACCCTGAGATCATGACCTGAGCTGAAACCAAGAGCCAGATACTTGACCATCTGAGCCACCCAGGCACCCTCATTATGAGCTTTTAATTGATGTGTGAAGGTAATTTCTGTGTCACTTACAAAGGACCCATATATATTTGCAGTTAAAATGTCAAGTCTTTGAGAGAAGGATGAATGTTTCTCATTTATTCTTTTTTTTTTTTAACATTCATAGAAACAGGAGACTTTCTCTATGTTGTTATTGGTAATTTTTTTTTTTTTGGAAGACTATGTGGTGATGGTTAGAGAATATCAGTTTGACAGCAAGCCTGGGCTTAAAAACCTTATTCTGGTGAATACCATTTTCCATCTCACTTTATACAAGGAAGGAGGACATTGATGGAAGCAGGGGTGCTTCCTTGGTAATGTGGATTATTGAAAAAAACATATTTGCCTTCTCAAGATGAGAGTAATATTGTGGAAGCCTGAGAAAGGACTTAAGCGGGTCAGAAAGGTCTGTGGAATTGTCCGTACTTGATGATAACTGATGCCTTGATGTCCTGAGTTCTGTTAAGTCCAAACATTAAAGACAGAATCACTAAGGACCAGAACCCTCAATGCTGGTTCTACATCTGGTACTGGCTGTGTGATTGCTGCAAATAAAGGGCAAAGCCTAGAGGCACAATCATTGTCTGAAAATAAGAAGAGGAGACTTACGTTTTTCTGCAAGTGTTTTATAAGTAAGAAACATGGAATGCATAGATAAATCATAGGTGAAGGAGTGGAAATTAGGAAATCTACTTAATAAAAGGCAGAAGGAAGGAAGAAGAGAGGGAAGGAAGGAAGGAAGGAGGAAGAGAGGGAAGGAAGGAAGGAAGGAGGGAAGGGAGGGAGGAAGGGAGGAAAGGAAGGAAGAAGGAAGGAGGGAGGAAGGGATTAAGGAGGGAGGGAGGAAAGAAAGGAGAGAGGAAGGAAGGGAGGAAAAGAGGGTAGGAGGGAGAGAGGAAAGAGGAGGGAGGAAGGAGAAAAGGAGAAAGGGAGGGAGGAAAGGAGGAAGAAAAGATGGGAGGAAGGAAGGGGAAAAGGCCAATAGCCAGTGGTGATTAAAATGTGATTTCTGGACCAGCAATGGCAGTATCACCTGGGAATATGTTACAAATTCAAAATCTTGTTCTCCAGCCCAAACCTACTGAAAAAGAAACTGTAGAGGAAGGAGCCCACCAATCTGTGTTCCCATGGGTGACTCTGATCCAGGAGAACCACCAGGCCACAGACTAGATCAAAGGCCATTTCACATGTGGGTCCACAACCCCATTTCCTGCGGAGCCACAGAAGGCAGCCTTGCGCTACAGCATCATGTGCTATTCATGAGGACAACGTAAAGAATCCAGGGTTTTGCTTTACTTGTCTGTTTACTTTAGTCTAGTCTGTTGAAGAAGGCAGATAAATTATGTAATAGATCTTAGATAGCTTCTCATCGTCTTTCTTGGGGGCATTTGAAGTTGTAACCTCCAGCTATCAAAAACATTTGCATTCCTAGAATACCAAATTTCTCTGCAATGCTAGATAAATATCATGTTACCATATTGTGGTGTATTATTTATAAATGAAGAACACTTCCACAGTCCTGCTAAATTTGACATTTAGTCTCCCAGCCCCCAAGCCACCTTCCACTGTTGGTGCTATTGTTTGTAAATAGGAATTTAGATTTTGCCAAAAAAAAAAATTTACCTTTCTAAGATTTATATGAATAATACCAAAGATAGATGATTCTTATATAAAGGTACATGTGTTATATTTTAAAAATACATTTTCCTCTCTCACTCAAATTTAATAGTGAAAATATACGAGCACAATCTACCTTCCTCCAAAAAAATATTATGAATTGTTATTGTTCCTGGACTGAAACATGCATAGTTGTTAAAGGAAACATGCTATCCGGCATATTAGAGAGGGAGAGCCTCTGAAATTACAGGTAATTGAAAGTGCATTTATATGACTTTAGATGTTTTCATTATGTCTATTACAACTTTGTTGTTATTAAGAGATGAAAACTGATGAAAGAAACACATCCTTTAGTGGCTTTGACCAAATTAAAAAAGAAAAAAGAGAGAGAGAGATAGGAAAGGAAAACAGTACCCATTCCTCCCAGTTGCACCACTGTTGCCAGGGAGCGCTGGCTTGGAGAGCTGAGCTGGAGGCAGGATCTCAGCCCACCCGCCCCTGTGCCAGGCCCACTGTGCCCTATCCAAGCTGGCTGTCTCCCGACTTCCCACCCATTGGCTAGCCTCAAACTGGAAATGCAAGGTTTAAATGTGACCCATGGTCTGATTATGTGCTTCTTTGGGGACTTTTTTGCCCATGCAGTAGACAAAAACAGCTTAAATTAATGTCCACTATTTTTAAATTATACGTTGTTGTTTTTTTTTTATAGAATAATCTAGATTCCTCTTGAAAGCTAGAAGACAGGGTGACACTGAGCTTCCATTTTTGCCTAATAATAATTAGCTGTTGCTGAGGAGCTTCTTTCTCTGTAGGTAATGTGTGCCCTGAAATGCCATAATCTCCATCTGAACTTCTTTATTTCTGTGGCCTAGGCGAGCATCTGGGCTTATTTCCATAATATAATCAGCTCTTCCATTAAATATTTTCTCTCTAGTAGGTTTGATAACATACTTAACTCTGTGCCTGCTATACCAAACGTGAGTTTGCTTTCAGCACTACTCATTCATAGTCTTTCTTGTACTTGACAGTAAACTTCTGAACAGCAAAGACCAGCATTTTAATCCATCTCTGAAATCCCAGTGCCTATCACATCGTAATTACATAACGAACATTTGTAAATAAATGAAATGGGTTATTATTTATAAAAAAGTATGAGAGGTAGAGAAGCATATTTCCTACTCTTCCCTCTCTACTACTCGGAGTTGCTGCAATAATGCCCTATAAACCTACCTGCAAACCTCACTGGTTTGAAACAACAGTAGTAATTTCATAAGATCATGGGTCTGTAGGTGGTGGCAACTCATCTAGCCTGCAGGATTCAAACTGCACATTGGGTTCAAGTTTGTTCCACATCTTCTGGGCTCAAGTATCAGAGGCTGTAGCTACTTAAGACATTCCCTATTCATGATGACACCAGAAATCAAGAAGGAAAACCCAGTCCGGCAAACAATTTCAAGCCCTGTTTACATCCTGTTTGCTAACATTCATGTTGACCAAAGTAATTCACATGGCCAACCCCAAAGTCCAGGGGTGCAAAGTACTTTCTACTCAGGTAAAAAATAGCAGGAAGGTTGACATGGGCATGTGAATAATTGCAGCCAATAATTCAACCCAGGTCCAAAATTAAAATCAGGTAAGGGAGGCACTTGCTTTGGCTATAAAATTTAAGGGGAAACCAAAAAAAACTTAGCAATCAAGGAAAATAATACTTTAATATTACATCTTAAGGAATCAAAATTAATGCAAAAATCTATGATAAAATAGCAAAATATTAGAGAAAAACAGTATCTGATCACATATTTGCATGTGTTGCCTCACTTACCTCGTCTTCATCTGGGTCCCGTTAGGTCTTATTTCCACCATTGATCCCATCAAAAACACTCTCCTTGGCAGGTGTCCAACTATTGCTTGTATGTTGACTCTATGGAATGATATGAATATTTGTAATGAAATATGTTAGTAATTCAAGTCTCCAGGAGACAGACAGGTTAAAAGATACAAAATTTAACCCCAGCAAAAGAGAAGTTAGGGCAAGCAAGATTTTAACCTAAAGCATCTTTAATTTAAAAGAAAAGAAAACAACATATTCCACCAGAAACCTTTTATATCAGTTTGGTAGAAAAGTGTGCATTGCTATAAAGTAATACAAAGCGCCTGCAAGTTTATATTAGTTAACTCCTTATATTGTCTAAATCTTGCATTTGGTTGTCTAAGCAAGAGCACCTTAGCATGAGACTGCAGAATGATATAAATAACTGAAAATCGTCGATAGTTGGAAGTGAGGGGAGTTGTAGGAGAGTGAGGGCAGCAAGAATTTTCTGGTTCCCATAAGGATTTTTCACTACACTTTCCAGCATGTAACTGAACTCATTAAGTATAAGTACAGCCATAGGTATTTGTCCCTCAGGTGAGGGAGGCAAATAAAAAAAACCCAATCATACCCAAGTTTTCAAAGGGATCAGTTGCGAACTACATTTTATGGAAGGGGCCATCCCATGCCATGCTGTCAGAGATGACAGTGATGCTACATCTGGTTCCCTGGGTCCCATGAAGGGACTGTGTCCAGTTCAGGATGACATTGTGGATGAAGTCACTGCTCAAGAATCTGTAATGGATCCCTACTGCATTTCCAGTAGAGGATGTCGTGGTGATGGTTGTAAAAAGATACCTGGAACATATTTAGAAGGGACTGATAAAAGCGACCTATAAGATAAGAATCAAACCACCAAACTCTTGCAAGGAGAAAAGCATCTAACCATTTTCTTTTCATTATTTTAAAAATTCTCCTTAAATGATTTCGAGAGAGAGAGAGGCAGAGACACAGGCAGAGAGAGAAGCAGGCTCCCCACGGGGAGCCTGATGCAGAACTTGATCCCAGGACCTGGGGGTCATGCCCTGAGCCAGAGGCAGACGCTCAACCACTGAGCCCCCCAAGCATCCCTAACCGTTTTCTTTTTAATTTTAATAAGTATTCAGGAGCAAACACAAAAGTCTCTATCTCTAGGTATTCTAGCTAAATTAAGTAAAATAATATTAGTAGCATGAAAGTCTTCAAAAGAAGGAGAGTAAAGTTCTAAGAGACAATTCTGATTATGATTATGATTGCTTCAGGATAAAGAAAGTATTGCTAGTGTGCTGTTATGTGCTGTCATGACTGTTCCGTTTTAGTGTACAGGGACTTCATAAGGACTCCCTAGAAATCGTTCCTGATCCATATCTTTGGCCAAAACCATTATATTTAATGAAGTCTTAGGTTAGTTTCTTACCCCTCATTCTTCTGGTGTGTGTGTGTGTGTGTGTGTGTGTGTGTGTAGGATTGTGAGCAAGTGGGACATGGAGTGACTTGGGAGAGGTACTTCTGCACTTGTAACTGCTATTGAATAAGAGCTATCATTTATCAAGCACCTTCTGTATACTAGACAGCGTGCTGTGCATTTCACATAAATTTATACTTCTCTTCACTACAACTCAGTAAAGTATGCCTCGTTCTCCTTATTTTACAAATTAGAAAGCTAGGATTGAGAAAAGATTAGATGGCTTGCCCACACAGCTAACAGATGTTGAAGTCAGGGTGCAAATCCAGGGTCTTTCCTCTCCCCATTGTGAGCCCCCCACCCCCACCCCGGCTGGGCAGGGCTGCCAGCTGCTGCTGCTTGCAGCCTTGTGAGTCTGTCCAGCTGCTCAGCAACTTCCCTTTTGGCAGCAAACTAGCAAAGTATGTTCATCGAGGGACAACTTACACGAGACACCTGTGCTTCCTAGAAGCGGATCTTGTCTCCTATCATGCTCACACATAGGAGGCATTATCGCTGTCCCCCTTTTATAGGTATGGAAACTAAGGTTATCAGAGCTTAAGTCAGTCACCCAGGGCACATGGCCAGGAAACGGCTGAGTCGAGTGTCACGTCCACACCAGTATTGGTCCACCTTTGATGTTAAGCTCTGAACCATGCAAAGCAGCCTCACATAATGCCCTGCCTCCGCTGTCATAGAGGGAAAAACCACTGAGCTCATTAAGAGTCACTGATGTCAGGTTCCCATCCCAGGTGTGGCTCTTGTCCAGTCCATTGGTTCATCCATAGAACTATGATGGACAGCCCCTGCCTTGCCTTGTGTAGGTCCCCTCTTTACCAAGACCTGAGCCAGCAATTGCAAGGGGCCCACTCGAACTGAAGGCCGCTGCGCAGACACGGCTAGTGGCCTGAGAGGCTGGGATGGCTGTGACTGGCATGTGTTGTCTCTCACATGAGCCTGGAAGACTCCTTGACTTGGAAGCTTTCAGGTCCTGGACAGAAAGCAAATGAACACAAGTTGTTTTGGTAAGAGACAAGTCAAGGGCATTTTTTGGAAATGAGCAAAGGTGCATCTTTCCTGCTCTTCTTAGGGGCAGAACCAGCCCAAAAGGTAATAATTAAGGAGGTTCTGAGGAAGAACAAACAGCATATTCAGGAAACCATTCCTCATTAATATGTTTCCTATTACAGGATTTACTTCATTTTCTCCAGTTTCCTCCCAAATCCATTGTTCCCTAGAGCAAAAATCCAGCAAGTAATACCAGGGGCTTCTGGTCTCCAAAGATCATCCAGAGGCCTAAGACCCAAGTTCAGATAGTTCTTTCCTTCTGCTTTTGGGGACGGGCGGTGGGGGTGCTTTCGGCACAGTCCCGGCCAAAGGCTTACTGACCCTCTCTGCAGGACAATCGATGGCAATGCATGTGTTAAGGAGGCAAGAGTCTAAGATTCTAACATCTTGGTAGTAATAGATTTTGCCTTACTTATTCCAAAACACTTAATGTTTTGAACACTTCATTTAATGATTTCAGAGCTCTGATAAACATATGCAGGTACGTCTGGCTTGCTCTTTTCAAACTCCCTCTCCTCCTGTCTCCTGCGTCTCAATTTGGATTTATTTCCATCATGGAAATAAGGACGAGAAGTCCAAAGCCCCATCAGTCATAGGTAGGGACATTTCATCCATTTGATCCGTATTTCTTGAGAACCTACTTGCATAGATACCTTGCTCAGTTCCGGGGGTCGGGGTGGGGGCACAATTTGCTGGTGTCTCTCCTCAAAAGGCTTAAATTTTCTATCTCACCCTTGGAGGCTGTTTGGAGGCTAATACTGTTATCTTCACATCAATCTTCACAATATTATTCTATTTTCCCCATCAATTATTTCACGTTTCTCACTTCATCCATTCTATCCCATCGAGTTATCCCCTGAATTATACAGACTTTAAGGGCAGTTTCAGAGAAATCCGAGTTTCCTACTTCCTTTGTATTATATTTTATTAATTTTTTTTTTTTTTACTGTGGTCAAAACATTTAACGTGAGATCTACCATTTTCACAAATTTTTAAGTGTACAATATTGTTGCCCACGGGTATAATGTTAGACAGCGTATCTCTAGCAATTACTCATCTTGCTTAACTGAAACTTTATGCCCATTGATTATTAACTTCCCATTTCTATCTCCTCCCAGCCCCTGCCAATCACTGTTCCACCCTTTCATTTTATGAATTTAATTATTTTAGATGCCTCGGGTAAGTGGAATCATGCAGTATTTGTGCATTTCGGTGGCTGACTTATTTTACCTACTGCGATCTACGCATACTGTCTCATACTCTTTTAATAAAAAAAAAAAATTATGTTGTTTCTGGAGTTACTTTCTGTGTGTCTACAGAAGCTCACAAATGGTCTTTTGGTGTCCTGGCTCATGTCCTACACCTGGGCTGACTGATCTTTCCTTTTAATAAATCAACTCATTGAAACCCATCGCCACATTATAATACCTCAGTATCAGCTTTCTAACAACCAAATACATTTGATTGCAGAAGTCTCTAAACAAGTTCCTTTCAGATAAGGGATGTATAGCTTGTATTACTCACACCCAAAGATGTTTAAGGCAAAATGTGTGGTCGTGTCACTATCAAGATCAAATCCATTTCCCCAGCTATGGCTACCTTGAAATGGGTAACGAGTTTTTTTTTCCCCTAAAATTGCAGATTTTTTATTTCAAACTCTTACCTTGCTTGTTGCTCATGCCTGCATTGCCAGTGAGCGAGGGGACACTGCACATCATTGCTACAGCTGAGCGTGATTGGGCTCAGAGGGGTTAAATAGTTGACTCTCAATCACAGTGAGCAGGTCTGCTACTAAGATGGAAACCTCTATTTTCAGAGTTCTAGCCCAGGACTTTCTATCACACTAAGCTGTCTCCATAGGGCACATTTCTTTTACAAGTTGTTTGAAAATAAGTTTATATTTCCAAAGCAGTATGTAGACTCTTAAGGGGAAATGTCCTTTTCGAGTTGAAGATAATTCCGAGAATTTTGAACATATTGATTAAAATGTTTTATTATTCTCCAAACATGTCATTACACTTCTATAATATTATGTTCAGTGTTATATCATATTGCTTAAATTGCAAAATACTACTATGTTTTTTGTTATTATTACTAGCAATGAGGCAGATAGGCACATATGTTCATTCCCATGGTAAAGAGAAAATATGCAAATGTGGGTATTTTCAGTGGAAGGATGAAGTGCACATGATATACGCTAGAATTTTCCACGAATGTATGCATATTTCCTGGGACTAAAGATGTAGATGAATATTATTTGCGGGGGGGGGGGGAGTGGTATTTGATTCTATATTGAGGATGATTTACCCTTGAAGTAGATCAAACCTATATATTATGATCAAGTGATTTCTGCCCATTTATCCCTGCCTGACATATTTTTTTCATGTAATACTTTTATATTCCAGGTGGAATATACCCTTCCCTTTTTCTCTGTGTCTTAAATTGCCTATGTCCTTATTTTCCTTACTTCATGTCTCCCCCCCGCCCCAGATATTTTCTTATATTTATTTTTAATTATAAAAAGAGTATATAATCACTAAAAAAAACTTCAAACAGTTCAGCACTATCTAAAGTAAACTGTAGATTCATTCCTTCTAATAATGTTCTATTCCCATTGACTCGAGACAAACACCCTAATGAGTTTCTCACATCTTGAACAATGTTTTTTAGAGACTACATGATCAGGAAAAGAGCCCCTGTTGTACCCAAAGGGAGAATAACCTCGTCCAGAATACCATTTTCCTACTATGACCTTAAGACTAGCATTAGATATCTCAAGGAGAGTCATTTTTTAGTTGTAAAATTGATTAATAAATTTTTCCCTACTTATACGCCAAGTCTGTTTTGATAATCACATAAAACAGGGTATACAAGGGGAGTTAAAAGTCCATACAAATTTAAGCTACTGTGCTTGTTTTATAAAAACCATCCTACGCAGCTCAAATAGCCCCTTTGCTCTGTACAGCTTCAGGCTTGTTAGCTTAGGTTCATCCTCATGTGCTGAACCACTGTACTCGTTATATAGTAACAATCACTTTTAATCAACCAGAAGTAATTTCTCTCTTATTTACAACCCCATAGTACTGTTTTTATGCCTCTTTCAGCTTTCTCCACCATTCCCTTCTATGCTATTTTTATCCGTTTAGGAATCCCAAATGGATCTCTGGTTTGACACCCACCCAACAGCACCCGACATTCCTTTCAAAGAAGATAGGCTCCTCAAATACTTGTTAATTTTTAAATGCATTAATACATAAACAGATTGGTGGGTTATGGGAGTATTCCAGAGTCATCATGGCCATTCATTCTCATCCCTTAGGTGACAAGCCTTAATGTGAGGAGCTGAGCGTCTGCACACCTTCTCAGCCTACCCCACAGTTGCCACTGCTGCTGTTAGAACAGCATCGATTGACTGCCTCCTCTGGGTTTACTGCCTCTTTGACCTGGCCCAAATCCCCCTACATAATATAACTGAGTGATCCTTACTGTATTCAATCTGTATCTGCCAATTCCATTTGCCAGGGAAGTCCTTTGGCCCTTCCAGAGCAGTGGCCTGTCGCTGCCCACTGAGCCATTCAAGTACAGCACCACAGACAGGACATGCAGCTTATCTGTTTGTATCACTGACTTTCAAAGCTGCTTGAACGAATGTTTCTGGCTGGACTTATTTCAAAGCATTGACTGAAGCAGACAGAAGGCTTCCTGCCAGGCAGTTGTATTTACCACACAAATTTGTCAACTTACCCAAACATTCCAATGTGTGAGGAGCAGAAATTTGAGCTGATTGATCTAAAAGGCTCAAATGCTATGAAAGAGTCTGCAGGACTCCACAATGATGATGAGACAAATGTTGTTTCTTGGGGGAACTGTGCTATAGCCCCCACCCCTCATCATGCAGGGTTGACAAAAGCAATTAGGAACTTTTGTTCCTAAAACACAATGATGGTGTTAGCAGCAGTCTAATCTGCTTAATTACACAGCAAAAAAATGGGATTATAAATCCTGAGCAAAATTATGGGATACAGTGATCTTTGGATTCTTATTTTCGGCTTTAATATCGCCTCCATCTTGCATGTGTTTATGCGTAACTCCTCTTTCTGTAAAATGGAAATTACTCTCTCTCTCTTTTTTTTTTTTATCATATTGCCTCACACTATTTTCATAATTTAACATTAGGCTGGGAACAAAGATCTTCACAGCCAAATGCCACAGGAACCTCTTCCTCTTCGGGGTAAACCTAGAAAATGTAGCAAAACTGATCATTCAGGAAGGTATAACAATTTTGATATGCTGAAAAAATATATCACTAGTTATCTGATATCTTTTAGAGCTAAGATAATCATACTGGGTATAATGGTATATTACACAAATTACATAAAGCAATTATTAGCTTTATATAACTTGCCATTCCACCTTTTCCTACATATGTAATTTAATTTCATCTGGCTTCTTTTATTCTGTGAGCAGTCTTTTGGGGGAAAATGAAATAAGTAAAACAAATTTCAAACATTTATTTTTAAAATTTTTTATATATTCTATTTCTTAATTCATGAGAGACACAGAGAGAGAGGCAGAGACACGGGCAGAGGGAGAAGCAGGCTCCCTGCAGGGAGCCCAGTGTGGGACTCCATCCCAGGACCCTGTGATTATGCCCTGCGCCGAAGGCAGATGCTCAACCCCTGAGCCACCCAGGTGCTCCCAAATTTCAAACCTTTAAAACCACATTCAGGCATTAAACATTTATCTTGCAAGTGGGTCTTGGGACTCTCTCAGAGAAAAGTAGGGGCCTATTTGAGAATGTTCCCTCATGGATTTTGAAATTCACAAACAGAATAATAGCCCAGTTCTTTCCAAGGGATTACTGCCAAATTTTAGACACGTGATCACTCAGGAAACTATTTATTCATCTATCCATCTGTTTGTTTGTTTATTGAGAGAGAGAGCACATGTACGCACAAGCAAGGGGAGGAGGGGCACAAAGGGAGGGAGAGGGAATCATAAGCAGGCTCCACAGCCAGCGTGGAGCCCAACACAGGGCCCAATCTCACAACCCTGAGATCATGACCTGAGCTGAAATACAAAGTTGGACACTTAACAAGTTGAGTCATCCAGGGGACCCTCAAGAAGCAATTTTTAAAGTCACATTACTTTAACAGTGTACGTGGAACAAATGGATTTTGTTCTTTCCTTGGTCTCTCATAAACCTATTGTAGTTTATTAATTAGGTACAGGGAAAAGCCATATAAATATTTTAATTTCAATTTCTCTAAGCTCTAACTGAAGAACACTTTAAGTGAAGCCTGTATGTTTTAAGTCCTTTTTATTTTTCAGTTAATAAACTTCATGTTTTAGAGCAGTTTGGGGTTCACAGAAAAGTTGAACAGAAAGTACAGAGGATTCCCATATACCCCCAACCCCACACCTGCACAAACTTTCTCATTGTGGAAATCCACCACCACGATGGTACATTTGTTATAAATGAGGAAACTACAGTGATACCTTGAAATCATCAAGGTTGGCAGTTCACATTAAGGTTCATTCTTGTTGTTGTACATTTTATGGATTAAAACAGTGTATGATGGTTTGTATCCATCACTGTAGTATAATACACCATAATTTCACTGCCCTAAACTCCTTGTGCTCCTATGAATCCCTCTGCCCTCTCCAACTCTTAGTAACCAGTCATCTTATTACTGTCTCCATAGTTTTGCCTTTTCTAGAATGCCATGTAGTTGGAATTCTATAGTGTGTAATCTTTTCACATTGGATTCTTTCACTTAATAATGTGTATTTAAATGTCTTCCATGACTTTTCTTGGCTTGATGGCTCATTTCTACTAAGTGATGAATAATATTCCATTGTCTCAATATACCATTTATTTATCCATTCACTTACTGAAGGACATCTTGGCCACTTCCAAGTTTAGGCAGTTATGAATACAGCTGCTTTAAATATCCTTGCATATGGTTTTGTGTGGACAGGTTTTCAATTCCCTTGGGTAAATACCAAGGAATACAATCACTGGATCACATGGTAAAAGTATGTTTAGTTTTGTAAGAAACTGTCGAGCTGTCTTCCATAATGTCTGTGCCATTTTGCATTCCCATCAGCAGTGAATGATTATTTATGTCATTCTACATCCCCACTAGCATTTGGTATTGTCAGCGTTTTGGATTTTGGCCACTCCAATAGACGTGGTGGATGGTATCTTGTAGTTTGAACTTGCAATTTTCTAACAATGTATGATGTTGAATATCTTTTCATATGCTTACTTGCTGTCTATATATCTTTTTTGGTGAGATGTCTTAGTCTTTTGCCCATTTTTTTAAATCGAGTTACTCATTTTCTTATTGTTGAGTTTCTAGAGCTGTTTGTGTGTTTAAGAATCTTTTATCGGGCAGCCCGGGTGGCTCAATGGTTTAGCGCTGCCTTCAGCCTAGGGTGTGATCCTGGAGACCCGGGATCAAGTCCCACGTCGGGCTCCCTGCATGGAGCCTGCTTCTCCCTCTGCCTGTGTCTGTGCCTCTCTCCCTCTGTGTCTCTCATGAATTAAAAAAAGAAAAATGTTTTATTATATGATTCCTCTGCATATAATTTCTCTCAATCTGTGACCTGTCTTCTCATTTTCTTGACGTTTTTAATTTTAAGGTAGTTCAGCTTATCCATTATTTCTTTTATGGATTGTGTCTTCAGTGTTATATCAATGAAGTCATCACTACAAGATCATCTAGATTTTATCCTACACTGTCTTCTAGGAGTTTAATAGTTTTGTGTCTTACATTTAGGCCTATGTTGCTTTTGAGTCAATTCTGGTGAAGGATGAAAGAGCTATGTCTAGGTCTAGTTTCTTTTACATGTCCAGTTCTTTAAGCACCGTTTGTTGGAAAGACTGTCTTTACTCTGCTGCATTACCTTTGCAACTTTGTGAAAGATCACTTGACTACTATATTTTTGTGCATGTATTTTCAGATTCTGTTCTGTTCCACTCATCTATTTGTTCTGTTTTTTTCACCACCACCACACAATCTTCAATACTATAGCTTTATAGTATACCTGTCTTAAACTCAGGTAGTGTAAATATTCTAATTTTGTTCTTCAATATTGAGTTTACCAATCTGGCTCTTTTGCCTCTTGTTCTAAACATTAGAGTCAGTTTGTCAATATCCACAAAATAACTTGCTGGGATTTTGACCTGTATTGTGTTGAATCTCTAGATCAAGTTGGGATACATTTACATCTTGACTGTATTGACTCTTTTATCCATGACCATGGGATATCTCTCCATTTGCTTAGTTTTTCCCTGATATTTTTTATCATATTTTAAATTAAGTTTTCATGCATAAAATATTTATTTATAAAGTTATGGCTTAATTAAGAGGCAATATTTTCCTCTATAAAACTTAAATTTGATTATAAAGTTGTCAGAATTAGAATGATTTCAATGAAAAAAATAGGTACTAGTGGACTGTGATATGCTGGTTTTCCCAGTTAAATTCAGTTTATCTTTAGCAAGGCAAAAAGACAGCCATATGCCTTTGAATCTCTTTCAACTTCAATGCCCAAGGATTATTGGAAGTACCTAATCATTCCTGGATGCAGATAAATTTCTCCCCAGAGGAGTAGATTGTTTTTTGATATGTAGTTTGTTAAGGTGTTAATATCAGAAGAGGGAAAAAAAGATGAACAATCCAATGGTGAAGATATGTAAGAGGATATGTTGTTCAAATTGAACTTGTAAAGATTTACTAATCTGTAGTAAAATTGGAAAAATGTGTTGTTGTTTTTGTTGTTTTATGATTTTTCTTTATGGGCATCCTAGTAAGGACCTAATATCAGTCATTTGGTTGTTTATAGCCATTAGATCATATATCTAGTCACTAAATGCATATTAAGAACCTGTGACATATTACCAATACAGTAGATTACAACTTAGCTGAAGGGATAGACAATTGTAAGTTATGATACTATGAGAACACTGGAGGTGGGACAGTTGATGTTTCAAAAAACAGTGGTCATGTGAGCTGTCCCTTAAAATGTGAATACGGCTTTTATCAGCAGAGTGAAGAAGCTAAGGAAATGCAAGATAATGGTCTCATGTTCTTAACAAATATTTATGGAACATCTGCTAAATACCATTTATATAATTAATAGGTTCATACTATCTCAGATTTTATAGAGGTATTATCTAGTGATCTCAGACCTCACAATTAAATATGGCAAGTGCAATTATAAGAGAAGAGTGTAGAAGTAATTGTGCACAGAGGAAAGCTATCTCATTCTAATGTGGGCTTTCAGGTCCGTCTAGGAAATTGGTTTACAGACTAACATCTGTAGGAACAGGAAGAGCAAAGGCCAGGAGGTGTGGAGAGCACTATGTGCTCCAGGAACTAGGGCCTCAATAGGATGTGAAGGGAATAAATGATAGAAAATGAGGCTGAACAGACAAGAAGGGACATCATGCAGAGCCTTACAGAGTACATTAAAAACAACAGGATATTCTGGGATAGTTTTATCAAGGAAGTAATGTGCTCAGATGAGCATTTAACATGAGGACACTTATTTGATAATGAAGCACAGATTGGGTGGAGAGACAAGATTAAGAGCATGGACACCAATAAGGCTGTTGCACTGATTCAAGATGTCGTGATTTTTTGAATTAGAATCGTGGTGTGAGAAATTGAGTGTGGTAGAAAGGCAGACAGTAAATAAATAAATAAATAAATAAATAAATAAATAAATAAAAATTAAAAAAATTGTAGATTATTAGAAGCACAATTTCTGGAGTCAGAAAACTTGGTTTAATTCTTTGTCATATCAGCCTGTTTTTTCTATTGTTTTGTTTCCTTTCAAACTATAGTTTTTATTTCTTTTATCCTTTCATTATTGAGCACTTGTTTATTTTATAGGGTCTATAGGTTTTCTATGGTCTGCAGTTTCTATCGTGTTAATCTTCAGTTCGTGGAGTTTTGCTGACACTCCTATAATGTTCCTTAATAGTGAATCATTTTCAGTGGGGCATAGGTTTTCTGTGGCACCATCATATATCCTGAGTTGTGAAAGTTTCATATAGAGTGATGATGTATTTTTAAGGCCTTAGGGATTCAATGTTTTGAATAATTTTCTATTAATTTCTTGGTTTCTGATTCTTGTACTTCATAAATAAAATATTTTTTATATCTTTGCCAGGTTAAAAATCTTAGAACAAGGGAGCCTGACTGGCTCAGTCAATGGAGTGTGTGAGTCTTGATTTGAGGTTGTGAATTCAAGCCCCACGTTGGGTGTAGAGATTACTTTAAAAAAATTTTAAATCTTGGGACAAATTGCCTACTCCTCCTCTTCCTCTATCTGGTTACCATGCTAACAACTTGTGCTATTACTCTGATTTCTTTCTTTCTTTCTAGTACCTATTTTTTTTTTAATTTAAGCATATATATGTGCGTGTGTGTGTGTATATGTATATACACACACACGCACATATATGTTCATCTACATATATGAATTTATTACCTATATGTAAGAATACATTTATATGTATTCACATATATAAATACATATATTCACATATATATGTGTTCATATAGATACATATATATGTGAATATATATTTATATATGTATTCATTCCTGTGGACATGTTTTTTCTAGTGTTATGTGCATTCAACAGTTGCAAGGAGTGAGCATTTGACATGACCTATCTACATCAGCAGAATTTACTGTATTATCAGGACAATATCTAGTGGGTTGAAATCTTGACTTCAGTGTTTCTTACTACCTATATAATCTCCTGTGATTGGGTGTAGGAATGCGTTTAACACATGAAGGGTTTTTTTGATTGATTGATTGATTGATTGATTGATTTATGATAGACAGAGAGAGAGAGAGGCAGAGACATAGGCAGAGGGAGCGGCAGGCTCCTCATAGGGAGCCCGATGTGGGACTTGATTGGGGAACCCTGGGATCATGCCCTGAACCAAGGCAGACGCTCAGCCACTGAACCACCCAGATATCCCTGAAGGTTTTTTGTTGTTGTTGTTTTTTAAAGTAATATGATTTATCTGTAAACCATGTAACTTGGAAGTATGTCCTTGAAAAGGCATTGTGAGAGAAATATCTGAAGTGAGGTCATGTCGGACCAATGGATAAAAAGGAAACAAAAATAGTTTTTAGTAATTAACATATTTTCAAAATGTAGTTTTGAAGAATGACTAAGATATGGCTTGGTATTAGAATGTAGGAGGGAGAAAAATTTAGGGGAAATTTCTAACATCTAGGTATCTATAATTGATGACTTAAGCTGGGCAGTGGTGATAAAAATGGAGACATGGAAACACATCAAAGACAAAGTTAAGAGGATGTGGTGAGTGTAGGCCTTTCAGATGAAGGAAGATAAGATTTACAGGTGACTCATTCAAGTGATGCAAGAGGGATGACATAATCAGCTAGAGAACATGAAAGAAAGACAGATCCATGAGGACAAATGGATAGTAAGGATATTGTTCACACTCAAGTTGAAGAGTTCACAATATTAATTTCAGAGTTAAAGTTAGAAATAAGAGTTTATAGGTCTTCAGTTTTGTTTAATTCTCAGGAGTAAGTATCATTTCCCTGGAAAAGACTATATTCATGAGAGGGTTAAGAATGGAGTGCTCAAGATTAAGGTTAAAAACAGAGTTTTAAAGGAGTTTGGTAGGCTGGATTCAATCTTACACAACATGAAGAATTAGTAGATAGGAGCTTGTTTGCTTTTCTGAGCACTGATGGGTAAGCAAGCCTCACAAAAATGCCTTGTTTTAATCTAGTTCCACAGGAAATGGAAAGTCACTTAAACCAATGAATTCACTAGTTATTTGTTCCTGGATGGGTTATTGAGCCCTCTAAATTTAAATGTTTTTAACTTTTAAATGTAGAAAATAAAATCATGTTTGTAAATTACTTGTAAGCACTTGTTATAATTTGTTTCTCATAATGCCTGTCACATGGGAGGTACACAATAACTGCTGTTTTTAATAGGATTGATGATAAAATGATTGCAAAGCAGAACAGGATATACCTGTCGGGCTCTCTAAGCATCTGGTTTACTCAGGAATTTATATGCTATCGGAAGATTAACATGGATTCAGAAGACTGTTGATAATCAAGTGGTGGAAAAGTTTAGCTGGAGTACTTGGGTGGTGATTCTCAATCCTGGCTGCAGCTATATAGCTACTCTGAAACTTTCCAGTTTCATGTGCACAGATTCTTGAGTCCACCCCGGTCTCTACTGACTTTAAGCTAAACACTGAAGAAAGTATCAAAACACAACAAAATGAAAGATATTGCCCCTGCTATCAAGGACTTTAATCAGTCATAGGATGTTCATGTAAAGTGCAATATTGTTGACAGGACATCATTCAAGAGAGTGTCCTGATTTGATGATTCAAGACTCAATAGATGTTTCAAACAATGCACAGAGACTAGCTGTATTTCTCCAATCCTAGTCTATCTTTTTCTTCCACATCTACATCCTCAACTCAATCCTTATTTATCTCATCCTTATATATAATGTAGGTGCTCAAAATTTTTGTGGGTCCCACGCCCATAGACCTTTGAATGTTTCTTTTTTTTTTAAGTTTATATTTATTTATTTATTTATTTAACTTATCACTAAACCCAGCGTGGGGCTCGAACTCACAACCCAAGATGAAGAGTTGCATGTTCTTCTGACTGAGCCAGCCAGGTACTGCAGAATGTTTCTAGTTTTTTTATTTTATTTTTTAAGATTATTTATTTATTTATTTATTTATTTATTTATTTGAGAGAGAGAGAACCAAGCAGAGGAAGAACCAGAAGGAGAGGGAAAAGTAGACTCTTTGCTGAACAGGGAGCTCAATGCTGGGCTTGATTCCAGGACCTTGAGATCAGGACCTGTGCCAAAGGCAGATGCTTAACTGACCGAGCCACCCTAGTACTCCTCTAGTTTTTGCATATAACATCCCCCTATAGTATTACAAAATAGCAGATTAAGGAAGGAAAACTTTTATCCATGAATATCCCTGAAGCCTTTTCCTGTAATTAAAATTTTTTTAACATTTGTAATAAAATACATAAATCATCACACTTTATATTGCCAGCAGAAATAGGTTTAGAGTTTTACAGCTTCCAACTTCTAGGTCCGTTACTTATTTATTTTAACATCTACATTTTTAATGGTTCTTTGGGCTTTCTTGTCTCTTCTTTACTAATTGGTATATTTTCGTTATTCTTTTTTATTTTACCCATTTGAGAAATTCATCTTACTTTTCTTCATTCATCTTTAAGCAAACTCACCATGATTCATCACAGTTCTTTATCCAGTGACTCCAAAATCAAAATGGCATGTCCAAGATAAATGCTATCATGTTTTAGCCACCCTTGGATAACATCTGTAGAAGATCAAAGTATACCCAGCTTTATGATATTATCTCATGCTCTTAACTATCTTTATTAACAAACTGAATTTTGTATTATGGCTTCTTTACTACCCTCTTTTTATCCCTCCAACACAGTTACCTTTGCAAGACAAGTAAAATTCACTTTTGGTGAACTCTAAGGGATTATTCAAAATCAAGAATTTATTGATTGATGTTTGAAGTAAGTGAATGATAGGCTTAAAAGTATTTTTGTCTAACAGTGATATTCTTTTATAAAAATCATATTTTAGTTATAAGACTAAAGTAGGCCAAAAACTAAATTTGATGACCCTTCACAGAAGATAGTAAAAGTTCGTGGATTACTGTAATCAGAACTAAGGCTACCCATGAGCCTATGCTTATATTAATTGAGGGCACTTAAAATTTTTGCTAAAATAGAGTCTGTGATACAGTACTACCACACATCTGAAATGTTGTAGTGTGCAAAGAAGTTATTTCTTAAGAAAGCTTCAGTGTGAAAGACGTTTTCTAGGAGAATGACATAAAGTTGATGCAAGTATTAACATATCAGCACAGGTTTCTTCAAAAGATAAAAGCAGAATGCCAGATGGTAGAGCAAAGCTCTGCATTTGAAGGACAATCTGATGAACAAAAGAGAGATAGGACTGCACACAAGAGAGGTGGAACTGCACAAAAAAATGCAAAACGGTCTGAAGAAGACAAGCTGGGCCATACAGTGAATGTGTCCTGGGAAATCATGGAGCAGGATGAGGGCATTAGGGCACCTCTCCAGTAGGATGATGTGGTGAAGGCCAGGTTGAAAGAGAAAGTGGAAATGCAAAGAGGAAAGAATGCTTAGTACTTAACCAATGTGGCCCAAGATAAGCGCCTCTCTTTTAAACCATGATATTTTTGCTTTGGACCTACTGTTGACATTATCTGCTGCATATTGACAGCTATTTCTGATTGTCTTCAGTTTTTATTAATTTTTTCAGAACCTTGAGTATCCCCAAGTATATTATAATCTTAACCTATGTAAAGATTAATTAATTCCAAAAACATTTATTTAGTGCTTACCTGGCACAAGCCTTGGGAAATGAAAAGGTCCGTAAAAATGATTCCCAGCCTTAAAAAAACTCATAGTCTAACCAGACTCTAATGTAAAGAGACAGCTTTGTAAACAAATAATTACAATATGATATTATAAGTGCTCATTAGAGAAAGATACCTATTCAGGAGTTACAGAGTATGGAGGAAATAAATAGTCATTTTCATCAATAGTAAATTCCACATTACCTTGTTTAGGAGCCAACTTGGTCCTTGGGAAGAGGACCAAGAATTCCTTCTAATTTATCATGAGTGTACTTTATTTTGGGAAAGATGTCCCAAAATTGGGAGAAAGTCAGAAAGAGCTTACCAACTCATATTTAGCAACAACAACAAAGACATTTAATGCTGTTCAATCTAAAAATTAATTTCTGTCTTGTCCACTGATATGTCTTAATAGAAAAAAACGGGATGGTGTAAAATTCAACAAAAAATGTAAAGCATTCTGATGAACTCATGAGGGTCCCTGCAAATGGTAATAGAAACCTGTGTATATTCTTTAGCCTATCTGTGTGAGTCTGTAATTTTTTTTATTTTTTATATCTATTTTTATATTTATATTTATTTATTTTTTATTTTTAAAGATTTTTATTTATTCATGAGAGACAGAGAGAGAGAGACAGACAGACAGACAGAGACACAGGCAGAGGGAGAAGCAGGCTCCATGCCGGGAGCCTGACATGGGATTCGATCCCGGGTCTCCAGGATCACGCCCTGGACTGAAGGCAGGTGCTAAACCACTGAGCCATCCAGGGATTCCCCTGTAAATTTTTTTAATCGAAGGGTTTTTTTGTTTTGGTTTTTTGTTAGTTTTGTTTTTAAGAATCATATTTAGGGGGCAGCCCAGGTGGCTCAGAGGTTTAGCACTGCCTTCGGCCTGGGACCTGATCCTGGAGACCCGGGATCGAGTCCCATGTTGGGCTCCCTGCATGGAGCCTGCTTCTCCTTCTGCCTGTGTCTCTGCCTGCCTCTCTCTCTCTCTCTCTCTCTCTCTGTGTCTCTCATAAATAAATAAATAAATAAAATCTTTTAAAAAATGATAAGAATCATATTTAGGGCTACTGTTATAAAGTGTTACAAGTCAATGCATAGATGACTTAGTAATGTTTGGGGGACTATGGGTACTCTTTCATATCCGTATACTTCTCCACAGCTTTCTATTACAGGATATGAAATCATTAGAGATTCATTGCATAATTATATGCTTCTTTGGTTAGTGGAGATTTTTAGGTCTTTCCAGAAGAACCTGTTTAAAACATTCTTAGAATTTCTACTCATTACTACTGATACAAAGAAATTGCCACAAATTTAGTGGCTGAAGACAAAATAATTGTATTATTTTATAGTTCTGGAGAACTGAAGTCAGAAGTAAGTTTCACCAAGCTGCAATTATGGTGTCAGTAGGGCTGCCTTTCTTTTTGGAATCTCTAGGAGAGAATCGTGCTTACTTTTTTACAGCTTCTAGAAGCTGCCTACATTCCTTGGCTTATGGTCTCCTCCTCCAGCTTGAAAGCCAACAGTGTAATATCTTCTCTCCTTTCTGACCTCAGCTTCTATCCCTGAATCTTCTCTTTCTCTTACTGGTATCCTCCTTATTAAAATCTTTTTTTTTTTAAGATTTTATTTATTTATTCATGAAAGATACACAGAGAGAGAAGCAGAGACACAGGCAGAGGGAGAAGCAGGCTCCCTGCAGGAAGCCTGATATGGGACTTGATATCGGGACACTTGAATCACACCCTAAGCCAAAGGCAGACACTCAACTGCTGAGCCACCCAGGCGTCCCTGGGATCCAACCTCTCATAAAGATCCTTGTGATTACATTTTTCCCACTTGGACAATTCATGCTAATCTCTCCATCTCAAAATCCTTAGCTTAATCACATCTGCAAAGTTTCATTCATCGTAGATAGTAACATATTCAGAGGCCCTAAGGATTAGGATATCTGTGGAAAGGCCCTTATTGAGCCTATCACAAAAGATAGGATTCATATTCTACTGTGATCTTTGGATATTATCTTGGAGAAGATATTTAGAAGGAAAAAGTTTCTTGGAGAAACAGACCCAATACTGGAGGTATAGACTGAGAAAAAAAGAAAAAGATTAGAAAAAAAAAAAAAAGTTTGTTTAAAGAAAAAGAAAACTACCACAAGAGGATATAAAGGAAGATTTTCCCCTCACATAAAAAAATCTATGCTATACAATTGTGTCAAGGGCAAAGTCCAGAGCACTAAAGGACCAAAGCTCCACCCCTTTTTCCTTAGCTGATACTGTCTCTAGTACACCTTATGTATTTAATGGTTATGGCCATGAAACTGTGAATTCCAAAGTCAGATTTAAAAATATAGCCAGAAAAAAGTACATATCCAGAAAAAGGTAATTATTTTATTCATTTTATTTATGCATCCTCTCTGCATTGTTTAATGTTCAAAAGGGTATCTGATTATTTCAGTGAATGCCTTCTGAATTTAGATCTAATTTTTAGTTATTTAGAGAAGGACATTGGAAATAAACTAACAGACCTTTATAGAGAAAATACAGTGGTGTTACAGAGAATTTACATTTCCAGTCTGAGATCATATTACTACTTCAGTGGTAGACCCAAAACTCGTTTACCAAACCCAGATCTCCTGTCTTCTAATTCAGTTCTCTTTCCACTAAATCTATTAGCTCAGTGATTTGCATTTGAGCTCAGCTCTCAGTGCAACATACAAACTACCCATGAGTCTCTTCCTTTCATAAACCAGTTAATCTGTGAGCTAGGAGCATTTTTTTTAGTACATTCAATAAAATACATTGATGGGCTCAGATCTGTGGGGAGTTATAAAGGAAGATCATGCTCGTCATACAGAAGTGCTTCTCTCCATTGCTAAAGAACTCCAAAATGCCCGAGATAGACTGCTAGGAATTCTTTCCCCAAAAAATCCATACATCATTTCCCATAGTAAACAAGGAGGCCTATTTAACTTGTTTACCTTGCTATTATGGAGCTAAAATTTGCCCTAAAGCAAAAACTTGTTTGAGCAGGGGGTTATTCCATGACCACAAATAAAGAGACATTGCTGATGTACTCTGACAACTCGAACAATTTACTTTCCAAAAATGAGTAGCAGAAGGAGAACATTTATTTATTTATGCTTTAAAACACCCAAGAGAACAAAAAAATAGTTTAGTACTGTTTCTGAACTGTTCAGGCATTCCATACACTTTTGAGAACTGGCTAATATCCTGAACAATCTCAATTTGTTGTCTATTTACTCCACCTCAAAGCCATTCTTTGTCCATCTCTGCCATGTAGTGTGTCCCAGAAGGTTGACCCCTTGGAACTGCATTGAACAGGTGCTCTGGTCAGCTGGCTTCTAGCGTGTTCGTCCAAATGAGAGGCAGCAGCACGAGAAGATAGATAGAGGGAAATATTGTTGGAGCTTTTCTTTTTCACTTCCTATTGGGCTGTACCCTCTGTGAGTACAGCTGTTCCAGGGACCCACTTCTCATGGCTCCCACTGTTAAAGAAAAAAAGGATTCATTCTGACATTTGTCAGAATAAGGAAGACTTTATTCAGCGCGGGGGGGGGGGGGGGGCTACTATGATGGGGTCTATATCAAGGTAGAAAAATCAGGCTTACCTTTGAAGGCAACAAGGAAAAGTGGGGTTTTATAGCCAAGGAGCAGAGTCAGGGGGTGAGCGGTTAGCAAATATTTGAGTCAGACACTACCTGGACGCTGGTAGAAGATGGAAACCTAATGAGATATGGAGAGTGGGGATGCTGGCTAAGGGGACTTGGAAGGAGTCTTCCTAGGTCACAATGCTGAGACCAATGCTGAAGCCCCAAAGTCAGGGCCTCATTGCGAAGTGAGTTCAGTTTGGTTGAAGACAGACTCTTTGTTACTGCCCTTGGTGGTGTCGAGATGGGAACTACTTTTCCTCCCTTTGCTCCTTCAAGTCACCAGTTTTTGTGACTGCTCAGTTTCTAATCTCTCAGTGTGTCCCTGGATCCAGCCCTCACACCCGTAAAAATTAGCCTCTTAATTAAGCCTTTGCATCTGAATCACCTGAATTGAGTGTTGCTTTTAATAAGCCTAAGTCAACAAGGCACATTTTTCCCTGTGGATGAAAGTCAGTTGCCATTTGAACAACTTTATAGCGAACCCATGCTCTGCAGCCAGTCTACTCTCCTACTCCCTCTGACTGGTCTGGCTTGCAGTGATGGTGGGCAGGGGGACCATCTCAAAATCCCTCTTGAGATTAGTTGAGTTTTTTCCTCATCCAGGATCCCACATTTTTATGGCTTTGAGCTCTGGTGAGTAGAATAGCCCAGACAGTGTCGAAATAGCATCACTTACTTTGGCTGTTTAGACCAGAGGGCCAGAATCGCGAGGACAGAGTAACCTCATTTTAACCCCTTTTAAGATAAATCCTATTATTTCCCTTCATGGCCTCATTCTTTTTTTTGTGGAACGAACCCAACCCAATTGCTCTGTAGAACTTCCCTGAATACGGTTAGCCCCGCTTTCAATGTTGCTTATTTGATTTGCAAGTGGTTTTCTTCACGACAATGTGATTACCCAAATGTTGGGAGTTTTTTGCCAAGGCAACTGAGTGTGGAATATATACAGTAAAGTTTTGAACAGGACATTGACTCCATTTGGCCATTTTATTTCAGTACTCCTGACAATAAATAATTCCTGCAGTGAAAAGAATGCAGGCCAATGCAAGGTTTTGCCTTTTAAAAAAATTGTCCCTTTTGTGTTGTACATCTCTTTTTTACAAGACCTGAATCTCTCCTCACGTTCTGGTACATCTGTAATTTCTCTTGCACTTATCATGTTAACTTTCTGCTACTTTCCTCTCTTCTCATATATTAGATATTCCGCTAAACGTTTTTTTTCTTTTTTTTCCATTCAATATGTTCACCCCCTGATAACTTCAAAAATTGCATTTGGCATACTTACGGAGATGTATCCCATAAGCGACAACAAAAAATGAAATACAAGAGACTGGATTTTTCAGCAATTGAACCGAGACACTGTTCTATGTCTTTTATGAAAGTAAAAAACCAGACAATGTTAATTATGCATGATATCGGATGTGATGTATGTCCATATGTTTGTATAGCTATTCACTGTATCTGTGCTTGGAGTCTGAATAGACTTAAACTCATTTTGTCTGGCAGGCATTAGGTCCTTGAAGTTTCCCGATATGTGGGGGGATAGCCAATATAGATGGAATAAAGGAAGCTGATGAGATGGGATACATTATTCTTGCATTGTTTGTTTACCCTCCACACTGATCTAAGACTTGGGCTAGACTTTGGGATTATACAGTTCAGTAGGGCAGGGTCCTGTCCTCTATCTACCTCCTGAGGAGTCAGAGATATTTAAAATAATTGCAATATAAAATCTAAAGCCTCATGGTCGAAGTTAGAGTGATAGAATAATGGTTGACAGGCGTGTTTCCTACAAACAGTATGGGTGTGGGAAAATGAATGGCCGGGATGAAGGAAAGGATTATGTCGTAAAAGGGTCCATGCTTAAGGAGACACACCGACTTCCCCAGGCTTGGCTCTGGGTGGGTGGGGAGGGAGCCATTGTGTTCCTTTTTCAGTGTCCTACTCTCTCCTATTCCACTGGTTCTATCCTTTCCTTCTTTCCTTATTTTTCTCCTTCTTTTACTCTGGGTCTTGCTCTAGGTGGTGCCCTATATTTCCCCCTCCCCATTATAGCAAAGACTTCAGAAGAATATTTTGAATTTAAGATTCAATTCTTTACCCCTTACACATCCACTTCTCTTCCATGGCAACTAGATTTAAACAATCCCATAAAAGTATTTCATAACTATGGTTAATGAAGGCTAATCTTGCTAGAGGCAGTGGAGTCTTTACATTGTCGTTAGGGTTGCCAGAGAAAATATGGGATACCCTGTACTTTAATTAGTAAATTTAACTTTAATTAGGTAAAATTTGAATTTCAGATAAAAATTATATATATTTTTTAGTATAATCACATTCAATGTACTATTTGAGATATGCTAAAATTATTTGCTGTCTATCTGAAATTCCAGTTTAGCGGGGAATCCTGTATTTGAACTTCCTAAATCTTGAAACTTTAAAATTTCCCTCTGTGCAGATGAGACTCTGGACTTCTCAGGCTTGTCTTTCCCTGGCTTATAATTCCCCTTATCTATCTGTGACACTTGTCTGATCTATCTGCTGCTTTTCTTCCAGCAACCCAAACACAATTGTTATCATTACCCAGGGCTCTATTTTTTGTCCTTTCTTTATTCCAACACACTTTTCCTAGGCAATGTGATTTCCTTTCTTGGTGTTTATTACCATTCACCTATGACTCCTAAATCCCCACCTCCAGCCAAGACCTCTTCTTTGACTTCTAGACCTATATATCCAATGCATATCGGGTATTTTCTTGTGGATGTCCTAAAGGCATCTAAACCCCCACAAACCCAAAATAAGCATTCACCCCTAACCCCAAACTGCTTTTTCTGTGAATTCTTCATGTCAACAAAAGACATCACCAGCAACCCAATTCCAAAGTAGAAACCCTAGTTTCATTCTCAGCTCTTTCTTCCCTCCTGCTTCCATTTTTCATTGCCAACAATGACTCATTATAGTTTTCCTTAACATAGCTTAATTTGTCCCATCTTCTAGAAGTTCCCTGGAAACTTCCTAGTTTATTTCCTTATTATCTCAACCAGAATATTAGATTAGCCTACAATGCAATTCCCTGTTCTGTGTGTATACACACACACTCATCTGATGTCTCCAAAACTTCAAATTTGAATAACTGAATATTATTGCTTAGTGTTCTTCAATAACTTATTATGTTCTGCAAGATGGGCTTGAGGCTTTAAATTTGGACCGTACTCTCCAGAATCTGACCTCTGCCCACCTCTTAAGTCCTACCTCTGAGGGATAAAAGTACACATATGGTATGGCTTCTCCATTGCTTCATGTCTTGTATGTAGTAGGCATATCATGTGTTTATCCTATGGATGAGACATTGATAGAATTTTCAGAGTGGAATCTGTTTGTAATATCATCAGGGAAAAGCACATTCCAGGTGCACTAATGAGGTACTTCTTACATTTGAGGGACTTTATATGACGCATGGTTTTTCAAAAATTGTATAATAAAGAATCATGATTTTGTGGCACTTATGTATGAATGTCTACACATATAAATATTTAAATACATATAAGCATTACACATCCCTAAGAAGGTATATGTTTATATAAATATTTAAATACTTTGAACCTGCTTTACTATTTGGCATAGTCAAGAAATGTTGACATCCTGATTGTTTGGCTCTTCTGAATAATTAATCACCACGTTTCTAACATTTATAATAGATTGAAAGACAATCCACACTACAATTTTATGAAGCTTAATGAAACCTTTGTCACAGCATCCCACCCACAATTCAGAAGGCTGTGCATTTTGTTTATCTATGATAACCATTTTTATTTATGAGAAAACAGATATCTATTTTCAGACTACACATATTCATTCAGTGTCCCCAAACTCAAAGGTATCAATCACATAATACATAAATTAATATCTAAGGTGCATATATCAGTATTATTCTCAATGATTTTAATTAACTAATAGAGATTTTCCCCAGTGGTAAGCCAAAAAAACATTTTATTTTGAGTATGGTACACAATAAATGCCTCTTGTAAAGTTTCAGGACTGCTCAAGGCATTGATATCTACTGAACACGTGTGGCAAATTTAATTTACTCTTCCAGATAATGTGTGTGAATGAAAAGAAATTGTAAATGGACTAGGGAGGATTACTTGCCATTAATAAATGAATTCCTTTTGGCATGCAATAGCCTAAGTATTGGTGGAATTCATGTTGGATAACACAGTTCCATTGGAAGCCTCTGTAGAATTATTTCTATTTAGTTAGTAACAAGTGGAGCTTGGGGTATTATTAGGCAAAATTACAATAGCAGCGCACCGCTGTGCAGAGAAAGATCAGGGCATTTCTTCTAAGCAGCATCTTTAAAAGTCTGGCTCCTAAAACTAATGTTGTGAAGCTTCAGTTCTTTTGAATTGAGACTCCGGGGAATGAAAAAGGGTCATAATTATTAGCTAGGAATTGATGCTAAATTTGTTTATTCACTGATTTCCCACCACTTTCTATAGTATGTAAATGAGATTTTTACTTAGAAGAAGCATTCCCACTCTGAGACAGATGACAGCTGTTCAAGCCCAGGGGAGAAAGAAAACACAGCTTTTTCCTTGGCCTTTTTCTTCTTCAGCACAGCTTCTAAAGCCTCACTGAATTTTCCCAGAATTCCCTGAATAGGAACTTTCACATTCTGATTGATTAGTCATCATATCAGAGCTTACCACTTTGTAGCCCTCTTGCTACCAATTGAACATTTTGAACCAGGCCTAGAAAATTAGCTTGCTCAGCACCGTTGGGATGGTGACCTGTTTAGCAATGGATGTCTAATTCCCTATGACTCTTGTTAGGAGAATTGGGTTCAGCATGAGAGGAGTAGAATGCCTTCCAGAAAAGGGTCTGAACACCTTTTCAAAGTGTACAGTGCTACACAAGATGCAGGGGGAGACATACATGTGCGCTCAGCCCCCCACCTCCCCGCCACACACACACACACACACACACACACACGCTTCCAGATCAACAGCAAGGGGAGTTTATTTACTGACTCGAGTAGGAGTCACACTCTCAGATCTCACTCTTGGGACAATCTCCGTTAGGCAGAGAGAAGTCAGGTTATCACGGATCGCTGCTACCTGGCAGTGACAATCAGCAACAGGTGGAACATTTGTCCCCTCTTATCCCTGGAGTATCTTTTCCAGGTATGCTGTCTCCACACTTTAGCATCTCACCCAAGCTTCCAACAAATACCTGCATCTCAGCAGCCGTGTCAGAAACCCACTGCCCTCTGTACCCGTATAGAAGTTGAGTTCAGAAAGTAATTCGCATTGAGGTGTGATGGCTAATTTGAATTTAATATGTGACCTCCCTCAAAATGATGTGGATTTAAAGCAGGCTGTGAGGTGGGAAAATATATGAACTTAAAGGGGGAAAAATCATGTCCAGTGTTCAGATACAAATTTATGTATATTTATAATTTATTTATAATACGTAATATTTATAAATTGAGTCATTCAGTTGTGCCTTCACACATAAGTTGCCTTGGGTGGATTTTGTGATATGGTGCTAATTAAAACACAATGAAGTAAACCTAAATAGGCTAAAACTCTTACTAGCCTTAAATTGCTGCTCCACTGTAGGATAAAACAGACCTGCAGGGAGATAAGCTCCACAGCCCCCAGATCAACAAGGGGATGTTTCATTGGCTGTTTTAAGCATATTACTGCTTGAAGGGATATATACATATGTGTACATGAAAATTTCTCCCATGTTCTCTCTTAAAAGCAATTCTGTGATAGTTTTCATTCTAGGTGCACATCCAGATGGATACAACTAAGTAGTTAAATGCGTATTCATATACTAACCTATATGCGTACGTGAATGCTGGGCCAAAAAGAAAAGAAAGTGTGAAACTCCAGCCCTAAGGAAGAAAGTCTGCCCTAGAAGTATTCCTCTCTCCCTTCAATGCTCATTTAGCACAAACATGCTTTCCATGTGAGGGCACTTCGTGGAGCAGATGCACCCCCCTTCTCAGTGGTACTTGATGATACTGTTGAAGAGGAGACACACTACTTACCTGGTGCTCAGGGTGCTCAAGCTTGCTTGGTATCCACTGCTGCTTCACGTTACCCTCAGACACCTCGGTGAATATAGTTTTGAATGGTTCTCTGCCATAGATCATTTTTACGTGAGCGCACTGGGCTGTGCAGAGTGCAGCCACTGCCTTCCAAATCTAATCCAGCCGCAGAGAAATAGGCCTGGTGCCAACGCAGAAGAGGGCAGATTTAACATTAATGTTCTGCTCGGCCACTTAGAATTTTCCTGCTGACACAGTGCTGGAACCTAGCAGATGCTCAGTAAATGTTGACTTGGTCGATGAGTGATGAATAGATACATTATGTGACTTTAGTTAGATCTTTCCTTACCTAAATCTCCAATATATTGTGCTTTACATAGCCACAGATGAGGCTATAACCTCAGGTGTTTTTTAATTAATTATAAATGTTTAATGCTTTTAATCAAAGAAGTCACAAAATCTTCAAATTCATAAAAGGGAAGTTTTTTTTTAACAACATACATCAGTGTGAATTTTTAAATCACTATCAAAGCTTATTTGTAAAAAAAAAAAAAGCTTATTTGTACTAAATGATACATCTACATTTTATTTTATTTTATTTTTTTCAAATTGTGGTGTGCAAAAATACTGGCTATCCATCCTGTGTCTCTGATGGGAGACATCATGGTCTGGGAAATAGGCTGTACTTCTTCTCCTAACTTTTTTTTCTGCTCTCTAAATAAAATGTTACCTCTCTGCACCTTGTATTCCCAGAGCTTCAACTCTATGCTATCTCTAATTAGGCTGGTGCGGGATTTCCTTTCTTCCCACATGTACTGTTTTCTGTGAGTTCACAGAAAGACACATCCCACCATCTGAGCAGACTGTAGTGATCTATAGTCTGGCGTGTTGACTGAGTCAGAAAGTGTCGTTTTCACCAGTTTACAGAAGAAATCCTTGGGAGGCCTAAAGAGAAAATGTGTGGGATTCAGAAACTGCTAGGAGTGGTACAGAGAAGAAGTTAGAATTTCAGGACTTTTATTATTATTATTATTATTATTATTATTATTATTGTTTTAACAACACATGTTTTTTTGAGCCCTCTTATTTTTCATTTCTGTAAGTGGCAAAACCAAGTGTTTAAAAAATTCATTCAGTGATTCAAAGACTCATTGAGTATCTTCTGGTTTAAGTGTCGAGGCATTCGTGTGCTGTGGTGTGTATTTTAAATAATGACAGATGGCACTTTATAATAGATACCGAAGATACATAAACCTTGAGTTCAGGGTGTTAGCACTTTTTATGCCAATGAAAAATATTTTTAAATGAAAACTATCCTACATTCTAAAGCGTATATTATGAATGTGTATAATAAGGGTTTTATTTTTATTTCAATAATAAAGTAGAAATTTGATATGCTAAGATGTATTCAATTAAGGGCAAATCTGACAGAAATTTTAAGGCTACTTAAAATTCTAGTCTGCTTCGATATCCTTAGAATCTGGCGGTGTGCATAGTTGGACATAAAGCATCCTCTAATTTTGTTCATGTAGATAACATGATGTCTTGAAAATCAAGACACCTGGGTCTTTTATCTGTTGCTAATACTAGCTGGGTAGGAGATCGGGGATGCGAAATAGGTCGTCATTAAGGTCTATTCCAGCTTTAACAAGCTATTAATGAAATGTTGATTGTCAAACAGAAAATGTGCATTTTGTTTTCTGAAGGAGCTACATTTGCATGAGGCTGCCCCAACCACTCTGAATGTTAATAAGAGCCAGAGGACTAGCGGCAAATCAAAACACAAGTGCTGCTAAAATGAATTTATAAGAAAAAGAATGATTATTTTGCTTGAAAAGCCACAGGGTGGCCTGTAGAATCTAATGCAGGGAGGCTTGGAGAATATATGAGAATCAACAAGAATGGTGTTATCTGAGCCTACGTTGTAAGGAGAATCCAAATGATCCAATATGTTCCCGTGTCATTTTCCACTTGCAGGGGAGACAGCTAATTTTTATTTTTCAGTTTTCATTTTAAAACCAAACTCAGAAGTGATGACTGCCGTAGAAGGCCCAAGGCTGTTGGGAGGGAATTACAACATAGCACGTTGTCTTTGAGAAGTATAATTGACTTGTAATAATTTTATATTAAGTAATATTTTGCTATGAGTTAGATCACATGCAGATACTCCAGACGTTTACCATGTATGTGAAAAGTCTGTTGGGTTTTATTTCCAGGCAATTCCATGTATCGTATTTCCAGCCTGTGTCCTACTATGCCTCCTGAACAATCTCTGTTGGAAGCAGAGGGAGAATCTTGGTACTTATTTGGAATTCTCTGCTTCCTTCGTGCTGTCTCACACTGCTGACCCTAAAGAATAAAAAGTTCACCTTTGTATCAGTCTGCTAGGGCTACCCTAACAGAATACATATTCTCAGTGACTTGAACAACAGACATTTATTTTCTCACAATTCTTGAGGTTGGAGTCCAAGACGAAAGTATTGGTAGGTCTTCTTATGTGTGTGTGTTGCGGTGTGTGTGTGGGGGGTACCTCTGGTGTCCTGTTGTCTCTCTCTGTAAGAATGCCCATCCCATTGGATTAGGGATCCCAACCCATCTGATCTCATATAACTTTTAATTACTTCCTGTAATTATGTCCTGTCTCCAAATACAGTCATGTTGGGAGTTAGGACTTCAATACGTGAAATTTGGGGGGCACAATTCAGCTTATAAAAAAACATTAAAATTATTTTCAGTGATAATCCTTATCTGCTGAAAATCTCTTAATTCAGTATCCTCAGATACTTTCCACATTTTCTTTTTTAATCTGATTCTAGTTGAAAAACAAAACATAATGCAAGAGGATTTATTTATTTTTCCCCTGAGGGAATTATATTTTGGTATTGAGATTTTATTTTTTTAAACATTTTATTTATTTATTGGTATTGAGATTTTAAATGTAAGTTCACCTCATCATCTGCTTCTATTGTTTTACAAATGCAAAGAGGCAGAGTTCATCTCTGAATCTATATTGTAAAGGTTACATAGCTCTTCCCCTGAAAGCTAGCTATACAAAGAGATAAGACCTTTCCTATTACTCTTGATTGTTCTTTTAAAGGTTAGGAAACTTTGATTCAGTAATTCATTCCGAAACATTTTAAAGAAATAAATACCTACTGTGTGTCTATCACTATTTTAGGCAACAGCATGAAAAAAGAGAGCAAAATTTCTCCCCCAGAGAAGCTCCAAGTTCCTAGTCTGGATGATGAAATATATGGTCATTCTTTCTCACACAAAATAAACTCTTCAATGTTTGCCTAGGGTTCTTGCTTTATGCCACCTTTTCGCTTAGCACTCATTGCTAACCTCGGTCATTTTTGCTGAGACAAAAATATTGAGGGTAAAATGAAATCAACTGTGTTATGTTCATTTGTAAAATGATGGATTAGACTAGATCAATGGTTTTCAACCTTGTCTATCCATTATAATCACCTAGGGAGTCTTAAAAATATACAGTAGACCCCAGAGATTTCACTGACTTGGTCTATGATGAATCCTGACTGTTGATAGATTTAAAAACACGTCCAAGTGATTTTTATGCACAGCCCGAATTGAGAGCATCTGAATTAGATGATCACTTAGACTCCCCTCACTGATCTAAAATGCTGTCTCCGTGGATTCTTAGCCTTTCTTCCCAAATCTGGAATTGTGCTCTAGAATAAGTTGGGAAGTTATTTATATTCCTCAGCAGATGTGTATGAAAGGGGCTGTTGATGCTTCTATGAACAAATCTCTGCTCTCAGGGAGATGGAATTAAATTAATTTTGTGTGAATTCAAGTTGTTTAAATGTAGCTTAAATGTGGGTAATACAGAGAAAATGACAAGATTTAAACAGAGCAGGTTGAAAGGACCTTGTCCATTGTGCTTAGTATTTCATAGTTTGCGTTGAAGGTGATGCTTTGTCATTGAGAAAATGTCAAGCAGTGGATAGTCTAAAAGTCACTGGTTTAGGGAGGTCAGAAGGGAACAGATGTGGAGAGAATGGATGGAAGGGGCCAAAAGGCAAGGTAGTTAAAAGTTCCGCGAGGCCGTTACAGCAATGTGGGGAGGGAAGGATGAGTGCCTAACCTAACCAGTGGGACAGAGCAGATTTGTATCAAGAGAAATCTTGAAGGAACTGAGAGATTTTATGGCAAGTAAAGCAATTTCTGCCTTCAATTTTGGCAAATGGCTAGTTTGGTGAAACTTTGTGGAAAAAAAAAAAAAGTCAGGATATAGTATGGACGGATCTTGGTCATGATTTTAAAGCCTGCTGAGTTTGTAAGGCATTCAAGGAAAATTATTTAGTATAGTCAGATCCTTAAGGAAAGGTTTAAGCTACAGAAAAAAAAAAAAAAGCAGTGTTGTGATTATTTTGGAAACAAGGATGATACTGAAATTGCTTCCAGAGATTGCTATAGTTCAGGAGGAAGGCACGGACAGATCCTTAGTTGTAGAAAAGTAGAAAGAGAGGAAAAAAAAAAAAGAAATAAACATGAGAAACAAAAAGTTAAGTACAGTCTTGAACAAAGTCATATCCTGGAGATTGAAGAAGAGAGTCTCAACGAGGAGGAGTGGACTGCAGTGTCCAACTCAGCAGAGTGGCTGAGTTCCAACAGCTGCTTGTTTGAAATGCCAAATATCTAGTTGCTCTGTGTGTGTTCGTCACTTCCTTTCCTTAATAATTCTGAGACGTAGGTATTATTATCACCTCATTTTATAGATGAGGAAACCAAAGTGCAGCTAATGTTTTGCTGAAGACCACACAGTGATAAATGGCACCATGAGGATGTGAATCTGGGGAGGGTGACTCCAGAAGTCATGCTCTCAATGATCCTGCTGAACTGGTGGTAGAGAGGAGGAGAGAGACCTGCGTCCACTAGAACGTGGGCAGTGAGCTTGGTGAGATCAGCGATCAGTAAATGGTGTGGATCTCATGCGGGAGGGGTAGAAGAGAGAGCTAGGGGGTAAGGGAAGGTGCTCTTTTTAGAATCCTCAGGTGTGAAGGAAGGCCCATCATAAGGGAATTCCTGAGGGTGACTTAGTATCAAAGAATGATTATATCTAAAGAGGGGAGAGGTGGGATATCCTTATGGTCTGCAAGAAATAGCCAAGAGAAACGAAGAAGGTAGAGCTACAGAAGGCAAGTCACTAAGGACGCTTCACATGAAGGTGAAGGAGGATGGTAGACCAGAAGACCCGATGGAAGAGGATCACTACTGGCTGCCTCTTCCCAAGAAAGAGGAAGGATGTACTAGCATATAAGGGTAGGAAAGTTGTGGAGGAGTATTTACGCAAAGACCACTCTCTTTCTTCCCCCAAGAAATCAGTACAGGGTCTGCTCAGATGGGACGCCAAGCTCTCTGACTCTACAGACTTTGCCGTGACCAGTAGGCCCCGATGTTGCCCACTCACCCACTCAGCACAGAGGCCTTCCTCCTCAGTCTGCACATTCTTCAAGTTTTACCTACTGAATTCAGTTCATATTTCCTCCCCTCATTGAGGAGGAAGGCCAGTTCCAAGCAAAAAAATACCTCTCAATCAATGAATGGCAAAGGACAGGATCTCGCATCTCTTCTTTCTGGGGTGACCCACAAGGAGTCCAAGATTGATCTGCACTTTCCCGTTACCTCTCAGTGAACTGGATGAGAGGAGTACCACCGGGTAACACATCCAGTCAGATTGGCAGTGATCGGCCTGCCTGTGGAAGGGATGCGAACGGAATTAATAATGCTTCAAACTCAAGCAGAAAGAACCTCGGAGGCAGGATGCCTTCAAATGAAATCCCAAATGCAGGCTTTCTCCCCCCTTCACTGAACAGGCGGAGTGGTTGCAAAGGGCAACTCCAACAACTTTCTGCGGGCAGCCCAGTCACTGTCAATCTAACTTGAAAAGGAAAGGGGATGTCAGTTCTCTAGAAAGCACACGTCCCCTGAGACATAGGCACGGCTTTCGTGTTCAATCACTGTATTTAATTCAATTATCTGCCCCCGCCACCCCCAACTGTCTGCCTTACAAGGAAGGTTGGGAAGAGAGTGATGCTTGATGCTTCTGCAAGTCCCAAAAGATGTGCATTCTTTATTAGGGAATTCAATAAAGGATGAGCTCTTACTCACCCAGCTGCTTCCTCTGGGAAGTTGTCATGGGCTCCAGCTGCCAGCAGCAGGAGGATGACCAGGTCTATGCAATGAATTGGTTATTATCATTATGTCTTAGATTAGATTCAGCCAGTTGTCATTTTAAAAAGATGGCTTATTTCAACTACGCTTAAAAATGTCATTTTTCTGGGTGTGAGAAACACCACAGAATCCTATTCAGTTCTAGAATGTTCAATCTAGTTATCCAGGTAGGGCTATGATGAGGTCTAATGGTTTCCCTTTCTTCCTTCCTTTGTCTTATCTGTCTTCCTGTTTGCCCATTCCAAGGGACCGTTTCCATTACAATCTCTACAAGAAGGTGAGGAAGAGGAGAAAAAGAATTTGCAGTTTGCCTAACTGCATTAATTTTACTTTAGCGAAGATTCTAATGAAACAATGCAAAAAAAAAATCAGTGAGGTTAAAATTGCAAATATTGGGACGTCTGGGTGGCTCAGCGGTTGAGCAACTGCCTTGGGCCCAGAGCATGGTCCTGGGGTCCCCACATTGGGCTCCCTGCATGGAGCCTGCTTCTCCCTTCTCCCAGAGGCCTGGGTCTCTGCCTCTCTCTTCTGTGTCTCTCATGAGTAAATAAATAACAATCTTTAATTTAAAAAATTGCAAAGATTGTTAAAAGTAAAATAAGATTTTTAAAATTTGTAGGTCCTTGTGTAATGCACACCCTTGACAATAAATGAATCATTCGGTGGTTAAATACCTCTTGACTAAAATAATCAAAACTGGTTGGTGAAGATATTTGCCTCTTTCTATCATATAACAGGTAACTCATGAAGGGAAAAAAAAACAAACAAACGAATAGGCCATATCAATGAAGAAAGCGAGGCTAAGCAGATTTTAGCATTATCAAGTCACAGACATTCTAATTTTTTTCAGAGTTTAAGTATATTGTTATTATTTTTTATTAAAGCGGACCCGTAATGTCCATGAAGATGTATCCTAAGCCACTGCCCCCCATTTTGAGACTGTATAGACCCTCTTTGAGAAAATAAATTTTCGGAGCCTCAGTACCATATGCTCTCATCTTGAGAAATGTTGGCTATGGAGTCTAAGCCTCAGTCCACGAACATATCTTTTAACTGCAAAGAATCATAGCAAAATATAAGATTTATCTTTATAATGGTAAAACTCATTTTGGATTCGAATTGCAATGAAAACCAAAAAACAAAACGTCATGGACCTCAAGTTTATGCCTGCAGGCTCAATTTGAAAAACATTATCTGAAGCACTATTTAACCAAAACTTGAAAGTTTCCAAGGATTTTCTTTTTCATATATGTGTTAAATTGCCAACTTTCTCTGAGCTTTATATTTAATTCAGTCTGAATCCTGCTCCCAAGCTTTCCCCATCCTTCTAGGATCTGAACAATAATGAAAGGGCTGCCCACGAAAATGAGTATCTTCTGAAACTCTTTCCCCAAGGGGTTGGCAAGCCTCTTTCTTTTTTCTCTCCACTTCAGATTTGGGGGTGGGGAGTGTGTCCTTTAAAAGCCGATCTCATCAGCAGCTTATTTAGTCACAGATATGTCTCTGTGTGTGCTCCCACAACATACATTTATTAAATACCAGTAAATGGGAGTGAGGGTGGCACAATTACTGTTCGGGGCATTTGGTGGATAATATTTCTTAATCATCTTTATGAATAATTTACCGTAAGTTTACCATAAGAAGATACTTTGTAAAATATAAATTCCTATTTTTTCTTAAGTATTTTCTATCTCATTAGAAGATTAGATTATGCACTTGGAAAGATAATGATCAACACAAGTAAATGAGTAATGAAGTAAAGATATGAGGGTACGGGGCGGGGGGGGGGGGTGGATGAGTTTGAGGAAAGTGAAATTTAAGCAAGGTCATGGAAGAAAAGTAGGATTGAGATAGACAAAATGGAGGCAGGAAGGTATTGTAGGCAGGACCCACCAGAGAATTAGGGGCAGGAAATCTTAGTTGGAGGAGATAACCAAATAAGTCAATCAAAGGAAGCCAATTATCATATGATTTCACTCATATATGGAAATTAAGAAACAGAACAGAGGATCATTGGGGAAAGGAGGGGAAAATAAAATAAGATGAAATCAGAGAGGGAGACAAACCCAAGAGACTTAACTCTAGGAAGCAAACTGAGGGTGGCTGGAGGGGAGGTGGGTGGGGGGACGGGGTATCTGGGGGACGGGCATTAAGGAGGGCGAGGGACGTAATGAGCACAGAGTGTTATGTGCCACTGAGGAATCACTAAACTTTACCTCTGAAACTAATAAAACGCTGTATGTTAATTAATTGAATTTAAATTTTAAAAAGTTAAAAAAAAAAAAAAAACAATATGGCTGAGGTGAGAGGCTCTTAGAAAGAGCTTTCCAAAACAGATTCAGGAAGTTTTGGGGCTCCTGGGTGGCTCAGTGGTTGAGGGCCGGCCTTTGGCTCAGATTGTGACCCCGGGGTCCTGGGATGGAGTTTTGCATCAGGCTCCCCATGGAGACCCTGCTTCTCCCTCTGCCTGTCTCTCTCTCTCTCTCTCTTTCTGAGTCTTTCATGCATAAATAAATAAAATCTTTAATAAAACAATAAAAGTCTCAGCACTTAGATGCTGGAGGTTTGAGCAGGGCAGTGAAATGAAGACAGGAGTGCCTCTGGATGATTAACCTGGCAGTGGTGGGAGGAAGGATATATATTTTAAAAAAAGAAAGGAAGTGGAATATTCAAGTCAAAGTATTTGCTTATTTTTGTTTTCTACAGCCAAGTGCTTCAAGGGGGGCGTCGATAGAGCTGTCTTTCATTTGCAGCCTTGTCTTCAGGCACAGGTACTAAGGAGCGCAGCATGCTCGCCAGGAGACAACCGCAGGATGGCTGTGCAATCATGCATTCCGTGCCAAAGGCCTGCTTCTTCACCCAGGGCTCTGTGGTTGACACTGTAAATGCAAACACTTCACATATCCGTTGCCTTTACTCTTTGCCCGCCTTGCCTGTTCACTGTATCACTTGCTTGGGGCAGTTATTTCTCCACATTGGCACGGTCCACGTCTGGGCCTGGGTGATTCTTTGGTCTGCGAAGGTATCCGTCCCTGGTCTCTATCTGCTGGACGCCAGTAGCATCCTTCCTTGCCTGCCCACATTGTAACAACCAAAAATGTCTCCAGACATTTCCTGAAGCCCCCCCCGCCCCCCAGGGGATAAAATCACCCCCTATCGAGAGCCACAGGCTGCAGATTCCCTTGTTAAATGATAAACGTTTGTGGCAGCAGAAGAGAAATTCTGCTGCCTCTCCAATATTACCAGGCTATGAGTTTTGTGGGGACTGGGGCATCTGAGAACCATAAATGTCAGCCACGCAGTTTGATATGACTTCTTCACTGGCATATTCCAACCCACCTGCTCAACGATAATGCGAAACGGTCCAGGTAACTAATGGGTTGTAGGTCCTGGTTTGCCTGAGAGAGTCCTGGTTTATACCTGTTCTGTGTGTGGTTGATGATTGGTTGGTTGGTTGGATTTTCCCATTTTTGTCTGGTTAATACCCACCTTCACTCTCTAAATTGTCCTGGATCAGATGGTAAACTGTATTATCATTCTAACACAGGAGATACTAGAACATTACCTGGAGCAGCCAGAGGGACAATTTGCCTCTTTGCCGCCCTCATCCTTAGTGTTCTTTGCTTGTTCCTTCACAGTTCCAGTATCTTCTATGTGAAGACTTGAACCGGCCTTAGGAATTAACCAGGAAAGGGGCGAAGGTGCTTGCCAGGCAGAAGCAACGGGAAGTTTTATAGGGTGAGACACTGAAAAGGATATATTAAGAGTTAGACCAACAGGCTAATAGGAAAATCCAAACTTCACTTTGCAGACTTCACTTCAATTTGGAATCTACCTATCAACTTGTTACCCTATCTGACAAAACGGGCAATGGCATTTTGAGGCTATAAATTCTAAATGTGGCAAACATTTATCTTTTAGAAAAGAAAAAGGATTGATTGCTAGGAAGTGTCCAAAAGGAGCCGAAGGTCAGTCTTCTAGCTGTGGGTTTGCATATGTGGTGATAATGCACCCATCACCCGCCCCCCGACTTTTTTTTTTTTTTTAAATCTGAATGTTTGTAGCCGAGACGTAAGTACAGAGGATCCAGCATACCATTACACATATAGATTTCAAAGGCTTGGGAAGAAATCTTATTTCAGCATCTGTAGTTGGTTTTATTAAAAGCAGTTTAAATTCCCCTGCCTAGAGCAGTTTGGAATTATAGAGATGGGCTGCAGAAATTTACATTTTAATTGAGGCACAAGACAAAATAGGGCATGGTGCAGCATTCACACATTACAAGGAAGAATAAATAAGATATGTATCAGCTGGGAGAAAAGAAATGACTAGTCGTTTTTCACTGCCTCCTGCACTTAATTTTTTTCCTATGGCAGTGAGCTGACTTAGGCTTGCGATGCAAAGACAGTTTTTCCAGTCAAAACGTGTATCACTTCAGAGTTTTCTTTGCGTTGAAATATCTTCACACCGTGGAGTAAATATGCAAATACTCAAACAGGCATGGGTGTGTGTGTGCCTGTGTGTTTGGTGGTGTCTACGATATTTCAAATATCTATAAAAATAAATAACATCTCAATAAACTTCAAAGGAAATCACTTATAAAGCGCGGGATATAAATGACAATTATGACAAAAGGAAATGATTTGTTAAGCACTGTAATTTGAGCTATTGTTAAGTTTTATAGACATTTATAGAATTTTTATTTGTGGAAACGTTTCTGGCTGTGGTCAGTAAGGAAGTCTCTGAGTACTGGGGAGGACACACGTTTTCAAACTTAAAGATTTACTTGTGGGGATCCCTGGGTGCTGCAGCGGTTTGGTGCCTGCCTTTGGCCCAGGGCGCGATCCTGGAGACCCGGGATCGAATCCCACATCAGGCTCCTGATGCATGGAGCCTGCTTCTCCCTCTGCCTTTATCTCTGCCTTGTCTCTGCCTCTCTCTCTCTGTCTGACTATCATAAATTAAAAAAAAAAAATAAAAAAATAAAAAAAAGATTTACTTGTGTTTGTCAATCCCTTTGAGAAAATATACAGTTTTTTTTTCATATCATACGTTTGACTCATTCTCAGAAAATTAAGTTAAGCATGCAGTTCTCGTAAAGGAAGAGGTATATACTTAAAAGTTATGTGATAGTAAGGGCTTTTTAAAAGTAATGTATTGTCAATGATTTTTAGAAAATTATTGTAATTAAGCATATTCACGCATTTCCTTAAACCTTCATCAATTTTATGGTATTTTCCATCAACTGTACATGTATTTTACATTCTTAATATGCTCTTTTAAGTCATAATTTTAATTATGCTTAATTACAGATTATATGTTAGTTATAAAATTGAAAAGCCATAAACGACACATTATTGTATTATGCTTACGAGCTAGGGAGTGTAACTGGACACACGAAAAGAAAATATAATTCTTTGTCCCCAAGCATGTGCCTTTCAAGCATGGAAGTCAAATGAATTCTCTACTTTTAGCTACCAAAACTTTTTAATTTGCCTTATATTTTGACTATTGAATTTTCCTTTTCTTTTTCCCAGAATTTTAAAATGACACTTGATAGTCTATGAAAAAGTAATAGCATGCCTCCTCCTTGTTGCTAGTTGCTCATTTCTTAATCACATACTATTATTAAAATAAAAGGCATTTTCCTTTTTTTTCTTAAAGATTTTATTTATTTATTCACAAGAGACACATGCAGGGGGAGAAGCAGGCTCCATGCAAAGAGCCTGATGTGGGACTAGATCTTGAGACTCTGGGATCATGACCTGAGCCAAAGGCAGATGCTTAACCACTGAGCCACCCAGGCGACCCTAAAAGGCATTTTTCTTAAGGACACATATATATATATATAATAGAGATGGGCTCTATTGTTCCAAGACTAAATATACGTATATGTGCGTGTGTGTGTATATATATATTTTTTCCATCAACTGTACATGTATTTTACATTCTTAATATGCTCTTTTAAGCCATAATTTTAATTATATATATATATATATACATATATATATATGTATATACATATATATATATATATTTGGAACTATCAAAATCACTTTTCCAATTTCTATTCATACTTCTTTTAGTTCTGGCCCATAACAGTCATTTCAGGGTGATTTTGTTTTTTGTTTGTTTGTTTTTGCTTTTGTTTGTTGTTGTTGTTGTTTTCCCTCCAGTTTCACTCCTAGTGTATTATTGGCTGGGTGTGCTTGTTATCATTTGATATATATTTGTCTCTTCCATGTTTGAGTTTCCTTTTTTTTTTTTTTTTGCCTTTCTTTCTTTTGGATATCCATAAACCATGTTTTAGAAAGTATTTGGAAAGTGAATGTTTTAAGTCCTTGTATATATCAGATGCCATTAGTTTGCTTTCATAATTGTAGTAGTATGTAATAGGATGGCTGAAAGTAGATTTTGAAGTTCCTCGGTTATTTTTCCTCCGAATTTTGAAGGCGTTCCTTTATTGTCTTATAACGTTCAGCATTGCTGATGAGAAATATAACACCAACTTTATCCCCATCTTCTTGCAGATAGGCAGCTTTTCCTTTTGGAGGCTTTTATAATCCCTGAATCTTTGGAGACATGACATTTCATGAGTTCTGAGTAGGTGTGGGTCTTGCTGGGCACTTAACCACACAACAACTATTTTATTTGAAGAACCTTGTTATTTTTCAGTTCTGATGTGTTTTTATCTTATTCCTCTATTTGGTTTTTTTTTTTTTTTTTTGGCTGGGTACAGTATACTTTATTGATGGTACATGACAAGGTAGGGCTCCCCAAGCCCCTCCCCTTCCTCAGGGTCTAGGATGTAAATTGGAGGTCAGGAGATTCTCAGTGTGTTGGGGGATTAAGTTGGGGCAGGGACTCCCCAGCAGCTGAGGGCCTCTCTCTTCCTCTTGTTCTTGCTGGGGCTGGTGGTCCAGGAGGCTCTTACTCCTTGGAGGCCATGTGGACCATGAGGCCCACCACCCGGTTGCTGTAGCCAAATTCATTGTCATACCAGGAAATGAGCTTGACGAAGTGGTCATTGAGGGCAATGCCAGCCCCGGCGTCGAAGGTGGAAGAGTGGGTGTCACTGTTGAAGTCACAGGAGACAACCTGGTCCTCAGTGTAGCCCAGGATGCCCTTGAGGGGGCCCTCCGATGCCTGCTTCACTACTTTCTTGATGTCATCATATTTGGCAGCTTTCTCCAGGAGGCAGGTCAGATCCACAACTGACACATTGGGGGTGGAGACACGGAAGGCCATGCCAGTGAGCTTCCCGTTCAGCTCAGGGATGACCTTGCCCACAGCCTTGGCAGCGCCAGTGGAAGCAGGGATGATGTTCTGGGCAGCCCCTCGGCCATCACCACAGCTTCCCAGAGGGGCCGTCCACAGTCTTCTGGGTGGCAGTGATGGCATGGACGGTGGTCATGAGGCCCTCCACGATGCCGAAGTGGTCATGGATGACTGTGGCTAGAGGAGCCAAGCAGTTGGTGGTGCAGGAGGCATTGCTGACAATCTTGAGGGAGTTGTCCTACTTCTCGTGGTTCATGCCCATGACAAACATGGGGGCATCAGCAGAAGGAGCAGAGATGATGACCCTCTTAGCCCTGCCCTTCAAGTGAGCCCCAGCCTTCTCCATGGTGGTGAAGACCCCAGTGGACTCCACAACATGCTCAGCACCAGCATCACCCCATTTGATGTTTGCAGGATCTCGCTCCTGGAAGATGGAGATGGACTTCCCATTGATGACAAGTTTCCCATTCTCAGCCTTGACTGTGCTGTGGAATTTGCCGTGGGTAGAATTATACTGGAACGTGTACACCGTGTAGTTGAGATCAATGAAGGGGTCATTGATGGGGACAATATCCACCTTGCCAGAGTTAAAAGCAGCCCTAATGACCAGGGTCGCAATACGGCCAAATCTGTTCAATCCGACCTTCACCACCGTGTCTTGGGACGCGGCTGACCCTGCACCAGAAGATGCGGCTGTCTGTTAAACGGGGAGGAGCAGAGAGCCTTATTCTTCTATTTGATTTTTTTTCAGCCCTTCCATTTTCTTTGACTTCTCTCCTTAAAATTCTTATTAAATGGATGTTGGCATGTTGGGTTAATTCTCTGTCTCCTTCTCTCTCTTTTTAAAAATAGTTTCTTTCATTCACCTTTTTGTTCAGTGCAAAAATGAGATTTCCTAATTTACAGATTTTTAATCTCCTAGAACTCTTTGTTGGATTTCTTTTCATCATATCGCCTTGTTCTAATTTATAGATGCAACCATTTCTCAAAGTACTGACCAGAATATTGTAAAGTTATTTTCTGTTTCTTGCATTAACTTAATGTCTCTTAAGGCCAGCTGTTATCTTGGCTTATTTTGGATCTTTTGCATTGTGCTCTTAATTTTCCTAACGTATTCGCTAATCATTGATTGCTCATTCATATTGATGAAAGAAATATGACCCGGTAGTGACCTGGCTGGTTTCACTATAGAGTAGAAGGAGACATAACAGAAAGATACATTAGAAAGCTCACAAAATGAGAGTGGCTTAAGCCTTAACCCTGCTTATGAAAGTCATTAAATTTCTTTAGAGAGTCATCTTATAATTTTAGAAACTCAAGGATATCTTACTGGTAATGATCTTTCAGCAGTGGGAGCTGGCGAACAATAAAGATATTCCTTAGGCACAGTTAACCACATTTTCCTGCCCCATTTTTTAGATTTACTCTGTATATCTGGGTCTTTGTTATAAAGAATAGCTCCTACCTCCTTCCTCCTTACAGGCTTTGTCTTCTAAATATTTCAAATCTTAGTTTCACCTGCTTCGTTTAAAACATCGTATCATCTTACTTATTTTCTCTCTTCCAGATATTTATCCAAAAAAAGTAGCTCCAATAAGACCTAACCATTTCCTCAACCCATTTTTTTTCAGAGCCCCAATGGGTTTATTATGTTTTGATCTCTTCCCTCTAATTTCAGTAAGATTTTGGAACTGTAATAAAATACATCTTAATTATAGTATTTTGTACCCAAAGCAATATTTTCAAGATAAAAACAAAATCCAAGGACCATTCACCCCCCTTTCTATCTATACTAACCCTCTGATGAGGCAGCAGTAAAGACAATCAGGATTTCCACTAGGACAGTGAGCTTTATGGTTCTCCTTTCTGGCACATCTGTCTATGCCCAATGGCCACTAGCTAGAACAGATAAGGCAAATGGCAAAACAATGTAGAGGTTCCAATCCCAGACCATCACCTGGAGACTCTATCATTTGTTGGCTGCATAATTACTGGCAAACTCCACTGCAAACATGGTGTAACTTAGGGAGCATTTTTTTTTTCATCCTTGATTCATTTCATTCATTTCCATGTAGGTTTCTTGTTATAATTCCATTGATGTAAAGCACAGGAGTATGTATACTTGAGGAAATGGGCAGTGGGGCTCAAATGGTCTGATTTCAATAGTCCTCTACTGCAGTTGGTTGACTTCAGCTGTGTATGTAGCCTACCATACTCCTGGATTCATGAATGTGTAGACACTGACTGGTCCCCATTGACATTTCCATTTTTCCCACTGTCTGTCCTGAATTCCCTAATTTAACACATTTTGTTTGTATGAACATAACATGAAAAGTATTTCCAAACTGTCTGAACAACTGCATTTCATATAATTATTACTTAACCTAATGCATTTGTTTCTGCAAATATAATAGTTTTCCCTTCTTATCAATATTGCCCAGCAAGAAAGCTTAAGCTATTTAACTAGCAAAACTGCCAATATTTACAACCTTTTAAGTCAGTAGAGGAATTTAGATAATTTGCTTTTTAGTGTTTACTGGTTACTTAATGAATATTGTGCTCAGGGTTTTACATATTTATACTCTATCTCATTCCAAAAATAATTTGAAGTGTCTCGAACATTACAGAATATAAAATGTAAAGAATTAGAATCTGAGCACTGTATAATGAAAGCAAATTTTTACCAAAATTAGCTTACCAAATAGGGAAACTCTGGAGGTTTATATAATGTTATGCATATTTTAAAGTTTTGGGTGTTACTGTTACAAAAATCAACCCTTCCTCTTTCTTATATAATTATTAAAGAAAGATAAAACAAAGTTTATATACAGTAGGTCTATCTATTTTATACCTGAAACATTTAGATTATTGACATTTTTTGTTCTGTGAAAGGATTGCTCCTATGTAGACTTAACCAAAATCATGTCAAAGAGAGATGTTCTATGAGAAAAATACACACATATTTAAAAAATGAAAAACTTCAATTATATATCTTAGTCTCATTTTTATTCAGTCTTCAATTGTTGCACATTCAATTGTAAATCTATAAGAAATTAATAAGAGTCCGGACAGCCCAGGTGGCTCAGTGGTTTAGCACCTGCCTTCAGCCTAGGGCCTGATCCTGGCATGGAGCCTGCTTTTCTCTCTGCCTGTGTCTCTGCCTCTCTCTCTCTCTGTATCTCTCATGAATAAATAAAATCTTTAAAAAATTAATTAATTAATTAGTTAAGAGTCCATTATTTAAAAACATGATACAAACATTAGAGATGATAAAACATTTCTATACTCAAATATTTATATTTCTATTAGCTTAAAAAATTGTTACTTCTGTTTATGGATTGTGCATATAAAAGTTTAATCTTCCTCTTAGGAAGAAGAAACATATGAATTGTGTATGAAGAGATTGCCAATAAAATTTATATATGTACTTTTGTTGAAAAAAAACATATGTGGGTCATATTCTATCCTCATAGCAGCATACTATTTACCTTTTGGTTTGAATTTACTTATAAATAACAAAAACAAGTTTTGTTTTGTTTCTATTTTTGTTTGTTTTTTTGTTGTTTTTCACATGACTATTTTTAAAAATCCAAGTATCTACTGTATCATCTACTAGGATGATATAATGTTGGTACCTAGACAATTATTTTTTTAAGAGACCACACAGCAAAGAACATTTGTTCGGTTTGGAACCTCTTAAAATACTGTGGTCCTAGGTTTAGAAATATTTTCCTTTAATTAGAGTGGGTACAGAGATACAAAGAAGAGTTTCCTCCATACAATTTCTCTCTCTTAAAATAATTATACTTTTGATTGAAACATATTGTTTTAATCTTCAGAATTTTGACCATAATTTTATTTATTGAAAATATGACTAACAAGATGATTTCTCTGTTGTGATTGTGGAAAAGTTGGTTACTGAACATAGTGAAGACACTGTATCTTGCCTCCTCTATACTTGAAAATAGAACATGGCTTGTATTCCCATAAACTACTACATTAGAAAATGGAAAAATGGAAAAATTTCCATGGCTGTTACCATGACTGAAATGACAGAAAACAATTTCAGAGCCACATAAGGACCAGAGATGTGGGCTGTGATCACAGCACCAGTGCTCAAGTGGCCATTTACCCTACTGATAAATAAATATAGGTCTATAGCCAGTTGCCTATGATCATATAGCACTGAAATGTAAAAAGATACCACCCGTCGTTGGCCAATATTTACGCTTTGGAATAGTAAATCATCATTGGATCCATACTATGAGTTGTTTGGGTAAGAAGGAAAGAAAGTACAGTCCCTCATTTTATAGTTAGAGAATTAAAGCTGAGAAGTTTATTTCTTTGTCCAAAGTCTCTCAGCAAGTTAGCTGTAGAGACCAAGAGTAAAACTCAGAGATTATAATTCCTGGTACATTGATCTTTTTTCAGTACTACCTCATCCCCTGTGGCTAAAGAAAATTAAATTGAAGAACCAATTAGCATATTCAGAATCCAAAAATTTCTCTTGTGCTCATTATTGCAAAGTGATCAAAGAGATTGTGTTTATAATAAAAATATTGGTTTTTATTTTCCCACCCACATGCAATGCCCAACGTCTGTCTTATCTACTCAAGCACATATTGATATTTTGAAGGCCACAATTGGAAAAACAGCTCATTTGTGCTAAATTATATGTAAGAAAGAGTTCTTAAATAAATTCACATGAAATAAACATGAAACAGGCCAAAATATACCTGATTCATGGCAAAATAATTAATTTAAGCCAATGGAATAACAATAAGCATAACTAACATCATTATACATTTTAATATACCATGTAGTCTTTTAAGCATTCATATTTAATTCATTTAATTCTTATAACAACTCTTTCATAGGTATCATTATTTCCACTAGTTTATTGAGGAGGACGTTGATGCCCAGACAAGTTAAACAAGTTGCCCCCCAAATTATACAACCAGCATAGGGAGGAGACAAGATTGAATGGTTTACATTTGTGAAGATGAAATTAATGTGTCGAAGTTTATCTATATACGGCTCAATTGTACACCCATTTTATTTGATGTAGGAAAGATGTTAGGGTTTGAAGTGAACGGTAGAGAAAAAAATCTTGAGATGTCTTTGGAACCAAAATGTGTTTTTATTAAAGCACAGGGGCAGGACTCTCACCTGGGGTCATGAGGAGGGGCCCATTGTATACTTTCAGGTTGGGAGGGGGTTAAGGAGAGCATAAGTCTCTAGGGAATTTTGGAAGCAAGGTTTCCAGGACCTCAAGGGCACTAGCTGTTGTTGGGGAAAGGTCATTTATTACTGTCTAATAAAATCATAGTCATGAGAGCTTTCAGATGTATATGGATGGGACATATGCTTGAGGGATAACTGCCAACATACATCTTAGGGGGTAGAGACAAAGGAAGTTTCCAAAGGAATTTTTATATCGTAAAGTAGAGTTACAGGATTCTGAGGGTCAGGCTAAGATTACCTTTTGCCCTTAACAAAGTATTGACATCGAAGTACCTAAATTCTTAGAGGAATGCCACTCTGCCTGTTTTAAATACTTGTCAGTGGGCTATATGTAGTAAGGAAATTTGATTTTTTTTTATTTTTATTTTTTTGCCTTTGTTTCCTACATCTTTATCCATAAAGGTTTCCTGATTTCTTAGATATGATGAAATTTTGGAGTATAGATGAGGTCTGGGGCTAACAACCAAGATAGAAATTGAGACGTCTTTGGTGCAAAATCGTGGTTTTACTAAAGCAGGGGGACAGGACCTGTGGGAAGGAAGAGCTGCTGCTCTGGGCTTGTGAGGGGTGGCTGATTTCCTACCCGGGAGTTGGGGGAAGTAAGGAAAAGGGAGATTTCAAAAGGATTTTCATATGCTAAGGAGGACCTGCAAGATACTGGAGGCCTTGCCATTGTCAAGGTAAAGATTGCTTTTCCCTCTAGCAAGTTATTAACCATTGAGAACGGTTAACCGTTGGAAGCCTCCTGAGGAATGCCACAAATCCCATTCTGGGTGAGGCTTGTCTGTGGTCTATCAGCTGTGCTTTGTTCTCAGCTCGCCCAGTTCCAGTCAGATCTACACAGTTCTATTGTTTCTATTGCAGTTCCAGAGCCGGTGGCATGTAGCAGCAGAGTTTAAACAACCAATCATGTAGCTTGCCTATCGCTGCCTCCTATGTTCTTTGTTTCTTGTTTTACCCAAGTGTTGTTTTTTCAAGAGACTGAAAACTTCTTTAAAAATATGGGTTTTATTTACTTTTGTTCTGTACACTATAAAAAGCCAAGTTATGTTGGACAGACCATAGATGTTACCCCTGCTTATTGATGGATTGAAGGGCATTTTAGGAGAGTAAGTGTAATAAGAATCAATTAAATACGGTAGTACTTGTTCTGGCTTTCTAGAGGTTTCTTCCTCCATTGCCAACTGCTAAGCATTGCCCCAGCTTTTAAGTTGAGCTTCTACTCTTTCCTCTCTAAAGCAATGCCTCCTGCTTTTCCCCCTGCATTTCACCCATCCTTTCTTTGTGAAGAATTTAAAAACTTCATATCCAGCTCTGTCTTTTCATGTACCCTTAGATCACTTCTGCAGGGTGCTTAATATTTAAACATAAAATATGGAAACTGAATTCATTATTTATCTTTAAAGTAAAACATTCCTGCTTCTAAGCTCAGTAGTATCACAGTTTGTGAGGCTCTGGAGTAGTGCTCATTTGGATTAATTTAGCAAACACTGTGTGCCAGAAACTATATGCTCAATACAAAAAGGGAAATCTGTCACCATTCCCTCCTTTGGTAGCAGGTAAATAAAGTGACTGTTATAAACCAATAAGGTGACTGTTATAGCTCAAAGTGAGATGACTTACCATAGAAATCTGCAAAGAAATTCATGACAATCACCGTTTGCATTTGCTTAGATCCCAAAATTCATTAAACAATTGTGTATGCAAGTTTAATCTTTGAAACAACCCTAGGAGATACTGTTACTGCCTACAAATTCTGAGGAGCCAAGTGACTTGCCTAAGAGGTCCCCTGTCTTAGTTCATTCAGGCTGCTATAACAAAAATAAATTTATTTAACACACCATATTGCTTATAAGCAACAGATTTATTTCTCATAGTTCTGGAGGATAGGAAGTCCAAGATCAAGATGCCAATAGACTCATGTTCTAATGAAAACCTGCTTGTTGGGTCCTCATCTGGAGAAAGGGAGGAGGACCCCCTTGGATGGATCTTGACCATCTTTTATAAAGGCAAGGATCCCATTTGTGAGGCTTCCACCCTCATGATCAAATCACCTCCCCAAAGCCCCACCTCCTAATAGCCTCATGCCATTTCAACATATGAATTTGGGAGGACACAATTTTTGAGTCTGTAGTACTTCTCAATGAATGGTGGCAGCATGACACTCACCTCCCTCTCACTGGTTCTCTGTTTCCTGAGTGCTTCCTTTGCTCCTCCACAACACAGAAGGAGAACACATGTTTCTTATGTCCTTGAATATCACCACAATACTCAATACAGGGCTGGTGAACAAGAGGTCTCCTCTTCAAGAGTTTGTTATTTTATGAGCAGAGTTAAATTCAATGTGTTGAAACTGAAGACAGATTATAGCTCACTTTGCGTAAGAATTTTTAACTAACTCATCTAGAAATAGAATGGATTGCCTCATCTGTAGAAATCCTAAATAGGTTCTCGGTGAGCCCTTTCCAGGGAGGTGGGCAGGTTTTATGCATATGGTAAGATATTTGAATAAATGACTTCTAAGATTTCTTCCAACTCTGTTTTTCTATGATTAATTTCTTTATCTAATGCCTCCGCCTCTATAGACTGAGTTTGGTTATCTTTTTTTTTTTTTTTTTTTCTTAAGTTCCCTAAAACCACTTCCTTAGCCACTAATTCTCAAGAGACAAAAAATTACTATTTAAGACAGTTGTGTAAACTCATCATTAATCACAACTAAGAGTACATGATGTTCTTGAACCCTCCCTGTGACAACTTAATTTAGGACATCTTGTCTGGAATCAGTTCATTATCATCCTTGGCATGATGCAGTATCTTGTTACAGTACTGAACCTGGAAATCATCATCTTTTTTTCTTAAATGATTGTTCGTTTCCATAAAGGTGAGTTAAATAAAGCTAACATTAGAAAACATCCCTGACAGAAAAGGACAATTATTTTATGACATCTAATGAGACCTGTAAAAGTTAGAAGACTTGCTGCGAGGCTTGATGGGATAGTCAAAGGCGAGAAGGATATGAAAAGTTCTTTACGGCCTTCATTTTGTAGAGGGAGTTTTAAGCAGGTTCTGACTCTGGTGTACAAGAACGTTTGGCCAAAGTACAAGAATATGCTTAGTAATGGAAAGAAGCATAGAAGGAGCATATTATAAGTCTAGAATATTCTAACTTCTGAATAAAATAGAATGAGATTATTTTTGTTTTCCTAATAACAGCAGCCACCTCTAATGTTTTTTTTTTTTTTCTCTCTAATGTTAATATACTATCTCAATGTCAAATTTAAATGAGAAGCCGAGGTCCTACCATTGCCTCATGTAGTGATAAGTCTTGATGAAGGTGACTGCACTGTCAAAGGAGTTTGGGATGGAAAAGGCTATGATCTTTCATATTTTAAGTCCAAATGTGAACAGAGATTTAAAAATGAATTAGGTGAGTTCTCAGGGTACCCGAGAAATAGGATGAATTGAGGACTTAAGAGTGTCATTTTCCTGGGTGTAGATTTCTGTTGTTTCAGTGACAAAATTAAAATCTCTGCCTTGCAGAAACAAGTAATTGGTAACTCTCATTTTTATAAACTCTGAGAATTTCCTACAATTTTCCATGCTACCTATCAGAAGAACATTCCTTCCACTCTGTAATGTTTGATTTAGGATAAATGAGATGTTTTCCTTGAATCAAGCCAAGTTTCTAAGGACTTTCGCTTATGTTTCTTTGAATAATTGCAATATGAAAAATGTATTTCGTACAGATGGCCAAGTGGACAGTTCTCCACATTGGCAAAATTATTCAGCTCGGTATGTTAACAAAAAAGAAATCTTGACCTAGGTGCATGTAGTGAGTATGTGTCAGGAATAGTCATGCCACCTACATGTTTTTTAAAATGCTAAAATTAACATTCCCCATCAGATTCTCTATAAAATACAACCATCTAGTTTCATTGTTTTCTTCTCCTTACTTGGATTTATTGATATAATATTCTTTTTTAAAGACTATCTTTGAAAGAAGTGAATTAGATAGTAGGTTCTTGGTAAATCATTCTAAAAATTTCCACCTATTTAGGAATTTTAGGGATGTAAGAGAGGAAAGGCAACTTTTACTTTAATTACTTGCTTCCCCTGAGAATAAAATGGCCTCTTTTCTTTATTATTTTGAAAATGAGGAAGAAAAAAATCCATACATTAAAAAGAAAATTGGAGCATCCTGAGTATACTACTGTTGTATCCTATGCTTAGCTTTCTAGGGAAACATGAACTTACAATACTCAAACTTACATTAGGTAAGCATGACTTTAGTGGCAATTAACATAAAACCAGTTATAAATATAGCTTTTGCTTTACAGCATAGAAATTAAAATTAGTTGGAAAAATAATTCTAGTTTAATGTTTTAGTTAGAATCTTTTTTTTTTTTTTTTTTTTTTTTTTTGACTATTTAAGAACCAGCACACTTATAGTAGCCAGGGTACCAAATTTATTTTAAAGAAAGTTTCAGTGGATCAAATTTCTCAATAAATTTAGTAAATCTGATTATTCCATGCAGGTTTTTGCTTCTCTTTTGTTTTGTTTTGTTTTGTTTTGTTTTGTTTTAACCTTCACAGGCAATTAGGTCCTTTCTGTGAGAATGGGGACATGGTTGAAAGATGTTTTGAGATTTCTTTTTTTTTTTTTTTTTTTGGTCCCATACCTTGTCATTTATTTAATAATAGTCATGCCAACAGCAAATAATAAATATTCCCATAGCAAATATTTATTTACCAAATGTGGCTCCCAAATGTATTTTATTTAGTTATTTATTTATGTATTTATTTATGTATTTATTTATGTTTAATATTTTACTTACTTATTCATGAGAGACACAGAGAGAGGCAGAGACACAGACAGAGGGAGAAGCAGACTCCATGCAGGGAGCCCGACGTGGGACTCAATCCTGGGTCTCCAGGATCAGGCACTGAGCTGAAGGCGGTGCTAAACCACTGAGCCACCCAGGCTGCCCTCCCAGATGTATTTTAAACAGTAACATTGAGACATTAAATTCTTCTAAACAAGGTGGCTTTTAAGAAGCAATAAAATTAATATGAATTTAATTAGTTCTCTATGCAAATAGTATTTAGGAAGACAAACATCTCCGTTGCCAGCTATTGGTTGCTCAGCATCTAACATGGACCTGGAACTACTTTAAGTGAACATATGCTAGAGAATCCCTTGGTCTTTTAGGGCACATGTCAGACTCTTGTTTAACCAAAAGTCAAGATAGGAGATTTAGAGTAAGCAGCAAGAGGTCGTAAACTTGCCCCTGAATTTTATCTGAGCTTGAACTATCAACAGCTTAATCCTGAGAAGAAATATAACTTGGCTGTATTTCCATGTCTTCTTCCATAAAATGTTCTACTTTGCATGACTGCTGAGAACTTGTTTTGCAAAGCCCCTAACATGGTGCTTGCTTTGTTCAGTTAATATTCCCTCTCTATTCCCTTCCTCCTCAATTTCCTCATCTTACCACCTAGTGAAGGGCAGACTTGGACAAGCACAACCCAGGTGCCATATCCAATTAGCTCTGAACCCTTCATTGGTGACTGATCAGCTTCTAGAGAATCTACATCCACTACTTGAACTCTACTCTTCTTCCTCTGCTGCTATATCCCTTCTACTGAGAGCTATAAAAGAACCCTTGGCACATAACAACTTTGTCCAAATTCCTGTACTGATAAACTTAAACACTAGCTTAGTCTCTAAGAGCTCAAGGCTAAGAATTTAGGATGACACCTCTCAGGTGTCTCTTAGGCCCCTTAAGCTGCTACCTGAGGAAGCTCCTAACTGCCAAAAGAATTTATTGTTTGTTCTAGTCAACCCTGAAAATAGGGCCCCTGTCTCCCCCTCTGTCTGGGAGGGTAGGAGCTTAACTTTGGTATGTGCCAGTTAACAAATCCAAACGACCTAGTCACATGGATGGCTGCCTTTGGACTTTTTTGGATATATTTAACAGCACAGTTTACCTTCATGTTCCTTAAATATTTTTGAGAAATTGTATGCAAGTAGTTATTCTTAACTGATAGTTTATTTCAAATTCTAGAAAATTTTAATCTTAAATCTTCCACTATTTTTCTTGATGCTATTATGTTGTTTCATGAAGACACTCATGCAGACACCAATGATTGCTAAGAGAACCAAATATGAACTGATTAAATACTATCAGAGTCAAGTATTTAGGAAGGAAAACAAAATCTTGCCAATAATTTCATATTTAGAAGAGAGAAGCCCTGTCTCACCATCACCTGCCACGTTCTCCACTTTATTTTCTCTTCATACACAATCACCTTTTTCTTGTTTTGACTCTCTGAAGTTAGAAACACACACACATTCTCTTCTTTTGCCTTGTTGCTGTCTCTCTCCTCATTCTTCTGAAACCTATTTGGCTCATGATCTTCCAAGCTGCGAAGATTTTGGTAGATAACAATTTTTGATGAAAACATAGCATTCAACTATTAACAAGGCTGTCAGTTTGTCCGTGTGTACCAGTCTCTTAGGTTCTTCAAAGATGAGCCAAGTCTCATCTTTACACTTTTGTATCCCAGAGTCCACAGTTGCACCTGGTTGAAAAACAAAAGCAAAAAGCCAAACCAAAAGAAAAGCATCAGGAAAATATGTTTTGTGCTGAACCAAAACAAATACACAGTGTGTTCATTGAGTATAAGGAAAGCACAGACCAAGTGTCTGTACTTGAGAAGCGTGTCCAGGAATCTTAGTCCTGATGACTCACCTTGATACTCACCTTGATACTCAGCTGTCTCTGACAGCTCTCAGCAGGGCTCTATCCCTTCCCCATCCTAATTAGATTTTTGTCTCTTAACACTGATGTGGACTGCTTTTCATAATTCAAATGCAACACAGAGTTGGATAGAAAATGTAATACAAAGAGTTTATCCAAAGAAGACTTACTCAACATTTGAAAAAAAAAAATCTTTGAAGGCTAAACTATGTTTTTTTTTTAAATTATTATTATCTAGACAAACTGTAATAGGCACATAAAATCCTACATCTTAGTTCAGAAACTCACATTTTCCAATTACAATAGGAGAGGCTTGACTTATTAGCAGTTAGGCTGAGAATTTATAGAATTCTTTTAATTAAATGTAAACTTAAATTGAGCCATGTTTTCTGCCATGAGCATCAATTTGAATTTCAGATACACATTTTGAAGCATAGTATTCAAATAAGGAAAGAAACTGTCTCACATTTTTTTCTATGCATCAAAACAAATTGTGTACACAGTATGCTTTAAAAACTAATTTTATGAAGACCATGAGGAAAATGGAATTTATACTTAACACCACAGCCAGATTCTGTGTCCAAACTGGTATTTGAATTCTTCTCAGTAGGCTCATTTGTGCTTGTGTATCTTTTTGATTTTGTTTTGTTTTTAGTTTTCCTTGAACTCTTTCTCCCCTTCATCCCCTTGCTAATTTCAGCACCAAGATGCAGCTCAGAATCACCTCCCCAGGATAACTGATGTGTCTACTACCTGGTCTCTCAGGTCAGCCCTTCTGTGCTAGGAACAATGTATTTATTATTATATTAGGTCACATAGGGGTCTGGCTATTTCACCAAACTTGCACTGTCCAATGCAGTAGCCATTGCCATATGTGGCAGCTTCAATAAAATTAAAAAGTCAGTTTTTCAGTCGCCCTATCACATCTTACATGTTCAGTGGTGACAGGTGGTTAGTGGTGGCCATATTGGACAGTGTAGATATAGACTATTTCCATTATTGCAGAAAGTCCTACTGGCCAGAACTGCACTAGACTGAGCTCCTTAGAAGAGATTTTCTCTCCCTGATTTCTGCTCCCTTTATCTTCTAGGGTGGTATTGGGTACATGGAAGATAGCCAGTAACAACTACTAAATACCACTGAACTGAGAAATAGTGGGTGTGCTAACGTGGAAAATAGAGTCAGATTGAGTTTGCATTGCTCAAGACATGAGGATAGAATTTCTAATGCATGAAGGTGTCATGGAGGCAGGTTTGAGTTCAGATTGAAAAGTGGCTTTCTCTCAATAAACCTATTGGAAAATGAAACAGATATTGGAAAATATCCTTGTTGGATATTTAGCTCAGGCCCCAAAGTCATTCTATTAAAGCTGGTGATTATCTCTCAAGACTCCAGTATAACAGATCCTTGCTTTGAATCAGGGGGGAATTGTCATCAGAAGAGAATAATTGAGTTTCAGTCATTCTCATGAACATTTTGAGAAAGTGTTGTGAAACTCTCCAGAAACTTTGACTGCCTGTCACGTTGCAGTCCCTGACTGTCAGCAGTGATCCCTGCTTTAGGGTATCTCCCACAGATACATTCTCTTTTCCTGGGGTAGTGCTTACAAAACTACTGTTGCTCTAAAATTTTCCTAGTTTTTCTTGTTTCCAGGAAACCCGAATTATGAATTGAACGGTTGTCAAACACACTAGCAGCAATAAACAAAGAATAGCGGAGAAAACAGTATCATGTAAGATTCCGGCATCATTGACTAAAAGAGGACAAATGTGAAATTTTCCAAATATTTGAACTAGGCTGCAGTTAGGGGCCTTGCACATAGGGGGTGCACAGTAGCTATCAAGTGTGAAGAGACCGACTGTAATTGGTCTGAGATTTCAAGCCTACTGTGATGTATTGGGTGAGAGCCCTATGTATTAGTAGATCCATGTTAAAAACTTGTTTCTTTCTTTGGAACAACAACAGTATTTTTGTATGTTGATCTCTGGCTTCAAAAACAACATGGCTCTAACTATAAAATATGTTTACAAATATTAAAAATTAGCAGAGAACAATGGATATTTTATGGATTTAAACTGTGTCACTGAAGTCATCAAGCAAAATGCACTTCTTTATACATGAGGTTAGGTGATCTTTGAGCTAAGAACATTTCACTTCCTTTGTTAGGGGATGTATGTACTTTCTTGTGTTTAGAAGAGGCAGCTGTGCTAATGGAACATCACTAGAGTGGCGTTGAGCAAAAGGCTTCAAAGAGGAAGAGAGTGAACTTGAGCTTTAAAAAGAATCCTCACATTAAATCTGGGAAATTCTAGGCTCTCCCTTTGCTACACTGGGTAATTCGGAGCATTTTTTTTTTCTTCTGTCAGTAAGTCCCTTTCTTTCTCTATTATATGGGAATACAAATCTCCTCCCTTTCAAAACAATGGACTGCTGACATTGACATAAAAATTCTTTGGGGTAAGAACAAGATATAGGAGCAGATATAGGAGCAATCATTATCATCCATAATTTATTAAACTATTAACTTTAGCATCTGCTAAGGTTTAAATTGTGTCATCCAAAAAAAAGGTATGTGGAAGTCCTAAGGCCCAGTACCTCTGAATGTGACCTTGTTTGGAAATGGGGCTATTGCAGATGCCTTTGGTTAAAATGAGGTCATACTGCAGTGTGATGAGCTCCTAATCCAGCCTTACTTGTATCCAGTTAGGAGGACACCCAGACACACAGGGAGAATGGTATGATGCCAGAGACGGAGACTGACTGGAGTGATGAAGCTATCAGCCAACGAATGCTCTGGACCAAGGGCCACTAGCAGGAGCTAGTGAGACGAAGGGAGGATCCCACCCAGAGTCTCAGATGGAGCATGGCTCTGCCAACTCCTTGATTTAAGGCTTCTTGCCCTCAGAACTGTGAGAAACGCATTTCTATTGTTTGGAGCCACCCAATTTGTGGTATTTTGTGATGGGCAGTCCTAGGAAACTAATTCTATACCCAAATGGATTAGCCAGTCAGTTTCCCATTTCTAGGTCAGATACCTAAAAATAAATTGAGTGGAAATAAATTTTATAAGACTCTGTGGCAACGTCCTTTGATGAGGCTCCCCTGTCCCTCTTTCTCCTCTAATGGCTCTGTCAGCCATTCCTCCATCACTTGCATGCTCACCCTAATGTGGCTGTGGGAATGGGAGGTGGCAGGCAAGAAATTCTTGCAAATATAAGCAAAATTTGGTAAATACTTGTGTAAGTACACTTTCCTGAGGCTGGAGTTCTATAGTTTCTATCAGATTCTCCAAAGAGAGTCTAAGAACTGGAAACCGCCCTCTCTTTTAACCCTGCAGGTCCGGAATACTCACCTTGTTGGGAATAAGCTGCCTGAATTGATTTTAATATCTAGAATCCACCAGATCAATAGCACAGGGACAGGAACTCAGAGCCGGCAATGTGTTGCAGCCATCTGATAACAGCATAGGAGAGCCAATTGGTAAATTTTCAGGATTTTTGCAAGCTGGTAGTTAACCACAGCCATTATTAAAATTAAATTATATAAACTTACACTTAAATGCATTATATTTAAATCTAGATAATAAATACTTATAACTCACTACTTACTAATTGTTTTTACTACATTGTGCTATGATCTACGTTCTTGAGGTTACTTAGATCTGTTGAATTTCTATGGGAGACGTACTATGGGATATGTATTTCTGTGCATCTCTTCCCAGCTCTATGTGTCATCAAGTTGATAACTTGAAACCAATCATAGTAGGACATTGGATCACTAAGGAAATTGACAAATGCTACTAATCGGGGCTTTTACCTCCCTAACCCTAAACCAAGATAGCTGATAAAATTCACCAGGCTACCACTGGTTCAGATTTGCCTACTTGTCCACTTCTTGGGGTTTTTTATAATTTTGGATATTATAAAATTGGATTAAACTGCAAGGAAAAGACCACAGGAAAGGTTAAATAGGGCATTTTTTTTTTTTAACTAAGACAGTTCACAGAAGATTTGATAATAGTGCTTTTAGCCTAGATCTGACCTTTATGAATATAAAGTATTTGCCAGTTTTCCAATTATAAATTTTTCAGGGAACTAGATGCCACCATCTTTCTTGTGGCTTATCATGACCAAATGTTCTCCTAAAGGATAACAGTAAAAATGTTTATAGCCTTCTGAAGACTTTTTTCCTTTCTTGATCCCAGCTTTTGCATGATTGAGGGGCAATTCATAAAAATAATGAGTCACATTTTGCCATTGAAAAATGACCCTTTTCTCTTGAGTGACCTTTCTAAAAATGTTTCAATACTGTCTCCAACCTACAGGAGACTATTTCTTGATTCATTTTACTATACTGATAAATTTCTCTAGGTTATTTGAAATAAATCATATACTTGTTTTTGTTATTTTTTTAGTGTATTTTTACACTCAGACAAAAGTAATGAAGTGGGATATATTATAACTCAGATTTAATTTTATTTGAGTGAGATCTGAGGGAAGTCCTTTAATTTTAATTTTTCTTTAAAAATTAACAAAATTTCTTTTGTTATTTTTCTGAGATTGTCCATGAATGTGATCACATGATGAAAAACTCACTCTGGTTACCTAGTATAGTTCTTTCAAAATTGTTTTTCTATAATTTCAGTAACCTGGATTGTCCAATAACTGTGTATCACAATCTGAGAAAATTACCAGAGTCATAAAAAATATATATATTGGTAACTATTATCCCATGAGAAACAATTTTTAAAAACATATCTCTTTTATTTTCATGGTGTTATAACCCAAGTAGAAAAGCAGATGAACAGATTTTCTAAGATGCAATTATTTTATTATTAACACCTGCTGTCTGGAGTTAACAGAACTATCCATGACACAGCTAATATTGCTCCTCTAGGCATGTGTAAATATCCTTTAGTTTTCCAGCTCATGCACATTTTGACACGGTCCCCATGCTCCAGCCTCCTGTATTACACACTACAATGGAGTATTCTCAGGCAACATGAATGAATGCTTCCTCTGCATAATGGACAAGCTGAAATGGCATTGTCTTCTCTAGGGGAAAAATAAGTCATTTCATCATCATGATGAAATATTACATTTTAAAATGAAATACCTTTGTTACACATTCAGTTGACATGGCCAAGAATTTACCGATTTCCTTTACAGCTAACCCAGCTTGCCTTCTTTCATAGTCAAGATGGCAGCACTGTGCTGCTTTTGCTTTTGGTAGGCAAGGGGACCAGGGATATCAGAGATGAGCAAATAATTTACAATAGACTAATAATTACTTTTGGCTTCTGGTGAGATTCAAAATCAACTTATTTCTAATTAAACACTGCACGTCTGCTCATTATTCCTTTTGTTACATCCCTTTTCTGTTGTTTTTCTCAGAACTTTGATAATAAACACGATAGATGCTTAAAAAGCATTTGTTTTTGGAGTGGCATCAGCCTTGAAAAGACAAATGGGAGAGGTCGAGCGGACAGAAGATGGATTTGCACCTGATAATATTCACAGGCGAGGCTGAATGGCTCTCCAGTGAGGAACTGTATGAGCACGTGGTCTTTATAAAAACTAGGATTGGAAGTGGTCAACTCTCTTTTGTTTTAATTTCTTTGTATGGTATCAACATATAGGGAGACTGCCTGTCAAGGCCTCTCCGTAGAGAAAGGAAACTCTGCCCTTAGGATATATCTTGTGTTCTACAAGAAGCCAAGGGTACATACAGCTTTCGGGAAAAGAAAACTGGCATATGCCGAAGCAAAGCTGTATAACCAGATTGTGACTAGACTTAGGTTTAATATAAGGAATGCTTCAAGGGTGCAGGGGTAAGAGGTGACTCAGCATGCTTCCTACCGTATCTTCTCCCATTTCCTCAGCAGTTTGGCTTTTTGATGCTCAGACCTCAGATAACTAATTAAACTGCTGGAAGAAGTCATTATTCTTTAATTAAATAATGGATTATTGAAGGCAAAACATTCAATGCATGATTGAAAATGGTGTTAAACTAAGAGATCCCTTCCTCTTGGATCTGTCGTAACATTGATCTCAACAATACCCCTCTGGGGTCAATGGTAGAGCTCATGTGGATCTGAGGGGAGAGAAGTTAGGATGCAACACCCTCAGTATAGTAAAATAGATCTGATGTGACCTCTCCTATGACATACATGCTCTATTTATGATCTCTCTGTGTTGTTCATAGATTCTAGGTGTTATTAGTTATGGAGTCTGTAAAGCACATACTCTTCTTTGTTTTCTCAGAAAGCGGTAGAAGAGAGTGACCATCATTAAGCTTTCTGTCTCTATCTCTGTGTCTATTGTAGACATTGGACTCGAGGCTCCCATTAATGGTGATGGTCCAAGGCAGGGAAGAGGTACATTTTTCTTTTGTGAATGATCTTAAAAAAGCTATAAGAGGGGCCCCTGGGGGTCTCAGTCAGTTAAGCGTCTTTCTATGGCTCAAGTCATGATCCCAGGGTCCTGGAATCAAGCCCCACATTCGGCTTCCTGCTCATTCTGCTTCTCCCTCTCCCTTTTGCCCCTCCTTCTGCTTGTGCTTGCTCTCTCTCTCTCTCTCTCTCTCTCTCATGAATAAATAAAATCTTAGAAATAAAGCTATAAGAGAAGAATCATGAAACTCATCTGTTAGGCATGCATGAGTTATTAGTGTTCATATTAAATCCATTCAGTGTTTGGTTTCACTCCCATGTTTGTATCACTCAAAGCTCTAAAAGTATAGGTATCTCAGCTTTAATTCTTATACATAAACATGATAATACATATAATTTATGTGACTTATATGCATATTTTTATATACATACACATTTTATTTTAATGTGTATAGAGAAATTTTCCTTTTGCTTTTCTTTCTTCCTTCCTTTCACTCTTCCTCCCCATCCCACTTCCTTCTTTTCCTCTTTTCCTTCTTGCCTGTCTCCCATCCTTCCTTTTTCCTTCATATACCAAAATGATGTTTAAAAAAATCACTAATCTATGTCTAAATATCAGAAATATAGAATGTTGGTGATTATACATTAAAATGTTAATTCTAATGGGATTTGAAGAGCAGACTCTTGGGAACACAGGAGAGGATAGTGATTAAGACTAAGATTTTGATGTCAGGTAGTCCTGAATTAATGTTTGGCACAATTGTTTCCTACAACTTGGAAGTTTCACTTAATCTCCTCAAGATTCAGTTTCCACATAAATAAAGTGAGACCATTCATTTTTATATAAAAATGAAATTATTTGACAAACAGTATTTAAAAATGTCTTTGACTCATTTTAAGTGATGTTTTAAAGAGTCTATCCTGTAGTTTAGGAGATGGTGACACCTCTGAAAATATATGTATGATGTGTATGTCCCAAAGTACATTTTATATGAAGCTTTATTATTTTATTTTATTATTATTTTTTAAGATTTTATTTATTTATTCATGAGAGACACAGAGAGAGAGAGAGAGAGAGAGAGAGAGAGAGAGAGGCAGAGACACAGGCAGAGGGAGAAGCAGGCTCCATGCAGGGAGCCCGACGTGGGACTCGATCCCTGGTGTCCAGGATCAGGCCCTGGGTTGAAGGCGGTGCTAAACCACTGAGCCACCTGGGCTGCCCCTTATATGAAGTTTTAATCAGATTTTCAAAGGATTTTTTACATATCAGTTAGCATTGGAAGATAATCCATTTTTCATTTAGGTATCTGTCTGTTAATCTCTTTAAATCAATTAACCAGTGTGTGAATGTGTGTGTGTTTCCCCAAAATTAGTTTGGGGGGCATTTATGAGGTTGCTAGAAATCATTCTTAAGGCTTGTCACAGTCTATATAAACCACTTTTTTTTTCTTTTGTGATTATGTAAAATTTCAAAAGTTTTGAGTTGAAGTTTTATGGCAGACCCCAGTGTACTCTCCAGTCAACCACTTCCTAATTTAGCAATTTGTAATGTGACGTGGTCTGTACTGCATATGAAATTTTATAGCCTGGCTTCTCAAATTGTTCCTTTAGGTTTATTTAATGTTTTCCCCCCATTAAGGGTAGTTTCCTGTACTGGTGCCAACAGATGTCTGTGTTTGCATGATTTGATTATCCCTCTTCGCAGCAAATTAGAAAGGCACGTTAGAGAGGCTTCTATTTCACAGTAGTCCGCTAACAAATAATTGAAACAATTATCTACTTAATTGAAGAATATGATTCTGTTGACACTGGAATATTTTTTTAGGGATGATTCACCATCCCCCTTCTCAACTTTTAACTTTAATTATACTATGAGTGAGTAAATCAGTTGTCTTCAAGTTTTCCTATACAAATACCCCTTTGGCTGAACTTATAATCAAGCGACAAAGGCTGTATTTGGAAGCTTACTACTTATGAATAACTTTCATCTCTGTGTATTATAGTTGCTTTTTGGTGAGCCACTCCAATCACCACTTGGATCTGATGGGCATTAATACACGCATAACACTTCATATCTTTGCTCTGCTTTTCAAGTTCTACCCTCATTAAGCATCTTCATGTTGGAAGTTATAAATAAATCAGTGGAATTGTAATGGCATCTTCCTCTTCTAGTAGCAGTTTATTAAGGAAGAGTCTAGTATGCTGGGTGGAATAGGGTTATAGGTTTGACATTTTCTCAGGCCACATCTGTATGCCTTCAATCATTATATAAAAATATAGTCATAACATTTTTATGCCTATTTTCTTTGTGTTCTTATGTAGATATCCAAATATTTTGCTGATGCAAAAAACAATGAAATTCTAAATGGTCTGGGTGTCCCATGATAAATAAGTAGAGTTGTCTTCTCAACTTTCCAAAATGAGATTTGTAAATGCCATAAACAAGATTTAAAATATCCGGTCTGGTGTCTTCTATGTAGGTTGATTAGTCAAGGAGTAATTCTTCTTAGACATGGCAATGCTTATCTCAAATCTATCACTGTCCTCTGGGCTGATGCTAACTATAAAGCAAGGGTATGCATTTTAACCAGTGAAAATGCTGTCTAGGAAAATGAAAAGTGATGGCATAAATGAAAGGACCAACAAAATAAGAATGACTTTGTGTGTGTGTGTGTGGGGGGGGTGTAATTTATATAATTTTTATTTTTTTCAGCTTTGTAGAGATACAATTTGTGTGTACCATCATGGAAATTCAGGGTGGACGGGGTAATGATTTGATATGTGTACACATTGCAGATAATTGCCATGATAAGGTTGGTTAACACATCCATCACTAGACAGTTACAACCATTATTATTATTATTATTTTTTATGGTGAGAACATTTCAGATCTGTTCTCTTAGCAACTTTCAAATTTACAGTACAGTTTTGTTAACTGCAGTCATTATGTTGTACATTACATCCCCAGTGCTTATACATCTTGAAACTGAAAGTTTGTACTTTTTGACCACCTTCACCCATATTCTCTGCCCCTGCTCCCCTTACCTAATCCCTGGAAACCACCAATATGTTTGTTGTTGCTGTTGTTTTAGAATCTGCATATAAGTGAGATCATGCAGTATATGTCTTTCTCTGTCTGACTTATTTCCCTTAGCATAATGTCCTTAAGGTTCACCCATGTTGCCGCAAATATCAGAGTTTCCTTCTTTCTGGCTGAATAACATTCCATTACACACACACATACATACACCTCTTCTCCACTTTTTTTTTTTTTTAATCCATTCATCCATTGATCGACACTAGGTTTCTTCCATGTCTTGGCTATTGTAAATAATGTTACAGTAGAAATGGGGTGCAGATATTACTTCAAGATTATGATTTTATTTCCTCTGGATATATTTCCAGAAGTTGAATTGCTGGCTAATATGGAAGTTCTATTTTTAGTGTTTAGAGGAACCTCCATACTGTTTCCAATAATGGGTACACCAGCTTACATTCCCATGGAATGTTCACAAGGATTCCCCTTAAACCATATCCACACCAGCATTTGTTATCTCTTGTCATTTTGATAGTAGCCACAGTAACACATATGAGGTAATACCTCACTGTGGTTTTGATTTGCATTTTGCTGGTGATTGGTGATGTTGAACTTTGTTTTTGTTTTTTTTTTTAAAGATTTCATTTATCTATTCATGAGAGACACAGAGAGAGAGGTGGAGACACAGGCAGAGGGAGAAGCAGGCTCCATGCAGGGAGCCCGATGTGGGACTCGATCCTGGGCCCGGGGATTACACCCTGAGCCAAAAGCAGACGCTCAATCGCTGAGCCACCCAGGTGTCCCTGTTGAACTCTTTTTAATGTACCTGTTGGCCATTTGAATATTTTCTTTGTAAATATGTCTATTCAGGTCCTTTGTCTATTTTTTTAATTGGATCATTTATTATTATCATTATTATTTTTGGTGTTGAGTAGGACTTTGCAATAGCATCTGGTCTGGCAAGGTCATAGGCCATGTTTCCTGGCAGTGTGATGTCACTGGTTGGACTCCATGACTGAGCAGGGCTACAGGCTGGGCTCCCCCATCACTCCTGTTTGGGTGGGGTCCCAGGCTGTGCTCCTCAACAAGGATGGTGCCATTGGCTTAATCCCATGTTCATTTAGGTCACAGGCAGAGCTTTGTGGCCTTTTGTGGCCTCAGCTTGTGCTCTGTGATCAGGTGGGACAGCAGGCTGTATTTAGAGCTAGACAAGGACACTGGCCAGACTCTCTCATTGGGAGGAGCCTTCAACTATACTCTACAGTTGGGTGGGGCTAAGACTGTGCTCTGTGGTAAGGCAGGGCTACTATTAGGGCGTATCAGGTAGGGCCACAGGTTATGCTCTGTGATTGAGAGGAGTCCCTGTCAGGTTTTCATGCCTACACTGTGTTCAGCAATTGGGCAGGGTCATAGCCTATGCTGTGCACAGGGCAAGGTTGTAGGCTGGGCCCCAAAGCTTCCCAGGGGCTCTGTTTAGGTCACTGGTTATGTGGGGCCAGAGGCCATGTTGAACAGTTGGCAAGGCTGCTAGTTTGGCTCCTTGTCCTAGTGGGGCTATGGAATGGGCTCTGGGCTGCTAGGGTTCTCTGGCTAGGCTTCCTGATGAAGTGGGACCAGATGCCATATTTAGCAGTTATTCAAGGCTAAAATTAGCTCCCCTGCCTAGGTCAGGCTATAGAATTAGCTCCATAGTCAGTAAAGTTCATTGGCTGGGGACTCAAATTAGAACTGCTGACTGAGCCTCCTGGCCGCTTGGGGTCACTGGCTCAGCTCTGCTGATGGGCATACCTATTGGCTGAGATCTCATATTGGGTAATCCTAAAAGCAGGAATGCAGCCTGCCAAGATCTGAGTGCTGGTTTCTGTAAGCCCAGCCCCCTTTTCCATCTGTACCTGATTACCCCATGGTTGAGTCCTGCAGATTCCTCCTGTGATTTCTGTGAGGCGAGACCCAAACTGGCCTTCCCAGGAAGCATCCTAAAGTGACAGAGAAGTTGAATATCTACCTTAGGCTTCCCTTCCCCTCCTCCCCCCGGAAAAACTGTAAGCCCAGGGGGCCCTTTCTGTGTGGTACTGTCCTGGACTAAAGGGGCAATGTGGTCAGAATATAGCCTCCTCTCTTACCTTTCTAGTGCAGTCCTTATTCTCTATTGTTTAAGGGATGCTTCAGCCTCACCACAGGTGTCTGGGATTTTCACAATGGTGTCTTGTCTATGGGTAGTTTGTAGTTTGTCTTATTGTGAAGGGAACCAAAATGGAGAATGACATATGTTGCTATCTGGATGATGTCATGGAAATACATTTTCAGGATAAAAATATTTCACAGGGAAACATAAACTTAGAGGTAAATATGTACATCTATCTCCAACATAGAGATGCTGAGCTCAGGAATCCCAGATGAACATGACACTGTATGCAGATATCAATAGTAGTTTGATAAAATGAAAGTATGCCTTGTTCATTCTGGTACATGGTTCATTTTGGCCTGTATCGGTTGGTCATGTATATAAGCCAGACAGGAGGCAGAGACAGATGTCAAACAATCATGTAGGCACAGCTGTTTGAATTAGTTTCATTATTACTTGTGAGCTGCTCTGACCTTGTCAGTTCTGGTGAGGAGAGCACTTAAGTCTTGAGTCCTGTCAATAAATATCTGGCCGCTGATCCACTTCCAACAGGGCATGACAAGGTCATGATGTTTTGCAATCTCCTCTTCCTACACACAGTAATGTCCATGGATTCTAAAGAGATTGCTTTATAGCCTGTGATGTTACCATCAGAATGGTGTATTCAACTAGAACTTATTAATTACTATAGGCTGATTTGAAGCAGATGATAGACCAGCTCTGTGGGAATGCCAAGGAGATTTAAAAACAACCAGAAAACGAAAACAAAAGCAAATCTCTAGCTGAAGTGAAGCAACTGATTAAGTTGTTTGTATGTACTCCAAGCTTCATACTTAGAACAAAATTAGCTGCATCTGGCATTATGGAACTTAACTATCTAGCCTCAGTTGAAAAATTCACTGAGGTTGAATTATAATGGCTCTGATAATTTAGAGAGATGTGGTTACTTGTAGAGAAACCCAAGTTGACAATGATAAATTTCATAATAAATTTATGGAAAGTTTGGATGTGGGTGTTAGCCAATTAAATGAGCAATCAGAATCCAAATAAAATTACTTTCCTTTGAACTGCCAACTCCACGGAGAGCCCCATTACTTGGCAAAAACAGACAACTTATAGAAGAAATCCATCAAAATATATTGTCTGGAACTAACCAAGAGCTGAGGTAGCAACTGTGTTAGAGGGAAAAGAAACCTAATTTGGAATCAACATCAACTATTAAGTTTTAAGTAAAATATGCTGAAAGTCAGAGGCAAGTTAGAGGCGTGAAAGTAGAAACTATACCTCACATTACTTTTTCTGAATATATGCATTTCATATATCATATTTTGTATGCACACACATGAAGTATGATAATTATTTAAAAAATAAGCCCAGAAGTTGTAAATTAATATGCTTCTAGGAATAGGAAATTAACATGACCATTAATATAAAGTGCCCAGTGTTATATAGTAGTGAATGTTGGGGGCCATGGCCAACTAGGGAGCTCATGACTTATTTAAAGTCATTTCCATTTGGTTTTCTGTTTTAGAAATCTTTTTTGGCCAACTCAGATGCTGGTGATTTTGACCAGTAGACAGACCTCCAGATGTGGGGACTCATTACCCAAACCAAATGTACCTAAAGTTGTGTTATGTAAAGATGAGAGAGATTTTACTCTTCCAAGATTGAAAATATGAAGTAGCCCCAGAATTTGTGCAGAATACTATTAAAAAAAAAAATAAAATACACCTGAATCACCTATGTGGAAATGGCATTGAGTTCTCTCCTAAGAAATCGATGTTTTAGCACGGTGCATTGAATTTCTTGGTGAAGTTGCTCAGCTAACACACTTCATTCCATTGACTGAGATCACACGTTTGTGTTTTTCGATGGCTAGCACTTTGTTTTGCTTCTTATTTTGCCGACTTATGGGCCATTTTTACCATTGATCATTAGTATCTATTCTGTCTAATTACACTTCTGTTGATAGCTCTGTAATTTCTACTTAATTTGCTTCCAAAGAAGTGTTTGGAAACTGAAACCTTTAGGATTGCTCCAGGATATGCTTCTGTTCTGGTACTATTTATCTATTTTCAAAAGAGAATATGTTCTATGGAGAGAATAATTAGAAGTCTTTCCCGTACAACCTAATGAATACTTGGCAGAGAAAACTTTAATTTAGTTCTAAGTGAATTCTCAGGTTTTAAAATATGCCCATATAAATTAAATGGGTAATAAACTCATGGCATAATTGTAACATATTTTAAGCTATGTCACATTTTCCTAAATTAGCCATTTTACTAGCATTATCTACATTTTTGGAATATGCCATTATTACTCAATAAATATTTGTAAGTAAAATGGAAGAATGGATGGCTATATTACTTAAAACTATTATTAACAAAAATTGTTCAGTATAAGTTTAGAAGAAATTTATCAATAAAAACTATTAGTAGGAAGAAACAGCATCACCTTTCATATGGGTAGAAAGTGAAAGCAATACCAAATAACACTAGCAATTCTTAAATGAACAGGTTACAAATGAATCTCTATTTGCATCAGTAATGCCAGAAGTAATAATTATAATAAATGGTGTATATGAGAACTCATCCCATATTCCTAACTCTCAAATCAGAATTATATTGAAGAAGGAGTTTTAACAGACCTGGAAAGATTAGATCAGGATGTATAGGTTAGAGTATTGGGAGTAGAATGATACGATCCTCATTAATAATCATTTTTACCACTCTGGATTCTTCTCAGCTCAGATAATTTGTGGGGGTTGGAAGGAATTTATTTATATCTGAACTGATCATATTTTGAGCCCGTATACTGAAGCATCTTCATTTATTTAGAACTCAGCCTGAAAAGAAAATATAAGAATCTAAGAGTTATTATTATGAGATTCCTTAAACTCATTGTTTTAAGTGAGAGGTGATTGTGATATAAAAAACAAAATATCAGGGGTATTTCTCAAATCCAGAGCCCTTGGTCACTATACTAGATAGTCCCTGGTATTATCATTGGAGGCTTGGGATTGGCTATAATATATAATGGCATCCATAGCACACCAAAAACAGTCTCTCCATTGTATTGATTGTATGACTAGGGAAATGGTGCTGATGGTTTCAGAAGGAAAAGCAAAAAAGAACAAAAGTCAATATAAGAAATCTTTAAAAGCTCTGAATTCAAATTTGGCGATTAGGTGACTTCTTTTTAGATCATATGTTAGAGATTTGTAGCTATCAATATTTCTCACTGTATTGTTCTTGGATGATGGAGTGAGTCTGTTCTGCATATGTACTAGTAACAAGAGAAAATTTATTGGCATTTTGGTTAGGTTTTGGCATTTAGTTTAGTTAGGATTTAGTTAGGTTAGTTAGGTTTTATTCAAAATTCCTGGTTAGATAATTTGGAAATTAAAAAAAAAAGCAATTACATTTTCCCTATGCTCTGAACTGAACACCCAACATTAAAAGTTTTAATTCCAATATGCTTCACCTAAAGGCTAACTCTGCCTTTGAAAACATCTGCCCTGGTAGCTCTCAGAGTCAATGGCATTGCCACTGGTCTAATCATGTCTTGAACTTTATTGTCGAACCCCCATAGTGGCTTTTCTAGGTGGAGGCAATGAAGCAGCAGGAGTAACTCTGGGAAATACATGTGACAGATGTTTTAAAAATCAAATCCATCAAATATTACTACTTTAAATTCACTCAAAATTGATTAGACCCACTTGTGTGATCTTGCCTCACACTGATTTTTGTTTAGTTTAGTTAATGTTGCAATTAATCTTTGCAAAAATCTAATTCATCCCTAAGCTTCTTTCATGCTATGATCTGCTTGCGTAAATCTTCTGAAACAAAATACCCTGTCTAATTTGATCTGTTGTCATGACTGAAAATAGTAAGTTGATATTGCTTTGTTTCTACAATGATATAATTAAGATGCCCACGCTTTTCTAATTAATCTAATCTAAAATTGCTTTGGCTATTAGATATCCTAATAGAATATAATGCGTTGTTTTTCTTTCTTATCTCTGTCATTAGTCAAGAGAATTAATTTCACCAAGTTTGAAACATACCCAATGTTTATTTGCATATTCAGATTTCATACTGAGCCAGACTTCTTTGTCAAAGATGATCCATCACTTACTAAATAGTATTACTCCCAAGAATCATTTTAACAATATTTAAAGTATAATATATAATAATAAGTAATATTGTATTAATAATACATATTTATTTATATTTAACATATTATACATAGCTATATATTTGTAATATATAGCCTTATTAATAACTTAGGTAATATAATATGTATATAATACATTGAATGCATTATCTTAAATAATCTTCTTCATATAATAATAAATCTAGGTACATAGTTATATATACCCTAAATAATTATTTATAATACTTACAATATTTTATCTATTATATTCTAGATAAGCAAATAAGCATACTTACACTGAACATTATAATGGGACAACAGATAAAAAATAAACATCTAAGGAAGACAAATTAGTAAATAGCCATTTAATTTTGAATATATTAATGGTCATTATAGCTCATGGTTAACTTTTAGAAATAAAAAGGGAATGTTCATATTCCATCAAAATTATTTTAGAGTATGAGACAGAAAACAGGATAAAGGAGTTGTATATCAAGTCTTCATTACAATTGCTTATATAAATAATGCATGAAATTTGCAATTAAAATTAGCAATGAGATATTTATTGTAAATTTTCCAGAAAAAAAAATATTAGATTCAGTATTCAAAGAGATATATATTTATAGGTAGACAGGCACCTAGAAGTTTTAAACTTCAAATTAGTCTTTATATTAATAAAAAATAGGAGTAGGGAATGCTTTAGAAAACCATGAATAATTTTCTCTGAATTTTTCTCTTAGTGATACATTGTGCAAATCAGAATTTTTGTCATCTAGTATATGGCAAACATTATTTTTAGAAACAGGCAATGCAGATTAGAATTAGAAGTGTGTTTTTTTTTTTTTTGAATGAGTAAATCACATTAGATTTATTAATGCAATGATTTAGTAATGAAACTTAAAAGGGAAAGTCCATTAAGCAACATTGGAATGTAGATCTACAATCTTCAAAGAAAATTGGTTTGATTATTACTCTGGGTATGTTCAAATCTGATATTAAATGGTTGCGCTTAACATTAAAAGTATAAGTTTAATTAGATGACTAATAGTAATATTAAATTCACACTACAAATTAATATGTTGATAAAATTGCTCTTTAAAAAAGTATCCCTAAACTCATTTTGCTAATATTCTGACTGAAAACATATAGAAGAGTATATAAATAATAGTTTGCTCAATATAGCAATCGTTGGTACTAAAACATTTAATAGATTGCTTCGGTTGTTTATGTATAATCAAAAGAAGCCATTATTATACTCAGAGATGCTTGCATCTCAGGAAACCTCTTTTTAAGCATTCTATTTAGAAACAATTCTGTTTTAAATTAATTTTGAACATTTTTGTCTTGCATTTCAATGTTTAAAATACTCCTTTTCTAAAAACGTAACCTATTCTCCATGTTTTCATCTTGGACTATATTTTCCACCTTTTATATCTAAATTTAGTATTTTAATTTTATTTCCCAAGGATATATGTATATTTTTTACTTTTGCAAAGAAGTTTATATCTTCAGCTCAAAAATAAGCCTTGCATGACTAAAACCTGTTAAAAACCAGTCCCTTTAAAACAAATGCTTTTAATGAAAATTTTATTCATAATAAATTACATGAATGGAAAAACTTGCAATACTGAGATAAAATTACCATGGAAAAGCATTTTTTATGAATAAATACATTTCCTAGTTGCATATGTTTAGGGCAAAATTCAGATTAACTTGAATCAAAGGCATTCTGTAGCTAAATAGGAATGGATTAAACCCTCCTTTCCTACTAATTAAGCTCATGGAATGAACGTACCTTAACTTTTTTCTGTCAGGGTATTCCAACTTTCACGTATTTTCCACATTAACCTATATAATTTACTCAGTCGTTGACTATGTTGTATATTCATAGTAAAATGAATGTAAATATATATATATATATATATATATATAACTTTTTTAAAAGATTAAAAAATCATGTGGACTCTACTGATGTTGTGAAGAAAAACAAAGGGAAAACTGTTCAATATCCTTATTCACGGAAATGCAAATTAAACAAAATGAGATACCCCTCCATACAACACCAGAATGCTTAAATTGAAAAGAGTGACAATACAAAGTGTTGACAAAGATATGGAACAACCAGTATCCTCATACATTATTGGTGGAAATATAGACATGGAACTAAAGTTTGGAAAGTCATCTGACAATTTCTAACAAAGCCATACCTTCTTTATGGCCCAGCAGTTCCACTTCTAGCTATATATCCAAGAGACATGAATGTTTATGTGCACAGAACGATTCACAGAATATCCATAGAAACTATATTTATTGTAATGCCAAAATGGAAACAACCCAGGTATGCATACATGAGAAAATAAATAAACAAATTACTTTAGAATCCAACAATAAAATACTGAAGAGCAATAAAAAAGAATGTATAAGGTTGTACACTACAATGTGGATAAATCTCAAATCTATCATTTTGAGAAAAAGAAATAAAAAAGGTACATACTGTATGAATCTATTCATATGAAATTCAAAAAAGGGCAAACTTCTTGATCATGATAGGAGTCTGAATAGAAATTATGTCTTGGGGCAGATTTTAACTGAAGAGTCTAATGGAAGTTTAGGGGAAAGAAAATGTTTTATATCTTGATTTTGGTAGAGTATGCATACACATATAAATGTATATATGTACATATAAATATTAATCAAGAGATATAGTTAAGTTTTGTGCCTTTTACCAAATGTGAATTATACCTTAAGAAATAAAAGGGGGATGCCTGGGTGGCTCAGTGGTTGCTCCTTTGTTTTTAGCTCAGGTTGTGATCCCGGGGTCCTAGATTTGAGTTCTGCATCAGGCTCACCGGAGGAAGCTTGCTTCTCGCTCTGCCTGTGTCTCTCTCTGTCTCTCTCTGTGTGTCTCTCATGAAAAAATAAATAACATCTTTAAAAAAAAAAAAGAAATAAAAGAAATTATCTACTATTATTTTTTATCTGCTATTATTATATAGAAAAAATAGGATGTTTTCATGAGTATTGATTATACTAAAACAAAAATACATAAACCTTAAAATCTGAGTTTAATTCTTCTTCAGCCTGGCTACCCTTGCTTTCTACCACACTGTTATTCATAGCTTTTTTTTTTTCAAGATTTTTTTTTTTAAATTTATTTATTCGTGAGAGACACACAGAGAGAGGCAGACATAGGGCGAGGGAGAAGCAGGCTCCCTGTGGAGAGCCTGATTCGGGACTTGATCCCAGGACCCTGGGATCATGACCTGAGCCAAAGGCAGATGCTCAACCACTGAGCCACCCAGTCGCTCCTGTTCATAGCTTTCTAAACAATTGTTTTATCATATAGCATACTTTAATCAAAGCTCAAAAAGTCCAACAATATCATAGAGGAAAAAGGGAACCGTTTATAAATCAGAAATTGCCTACCTCTATTGCTGAGTTAGTATTTTGAAAATGGTACTGATAAAGGTACAAGGGCTATTGTTCATGACTAGAACAATAATCATAGACACATATTTATATATGCCAAGTACTCTTACGTAGACCATTTCACAATTCCTCATAGCAAGTTGGTGAAACGGGTACTACTGTTTAATCTTAGTGATCTTAGTGTTGGACCTCAAACCTAGGCACAGTGATTTTAGAGAACTTGTCCTTAACAACGTATTATTTTTACACTGGATATTCTGAGTGTGTTGATTATATGACCAAAAACATCCAGTTTGTTGTAAGTCATTCTACATTTGGGCTACTGGAAAGAATGAGATGAATCATTTGCTTATTAGCAGGTCAACTACTGCAATTTCTGAGACATATATTTGAAGTTTAACCAGTTCTTGGGAAAATATAGATTTTTTATACTCTAGGTACTTTAAGATACAGATACAGAGGTAGATACTTCAAGTAGGATGTTTATCTATTTTTGAATGAAGTAGATTAGCATTATAGAATATTTCGATTTGAATTTGAAATTGCCAAAGGTGATCTCTATAAAGAATGGTGAGGTGCTGCATAAGCCTCTGAGGTTGGAAAGAGGAAATACTTGGAAGATCAAAGTGAAGGTGTCTCAGAAATTACTTTCTGGTGAAATCTGTATGAGCGGTACTGTGAAAGAATGTAGTTCTCCATTTAATTATATTCCCTAGGGAATAAAAACCTACCATAGAGATCTTATTTAAAATGTGTTTTTCCCCCCAAATAATTAAGATTAGAATGTAACTAAAGTCTACTAAGGGTAGGAAAATTCAGATGTAAAATAATCACCCTTTCATTTGCCTTAGAAGTTTGATCAGAGTGAAGGAATGTCAATAATTACACTCATTCTAGGATATCACTCAATTTCCTCTCTATAATTTCCAATTTCCAGAATGGTGATTCATGATTAAGAAGTTTAACAAAGTGAGTTCATAACTGATTTTTAAATTCATTCATAGAGTTGTACATAGTGAGCCTCAAATGTGGAAGGAGTTGGAATCTTTCTTATCTGCCAGTTAGCCAAAACCTTAGAATAGAATTTTAGGATGAACACAAACTCCATTTGTTTAGCTGAATTAAACACTTAGTTTGGATGAATGTGATTAATCTTAGGCTCTGTTAAGAAGAAATGCAACTTCAGATTTTCTCCAGCTCATTTTCTCCAGCTAAATGTCAAGTTTATTGACATTTTTTTTTTTTGATACAGATTAACCTTACTGGGTTGTGCTGAGTTGCTGCTGGATTTAGATGTCCCTTATGTCAGTCATATTTAGGGTATGTGCATGCATGTGAAGGGGAAAGCTTGTAATGTTTTGTCAGCTACCTTTGGTAGACCTATCTTTCCCTGAAAGTTTGAAGAGGTTATATATTTACACAAGCATTATGTTTACAACTTTTAAAGAAAATATTTATGTTATTTTTTTAACTGCGGCAATAATGGAGATCCAAAGACTCACCCTATTATATAACAGGCAAAATGTAGAATTATTACTTATGAAGTTATCACAAGTTGTTTTTTTTTTTTTTTAATTCAACTGAAAAAAAAATTCAACTGCATTTTTAACAAGGCTATGCATAATCACAGATGAAGAAAGTTCCATTACATTCTACGGATGAAGCTATTTCAACCATTAGCACATTTCTTAAATAATTGTACATTGCTAGGGCATGTTTTTTTCACCAAAACACATGAAAATATATGTGGAATAATTTTCTAAAACTTGTGGGATTTGTTGAATATAAAGATCCACTGAATCAAATTTATCACTGTTTGATTTTAGTCCATGACTGAATAGTGAAAGTAAATTAATCGGACCAAAACATTGTCACTCAAGAATATCTATCTCTTCAAAAAAAAAGCAAATTTTTAAAAGATTTTATTTATTTGACAGAGAGAGAGAGGGGGATCACAAGGAGAGGGTAGTGGTAGAGGGAGAAGCAGACTCCCCACTAAGCAGGGAGCCTGATGTAGGGACCTAATTCTAGGACCTGAGGATCATGACCTGAGCTGAAGGTAGACGCTTAACCAACTGAGCCACCTGGGCACCCCCACAAAAGAAAATTTATTCACATTTCCCCTTATCTGTTTTTCATTTCTTCAAGCTCCGTTAAGGTAGAAAATATACAGAGGTGGGTAAAAATTTAAGTGAGTAAGAATTTAAGAATTTAGTAAGAATTTAGAACTACTTATTTTGTGTAGTTGCAAATAAGTTCTTAATTCAGATCCTGTTCAAATTTTGACTCTGTGTTTAAAACTATTAAACCAGAGAGGGAAACATTTCTCAGTGAAAACATTGACAAGATGTTGTACACCTACAGAGCAAAATAGAATCTGTCTTTGAAGAAATAGATCTGATTTTGTAGCTAGACACATGCATTTGAGAATTGTTGCCCTTGTTCTGGCTATAGATTTAAAAGTTACAGAACTTTAATAATTGTGGTCAAACTTTAAATAAGAACAAAAACTGCAAAAATTGGGTATGTGAATTCCCATTGTATATTCTCCTTTAGAAATAACAAGTTACCTCACATGTTTGAAAGTCATGACCTGGCAAAATGGGGCAACTAAAGAATAAAAACTTAATTCTTTTATTTGCTTAATTGGATAAAGGAAGTCTCAGAGTATTTAGCTTCTTGAGACCAGGGAAATAACTATGCAGGAAAATGCTGTAAAATCAGTTTTGCAACTGTGTCAAATTATAGAAGCAATGAGCAAAGAATAAGTACGTTTGTTTTCCAAATATTTTTCACATGTCTGCTCTTTAGTATTTGGAGCTTATCAGCAACTAAAAAATTGAGTCAAGTATTTATGGTAAACTGGATTTTACTGAAGTATGTTTGCTGGTTGATAAGGATTTCCTCTACAAGAGGCTAAAAAGTAGCTAGTCTTCTTCAGCCGAAGGTATATTTTATGTCAGTGTGCAGTGGAGTACTTTGAAAAATGGTTTATAGCAGTTCTTACTTTAGTTTTACAAAAGGCAATGTGGCATTCCACGGTATGGCATGTTCTGTTTTTTAAGATTGGTGGGGAATTCACAAATGTTCTCTTTACTATTATGTTTCATAGCATGCAAATATATTTTACTTATATATGGCTTTATGTGCCAACTACTTCCAATAAAAATTTAAATTAATAATATGCCATTAGCCGTTCTAAAGGAACACATAATTTAAGTAGAAAGCCTAACTCTTTATTTCAATCTTTATTAAAGTGTGATTTTCCCCCCACTGGTTTTGTCTCCAGTTATCTAATTATTTTAACTAATAATTAGTTAAAATAATAGTTTAGAAAGAGGTAAGTTATAGTTTAGAAAGAGGTAAGTCTGACCGTAGAAGTTTATGAATTATTTCAATATCCATAGTAAATCCTCAATCTCTAGTTATGGATGCAGTTAACAACCTTACATTAGTACTTCCATTCCTGATATATTCAAAGTGTATTTAGAACAATGGTCCATAAACATATAGGAATGGAAAAAACTAGGGCTCACCGCCACCCCTACCCCCCCCAAAATGTACATATGTTTATACATAGATTAAAAAGTAAATTTTAATACAATAGTTAATATAAAGTTAATACAATAGTTTAGTATAAATAGAAATCCATCCGTTGCTGGTGGTTATAGTACCGTTGACTCTTAGTGTGCCACAGAACCAATGGTAGTACTTCTTTTTCCAATACTGTAGGTTCCCCAGCATTGTTCCTAAAACAAATTTATAGGACTTCTTTTAGTTTCACGCTGCCTGAGTTCCCTCATGTTAATTCCTACATAGTAGTGTTTCAATCTATTTCTATTACCCGTTCTTAATCCCTGCGTTTAGAGGATTTGAGTTGCAACAGGCATTTATCCACGTAGAGGCACAATCTGTATTCCACTGATTGTGTGCGTATCCCTCTCTTGATCTTTAATGTTAAATGTGACTTTCAGGTCTTAATAAAATTGTTTAAGAGTATCCAAGGGATTGAAAGCTGTCATTATATTATCCTACCTAAGTACGATGATACCAACTCATGGCTAAGCAACACATACATACAAATAAATATTGACAGTACACTGTGGAGTACACAACCGCGTCAAGCTTTCAACTGCACTGGCCTAATCCAAACTCTGGATAGAAGAATTACTTTCGATGTTCCCAACCTGGCTTTAAGGGATAAGCATTTTTCGCTAACTTCTTTGCCTCCCTGGTTCATTTTTTCCAGGGTGCTTAATATTCTATTCTCTCTATAAGGAACACTCTTGTCTTACCAACTATAATTTAGTTTTGCTGGCTTCAATTTATCCTTAATACCTCAACTAAAATATTTATTCCTCAGAGTCGCTTTTTCTGAACATGTCCTTATTTTTTTTTTATCATAGCATGAAATTCATTTTTCCCCCTAAAGTTTAAAAAAGCAGAGTAGTATCATGCCTAGGACATTGCATGTGCTCAAAACACATTCGTTGTTGAACATTTAATTTATCAATGAATGAATGCATGCTATATTCTAATATGTATTCAAAATACACTTGCTTGATAAGTTAAGGTTGTCCTTCACTTTTGGTTTTAGAAATGCTCAAGTCAAAAACTGAAATCAGATTTTGGACTTTTCCGTATACAATATAGGTATAAGTCCTGTTGTATTATACCCAAATTATGATTTTCTATTTTTTATAAAATTTTTTTCAATGTATTTTCTTCATTTAATTCCTATTCTTTCTTACAAGCATTTAAGACTAGAGTTCAGAACCATGAAGAGATCAAAGTTGATCTGACCCAATAGGGAACCCAATGCTTATATATTCCTTTGTGAAAACTAGTAACGTACTGTAATCAGTATATTAGGCACTGTTCTTGCCCTGAGTAGGTCTTACACTACCTAGAACAAGTCTTTCAAATAGTTTCATTTTTGAAAATAAGATAGCTGAAATATTTCAATAATACAAGAGCAGACTCCAAAGTTGAGACTCTTTTTCTATAACTCATTACCTCTTTGACATCTGTTTGAACCTATAGGTCTACAAACTGGTGTCAAAGCTAAATTTCTCTCTTTTGCCTGTGTGGTTCATTGGCATTTAAAAGTCAACACCAAATGAACAAGGGGTGGTGGAAGGGGAGGTGGGCAGGGGGATGGGGTGACGGGGTGACTGGGTGATGGGCACTGAGGAGGGCACTTGGGATAAGCACTGGGTGTTATAGTATATGTTGGCAAATTGAAATTCAATAATATATATATATAATATAATATTTATATAAAATATATGTATATTATATATAATATTTATACATTATATATAAATAAAAATTATATATATATATATATACATATATATATATATGTCAATACCTTGGGGCACCTGAGTGGCTCAGTGGGTTAAAGGTCTGCCTTCAGCTCAGGTTATGATCCTGGGGTCCTCCTCAGATTGAGCCCCTCCTAGGGCTTTCTGCTCAATGGGGCCTGCTTGTCTCTCTCCCTTTGCCCCTCCCTCCTGCTCCTGCTCTCTCATCGTCTCAAATAAATAAATAAAAAATTTTAAAAGTCAGTACCTCCTAATTTTGCAGAAAATGTTGGAATTGGCCTTGTGATTTGAGAATAAATTCTGGGGTAGGAAATTTTATATTTTAAAGATTGCAGAGAAGCCAGAGACTCTGCTAGGAGGTACCTTCCCTGAGTTGCAATCTCTAGAACAAATTATGGTTACATGTATGTGTACTCCTAATTTGTCATTTCTTTGTACTTGTTCTTTCACTATTCTCTTAATAGTGACTCTTACCAGTCTTATCTACTTCCTTCATCCTTAAGCCTTCCTCCTTCCTGTTCATAAAACATCAGATCCACAAATAAAATTCCTAGGATATGATATATATATTTTGCCATGATTTATTACAGATTTTCTGATTCCTTACACCAGGACTTTGGACACTATGGACTATGGATCAAATCTAGCCCACCACTCATTTTTTAAAATAAAGTCTTACTGGATTTCAGCCATGCTCATTTGTTTACATATGATCTGTGGCTGCTTTTGTGCTGCAACAGCAAAGCAGAAACCCCATCACTTACAAAGCTTAAAATATTTATTCTCTGGCCCTTTATATAAAAGAGCCTTTACTGACACCTTGTTTGGACATAGGGAAATATTGTGATTTTCTTTTCTTTTTTTTTTAAGATTTTAATTATTTATTCATGAGAGACACAGAGAGAGATGCAGAAACATAGGTAGAGGGAGAAGCAGGCTCCATGCAGGGAGCCCGATGCGGGACTCAAACCTGGGTCTCCAGGATCACACCCTGGACTGAAGGCAGCACTAAAACCGCTAAGCCACCCGGGCTGCCCTTGAGTGTGATTTTCAATAACATATTAGAAAGAATGAAGTTTCCTAGATACTAGGAATCACAAGCTACAAAGCGAGTAAACTAAAAATGAATCAGACTTGTAAGAAACAGAGAATGTTGCAGACTGTGGGAAATTGGTAAGTGCACACTTTGCTTAAGAAATGTAACTACTATCAGCCCTTTATCAATTTGCCCTACTGGCTTGTGGACCATTATCAACCTAATTTTTCAAAAGAAGCCAGAAATGTATATTTTTATATGGAAGCTTCAAAATAAAATGAAAAAAAAAAACACCTTAGTAAATATTTTAGGACAATTCATGACAAAAATAAGACAAAACTTGAATTTGACCACAAATCATCATTTATAATCACTGCTTTAAAAAATTCCAATTTTTCCCCTATAAATCTAAGATTAAACCATATTATAGCACCAGGGAGGTATTAATGAATTATAAATATTTTTGTAAATCACTCTTAAAATGTAATAGAATGTCTAAACACCTAAATTAACATATTTATAATCTAATAGAAGTATTATTGACCAGGCTCATGAGGGTTTTCTTCAGAATTGAAACTTGCACCAACAGCTATTTAGAACCAGAAATAATCAAAAAGAGAAAGGTCACACACTATTCCTAATCAATGTGGTATACTCCACACTCCTTATTAGTTCTTAACCCCCTCAATGTAAATGTTAATGAAATCTAATTAGCCTTGGGTGAACACCTGCCAATATCTATTGAGGCAAAGAGAAAACTGTAACAAATACCTTAATTGTGTCTTCTTGCATCTTTGCTTTCAGGACATCAAATTTTCCATTTAGAAGGGTCTGAATAAGTCAAGATCCTGACACCGTTGGCTAGGAATTGAGCAAAATTTAGTAAAGGATCTGTTTAAGAAAGGGTGGGGGTGGTTTAGCGTACATGAGAGAGTACAGAGCTCATTAACTTAGTTCATTACCACCCCAAGGCCAGTGGAGGTAAGAGGAGCAGAATCTGGAGTGAGAGTTCTCTGACCATCTGGCAAGGGATATTGATAGAGAGCCATAACCAACCAGCTGTGGCTTAAAAGCCCGGGAACTTGGAGAAAAACATCTTTTTTCCCCACCTCCCTCTGGTTCTTCCCATTGCTGAACTCGCTGGAAGCCTGTCAGGGCAGCCTGTAGAGACAGTCCATAAACATCAGCACCCTGGGTCACAGGTCAGAGTGAAGAAGGTCAAGACCGGCCTTGCAGGGCCAAAGAGGGAATTCTCAGCTCGGTGGTCTTCCGCTCATTGCGTGAAGTGCTCTCTCTAACCTTTGAAGATTGTCAAGTCTTCTAAAACTGAAAACATAGTAATGTAGAACATGAATTGGAGGGTTTTCTAGGAAGCAATTGAAGTGAATGAGCTGTGAGTGAATACTTGTGCGGAGAGCATCAAATATGTCTGTTAATGACTATTATTATATCTTGTTCTATTATGTGTCTGGTGAGCTGAGAAGTCAAGTGAGGGTGACAGACACAGTGGAAACTGAGATGCCGTACCCCTTCTAGCATCCTCTGTGGGAAAGTACTGAGCAGACAATTGCTATTCTAAATAGGCTGGCACGTATGTGCTTTGAAGGAAGGATTTCCATGGAGAATAGGATAAGAAGTTGTGTGGTTATATATTGGAACCTTCCCCACTGCTGAACTCAACTGACTAATTTTGAAGTTCAATTGATTGCTTTAATCAGACCATGTTGTTGCAGGTGTTACTGTAATCGAGGGAAATAAAGCACTTCACCATTAATTCTAGTTGTAGGCTGTCCAGATAAGGAAAATAAAGTTAGATGACTTGATGGGTGTTGCATAATTCTGGAAAATCTTAATTAGTGTTTTGGGAAAAGCAAGCATTTGGCTACATTTGGCTTTATCTGAACTTTAGTCAAAAGCCCTGGCTTCACACCTACACATAACTGCATGGAATATTTGGCTAAGATTTCCAAAATTGGTTTCAGTAAATACGTTGCAATTGAAATAGTAGGAAAGCTATATTTTTGTTCAGCCGTTTCCAGGTTATATTAATAGGACTAATATTTTGGTCTTTTTTTTTCATATGTGCATTAATGCATGCTAGCAAATAAATCTATATAAATGCTTTTTTAGTTCAAAATCCTTTTATTTATTGTAATACATATATTTGAGAATATTCTTTAAGGAAAATAAAGAAAAATACGAAGGATTTAGCATGACTGTAAGTTTATAATAACAGATTTTTTAAAAGGGTTAACCTAAAATTGGATATTCTTATTAAAAGATGGATTAAGAACATAAGCTTCAGAGTCACAATATCTAGGCTTGATCCCTGTTCTACCACTTAGTAGTTCTGTGAACTTGTCTCATTTTCCTTATCGGTAAAATGAAGCTGATAATACTATCTCTCTCTTGAGATTGCTGTTAAAAGCTAAGAATTAATAATTAGTACTTTGAACAGTGCCTGGAACATAGAGAACATTCAGTAAATCTTAGCAAGTATTATATGTTCACTAAGAAAGGACAATAACAAAATTATGAAAACCTTTGTGAAAACTAGGAAGTCTAGGGCAGCCCAGGTGGCTCAGTGGTTTAGCGCTGCCTTCAGCCCAGGGCCTGATCCTGGAGACCCGGGATCGAGTCCCACGTCAGGCTCCCTGTGTGGAGCCTGCTTCTCCCTCTGCCTGTGTCTCTGCCTCTCTCTCTCTCTGTGTCTCTCATGAATAAATAAAATCTTAAAAAAAAAAGAAAAAAAAAAAAGAAAACTAGGAACTCTAAATTTATTTGAAAAGTATTATGGTGATAGAAGTAAAAATATGAGAAAGTGTCACTAGGATGTAGATTATTATTTTTTTCTTCACTGTTGGTAGGACTGCTCAACTCTATTATGTCAAGGTTTGTAAAATTCATTGATGAGTTGATTACTTATTGATAAGTCTATCCTGGTATGCTTGGTTTATGAGATTCAAATTTGATGACTATAGGAAGCCCCGAGGATGAAAAAAAAAAAGAAACAATAATAAATTTAATTCATCTTTTTTTAATACTCAGACAAGGAGGGACGCCTGGGTGGTTCAGTGGTTGGGCATCTGTTTTTGGCTCAGGGCGTGATCGCAGGGTCCTCAGATCAAGTCCCGCAGGGAGCCTGCTTCTCCTTCTGTCTATGTCTCTGCCTCTCTCTCTGAGTCTCTCATGAATCTTAAAAACAAAACAAAACAAAAAAACAAAAAACAAAACAAAACAAAAACCACTCAGACAAGGAAATATGCTTGCCCCAATATTTTAACTGAAGATAATGATGGATTAAAGAGTAAATAAATTAAACACTAAAGAGTAAATGATTTTAAATGTATATTGAATTGTAATGTCCTTTACCAGAGTTAAGGAAAGGAGACTTCATTGAAATCACTACCTACCTTTCATACAACTTATTGCAAGAACAATATTTATTCTATCTAAAAAGCATTGAAGTTTTAGCTAAGAAAAATTAATAAAAGTAAAGAAGTATCTTTTAAATACTCAGATTCATTGTTAGTATTTGTACTCTACGAAAAATTACAAATAGTTCAGCTATTATATAATTTTGTGCCCCATGAAATTGCATACCAATGACCACAACATGCTAGTTGTCAGAATCCTGCTTTTCATTAAAAAACAACAACAAAAATTCAAGAATTTGTTAAATCAATAAAACAGAGTAAAACAGACATAACTTATTTTCTAGGAACAAACCATGAGAGCAATTATAAGAAAATAATGATATGTCTCTGCTACGAAAATACAAATTAAATATTTATATTTATTATTTTTATAATAGTTTCTTTAAAATCTCCCCTTGTCTTTCCATAAAGAAACAACTCAAAACATGAAATTTTCCATTTTTGACTGTTCTCGCTTATGAGAGCTGAATATGCATGCACCTCCATTCCCAAGTTTATGTTCAATGGCATCACCCTGAAAGTTCAGAGTAGGCAGTGAGGGGAATACTTATATAACATAAATTGGCTAACACTATTAATGTTTTTGTTTTGTTTTTTTTGAGAGCCAGTTGTTATACATTTTATCAGTATGCCATTACATATATTCCTCACATTTGAAAAGTCTAGTTGAAGTCCCCTGTGTTTCCACCCATTTTTCTAGTTTTTCTTTGATAACAAATGGACCATATTGATTACTACCAAACAATATGGAAGTTTTTACTGATTCATGAGAAAGCTGTTAACATAACTACAAAAAAAATCCTTCGGTAAAAACAATTTAAGGATTTTTTGAAGGATATATAGTCTTACAAGTAAGTTGATCTTTAATACTAGATTGTTTCTAAAGTAAAGTTTCTTTATAGGATTTCTCCTAATGCGCTCCAGGTTTTGGCAGTATGTTACCAAAGTTTAAAATTTGGAACCTGGAGTTAGTGAAACTCTATTTGAAGTGTGATTTCTCGTTGACCCACTGAGTGACTTTCAGCAACTTTTTTTGTCCTTTCTGATATTTTAATCTTTACAGTGGATGTGCAGTAACAACATAGAGCCTATGAGGCATTAAGGAAATGATGTCTCTAGAGTTTACCCCAGTGACTGGCACTTTAAAAGCCTCACTTATATGTGAGTTGATCTGGCAGCTGCTATGTAGTAGGAAATACAGGGTTGTACTTGGCTGGGTTAACCTTTGCTTTCCTGACTGCAGATGCCTGAAATTCCATTTAATCATCTACTTAGTGGAATTATTTTATTTTATTTTATTTTGTTTTGTTTTGTTTTGTTTTGTTTGTTTGTTTTTAGTGGAATTATTTTACATCTGCTAACCTATAAATTGAGCCTAAAATGTGTATTTATTTGTAATGTATCAGTTATAATTCAGATGAATACATTCAGAGGGACCTTTTGGTTATTGGATAGGTGGAATCAGTAGCTCCATAACTTGATTTGGGAGCAGGTAGGGAATTGAGCAAAAACATATTTAGACTGGAGAGGATAGACTCTCAGGAAAAAAAAAAAAAATCAGGGAGTAAAATTTGTCATTTGTGCCTTGAGCCCATCATATTTACGTATTTTTAATAAAGAAACAGGCTGTTTTTTCCTTAAGAGGTTAACTCCAAAGAATGTTATAAAAGATTTAAAAAAAGATGAGAATCACATAGTTAATAGCAAGAAAACTCTTAGGAATTGGAAGAAATGAATCTGTTCTACTTTTTGGGCACAACTTTGTGCAGGCCTCTTCACCAGTCTGGACCTTTGTTCACCTCCTTCTTAATCTTGAAAGTGCATTTCCATTCTAAAATCCCAAAGAAGAGTTTAATGAGGGCAATCTGTGAAGTTACTGTTAATTCATTGCATTTACATAGCTCTAGCACTTTTCAAATGCCTTTCACATACATTAGCTAACGGACACTCTACCCATGGGCCAAGGGGCTCATCAAACTAATGGAGAAGGAGAAAGATAGACAGAAGAATCACCCACTGAGAGGAATGGGAAACAAATCCTTGACTCAGCAAAGAAGACCCAGTAGTCCCTGGCAGCTAAATCAAGGGCTATTCCATTGCAACTGGTCTCCAGTGGATTTCTAGTCCTTTGATCAGCTTTTGAGTAATAACAACATGTAACTATCAAACTAATTTAAAATCCCTAAGCCTTGTGAAATATGTAAGTGTTAATTGTTAAATTTTTATCAGCAATGCATAAAGGGATTTCAGTTGTTTCTTAATAGATATAAACTTGGTATGTCTTTTGTAGTTAATGACACTAACAATTTGCTGTAGTTTACTATGTGAAAAATAAACCACTCTACTCTCATATCTCCTTTCTTTTATCCACCATCATCATAGGAGCAGGGAAAAATTATCATTATAGATTTTCCTCTCTTTATTTTTTGTTTATATGTGATGTATGAACATATGCAATTGTACTAAAAAATTACAACATTACAGAGAAGGTTGATTCTTTAAAAAGCCTTGATTTCTCAAAAAAGATGATGAACTTCTATCTATGACCTCTAAGTTTGACCTTAGTCTGGATAACGCCTTTGGAAAGACATAATCAACAAATGATGTGTAAATGTTTACAGAGGTTTTGAAGAAATTGAAGTTTCATGAAAAACAAGCCATTGAAAACTAGTCTTCTGTCATTTTTAAATGATATTAGTAGGCTGGAAGATCTAGAAGATTCTTTAGAAAACCCCCAACTCCCAGCACCCACCCCCCCAATATCTCATGTTATCTTTCAGGGAAAAAAATTAAGACAGTGGACCAATCGAGTAAACATTTAATGATACATGAATAATAACCTGAAAGGAAAGACTAATGAATTGATATCAACTGAAATGATTGTTTGCTTCAGTTCTCTTATCTCTTCTCTGTTTGCTGATGGCTGGTGTGATGTCACTTGGGCTACAACCAACTAGTCCACATAAGGTTGGTTGGATGATACAGAAGTATAGTTCCCAATAGTAGTGGGATGCCAGTCTTTATTTATGGCACTCCAAGTCCAAAATAATATTCTAATATTTGACTCTGATGCCAAACTTTAGGATGTTTTACTTCATAATATATTTAGAATGTTTTGCTGTAGATAATGGATATAAATGAAAACCATGCTGTTTGAGGGAAATAAATAGGGACATTTAGATTGGAGAATTGGAGATTAAATAGGCAAAAAGTATCTTATATACAAAGAATTTCCATATTGGAGTGTGTTAAACTATAAATTTATATTTTCCATGGTGGAATAAATGAAGACTCAGTACAGGATATAAATAGCTTATTTTTGTTTAATATAAGAAGAAAAAAGTATTATAACATTCATAACTAGAATAGCTCCTCTGTTAGGAAATGATTTTCTGAGATCCAACTCAGCTTGGAGGATAAGTTTTCAGCATAATAGGTCATAGGATTCACATGGGTTAATTGAATAATATCCAGGATTTTGAAACTCTGAGGTTCCCTCTCCCCTGCCAACCTATGGAGGATATACATTAAATTATTATGAAAGGTTGATGAAGTTATTGACATTGAATTATCTTTATTTTAATGTGAACTCATAAACATAAGTGAGAAGATAAGAGAAAAAGGAAGAGAAAAAAGCAGCCCAGTAACACTAATACAACATTTTATTCTATTTTTATATAATATAAAAAAAGCACTTCTTTAATCTTTTATATTTTATCATGTTCCTTCTAAGGACAGTCTCCTTAGGCATCATTTAAAAGTTGTGTTATAAAAAAAGAAACATTGTCAACTTTTCATCTCTTTGCTGGGAATCCATTTCCCCCCCTAGTTCTACAATTTAACACTTGGTTATATCCTATCTGTTAAAATCCCCTTTCACTTTAGAAAATGTAGCCTGGATTTTTAACTTACATCTAGGCAATCTTTATGCCATGCTACCCCACTCTTTCTTTAAAGACAAATTCTGAAGAAGTCTTATAAAAATCTGTAAGGCTTTTTTCTAATCTCTCTCTAATGACATCCCATCCTTGAAAGATTTTTTCTCTCTTTCAGTCACCAGAGCTTATCTAAAAGATTGTGATTATCCAAATTCTATATTATTTCAAAACATTCAACACAAATCATGCTTTCCTGAGCATTTTTAAGCTGGTAAGTGCTGTTTGTCTTTCTCCTACATCTTGCTCTTGACCATAACAGCCTAGCAAACAGGGTGATTAGGCTCTCCTCTTTTTCAAGCAGATCACTACAGAAGTCAGTACAATCTGGTGAACTTATCTGGAGGAATGGGGACATCCGGTTCTTATTTTATAGTAAGGAATGAATCCCCTATATATAATGAATGAGGAAGACATTATCACAGCTCAGCGATGCATAGACCTCAGAGAATACGTACTGATGAGAAATATTGTGAAGACCCATCTAGTTCAATAACAACAATAACATTAGCATCAACAGACATTGATAGAGTCCATTGTAGTTTGTAAAAAGCTCTAAATGTGTTAAGTACTGTTATTCTCAAAACCTCTCTGATGTTGTGCATAATGCATTAACAATTTTTGGACTAACCTCTAAGCTGGAGTTCAGAGTATCAGTGGTCTGTCTAAAGTCACACAGCTGCAGACTTGGGGCAGAAAACCACAGGACTAGATACCAGACCACATTTTCTCCTTAGTTTTGATGCCACCTCCACCTCCACCCCAACCCCACATCTGGTACTGAGTTTTCCGACAACTCGACTTGCAGTCCAGGCAGGAAGCCCTCCAGTCATTTTTAGCAACCAACAACTTAGCTCTGGTTAATACTTTATAGTATCAATTAGAATAAGAGCAAACAAACTCTCTGTGGTCTTTTCCCTTTGCTTGATTTTAATGGGACTCCTTCTAATATTGTCATTAATGAATTTTGTCTTCGTTGAAGAAAACTTTTTTTTAAAAGCCATGATAGTTTTCCTTTAATTCTTTACTAGAAATTGCTTCAAATAATGCATTTTTATGTCTTCTGAAATGATCATATACTTTTTCTTAACATGAAACCATCTTTGTTATTTTTGGTGATAAATACTTTTTGCATCAGTTTCTATACATAATTTTTAAATGTGATCATCTTTACATTATCACTCTTGTTACATTTTAATTTCAAGTTTATGCTAGTTTTATTAGATAAATTGAATCGTTTTCCAACTTTTTTGTAATTAGAACAATTTAATTCATATAAAAATCATCTATTAATTGAAAATTTGAAGAAAGTCACATGTGGGTATGATTGGGCTAGGGAGCACTTTATTGGTAAACGTTGATATTTTTCTCTATTTTTTTCTTCAGTTTCTGTATGACAGTTTATGACTTATATCTTTGTATCTAAACACAAATGTTACGATGCTAGTACCTATAGAGAGTCCTAGGGTTGTTTTATTCACATTTTTTTATTCTCTCACTTCTCTTCTTCTGTCTCCTTTGGGTTCTTCTAATATTCCATGTTCTCACATGTGATTCAACTGTTGATTCTTTCATTTCTTTTTTTTTTTTTTTTGTAGTTCATTACTTTTTCTACCACCTTCATGTTCCTTCATTGCTTCCTTCAGTCCCCTTTGTTATTATTTTTGTTAGCTTTTGAGTTAAACTTTAAGATGGTTTATTTATCTCTGTTTATGCTTTCCTATAAAATGTGGACATTTAAGACTATGAATGTTTTTCCTAAGTGCAACTTTTATAGATTTCCATACATTTTGCATTTTGATAGATGGTATTCTTGCTATATTTAAATTCTAATAAACATAATTATAGCTTCGATAACTTCTTGAGTAAAATGCTTATTTAGGAAAGTGAATTTTGATCGCAGGGTGGTTCTTTTTTTTTTTTTTTTTAATCATCAAATGAAATTGTACCCTTAGAATATATCCTTTAGACTTTTGTCTTTGTTGAAGTTTTTGAAGTGGCACTAACTTTAGGTAATTCTTTAAGTTGACAAAATAAAAAATCACTTTACTGTGTCTTCCAAGTACTGACTTTGTTCTGCATGCTGTGGTCACCCAGGATGAGCCTACCCTCTCTTCAAATACTTAGATGCATCATCATTTTTCCATTGTCTTATCTCTCCAAAACTAATGTTTATTTGTTTGTTTCTGATAACCTTCCTCTTATCATACTACTTTGAGTCTCTTTTCTTTCCAATGTAAGATGACTTATTTTCCTTGAAATAATAGATGATTCAGCATTGTAAAATTCATATGTACATTCTAAATACAGCAACAACACGTTATAGTCTTTATAAATCCTTGTAGTCTTATTTAGGCTCAGATTATCATGACAAGAGAGACTGAAAATGATTAGTGTAGCATTGCCTCTTTCTGATTGACTTTTTCTTTGCTTCCGTTTTTCTTTGCTTCCTTTTTTCTTTCTTTCTTTCTTTCTTTCTTTCTTTCTTTCTTTCTTTCTTTCTTCTTTCTTTCTTTCTTTCTTTTTCTTTCTTCTTTCTTCTTCTTTCTTTTCTTTCTTTCTTCTTTCTTTCCTTTTTTAGCTAAAAAGTGTCTCACAATCAATTATTTTGTATGCCAAGAATAGCTCCTAATTCCATGATAGTTAACCTATGTGCTCTAATAAATTACCGTTTGTTGAATTCTAAACTACACAGTTGATGTGCTCTAACACTGGTTTTTGTTCCCTTCCCACCCAAAGATCCACTCATTACCCTACAAGTTCTCTGTAACAGTATTTCTTCTCATTTTAGAAAATGGTAAGAAAACTGGAGCAGTATGGCAAACACTTATGAAATTAGTTCTGGAATTATGCTCACTGGGTCCAAATCTTGTTTCTTCCCCTTCATGGTCTAGGTGACCTTTGCAAGTTATAAAAATCCATCTTCCTTGTTCATAAACTGGCAAGAGTAGTAGCATCTCCTTCATAGGTCTTTGGTATGAGTAAGTAAGAAAATTCGTCAAAGGGCTCAGCAAGTCATAGGCATTCCACAATAATTAACAAATGTTTTTGTGGTTCTGTCGTTTTTGAGTTCACAGTTAATGTTTATCTATACAGCACTTAAATGGACTTGTTAACCTTTCTGATTCTTTGTGATGTGTCTTGACTTATTTTAAACCAATTATCGAGAGATAAGTTTTGATGGTTTTTATTGTTTAAAAAAGGGAAATTGAGCCAACATTTTTGAAGCCAGCATTTACTTAGGTACTTAGGGAAAAAGAAATACCATGACTTTCCATCCTACAAAAATATATTCATTGGAAGAATGATTCTTCACAAAGTTATTCACACCTAGTTAGCAAACACTCAAAATGAATTGACACTTTTTTGTGTGTTTTCTGTTACTACCCTGTCTATGGCTGCTAGGCCTCCAATATCCCACCTCCTCTCTTGATCATAGTGATGACTGCAAAATAAAAATAAAGAGAAAGCTGGTGAGTCTGTTCTTCTAACAAAGAGAAAATGACAATGTGATAAACCCTGAAGACTTTTTAATTAGCCCCAAGGTAAGCAAATTATGTAGCCAGGATGAGTAAATATTGTCAAACAGAGTGGATCTATAATTACAACATAGTAATACTTTGGCTGATAAAACACCTTTTTTCCCCTCAAGTACTGTAAATTTATAATTTAATTTTAACCTCGTAACGACTCTGCCTAATAGAAAGAAACCATCCACATTTTACACACTGATGCTAATGGATAGTGAGTGATAATGGGAATAAGTGAACACCCTTCAATGGACAATGATAGATCCAGGCTTTAAATCCAAATTTTCTGGAAGAATAAACAAAAACAAAAAATAATGGATAAAACCACAGATTACTATGGAGGAGGTTGACTCATCTTATCCAGCTAGTAAATACCTATGGAGTTATAACAACATATGATAATATATTCTGGGTTGGAAAAGAGGTTTTTGATTTCTGCCTTTATGTATTACTCATTGCCTTATCACATTTCTGTTGAAGTTTCCTCTATAAAATATAAATAAATATTTTATCAACTTGTGAGATAGGATTGCAATGGTCTAATATAAAATCACCTCCAGAGCCTCCAAAATATTATAACCATTTGGGATCACCCTCTATTTTTCAGCTGTAGTCATACTAGAGGAAATATGGTTGTATCTATGTATTATTATTTTTTTTTGGCAAGCAATAAAAAGCTGAGATGACCTTTAGTGTTTTTAAATTCAATGTTTTCCACCAAATAGAAATGTGGAATAAGTAGAAGAGACAATTTATGTCAATCATCTATTTAATCAATTATAAATTACTATGCATCTGTTGGTTACAACAGGCTAAGTTAAATAGAAACATTATTATTGTTGTTGTTGTTGTTGTTGTTATTTTGCTTAATGAACCAACATTTAGGATCCTTAAAATTGGCATGCATTAATTGATGTTTATCTTTCCAGGCAAATGTTACATTAAATCCTAGTAATATAGCAGAAAGCTTAAATTCTTCATTAAGTAGCCAAAATTATATACCTGACTGATCCCAACTTAAGATGTTGCAAGTGGTTTTCTTTTCTTTTTTTTTTTGTTTTTTGCAAGTGATTTTCTATAAGAATTTATGATATTTTCTGTAGCTTTCCAGTTTGTCAAGTGATATTTAAATTATTATAGATATTTAGGGATGCCTGAGTGGCTAAGGGGTAGAGTGTCTGCCCTCGGCTCAGGGTGTGATCCAGGGTCATGGGATCAAGTCTCATGTAGGGTTCCCTGCCTGGAACCTGCTTCTCCCTTTGCCTGTGTCTCTGCCTCTCTCTCTCTGTGTGTCTCTCACAAATAAATAAACAAAATCTTTAAAATAAATAAATAAATAAATAAATAAATAATAAATAAATAAATAATTATAGATATTTCATTAAGGTGTCATTCATTCATCAGAATTATAACAATGCTTGCTTTGTGCTGAATACAGGTATAGATCTTTTTGTACAATAAATTTGAACCCAAAAAGTTGTGAGTAGATCAATTCTTTTCAAAATATTGGATGGCTTAAATTTACTAAATTTACTAGATGGTAAATAATGAAATAAATGTTACTTAACATTTATACTATTAATCTTTCTGCTAAATAAAGACACATTTTTATCACTCTTTTGAACACAGATTTACATGTGTAGTGTTTGCTTTAAAGAAAATGTAGCTCTATATTCTCAATTATACCCCAGTCTAAACATTGTGTTGGAACCGAGTATTTGGGCTTAGCTCTCAGGCTGAGCTCCATTAACCCTCTTTACCTTCTTATTCAGGAAGACACTGACCATTTTTCCCCATGAATCCAGAAATATTGTTATTATAACACCTTCATCATTACCTTCATGATTGTAAATAGTCTCACAAGTACTATTATGCCTGGCACACAAATCCCATAAATTATTAATTTTAATCATTACATACGTACTGTGTGTAAAACTCACCCCACAACCATAGAGTTTTAAAAAAATGAAGCTTTCTTTCTCATATCTGACCTTAATTATTCTTTTGAAATGAACTTTATCTTATCAAAGATGGAAACTTAATCTCTGCTCACCCTGGGGGTAGAAGTAAGGGAAGGTTTATCCTGCCAAGGCCAGGGTTAGGAAGCTGGGATAATTATCTTGGTGCAGTCATCTTTGTGTTCCAATATTCATGGAAACTGCCTTGTTCCTAGCTGGTTGTCTGACTGTGAACTGTAAAGGCAGCTGCTGTATTATCCCTGTTTAATCCTAATGGCCTCTTCATGTTTACTGACTATCCAACCTTGACCAATGTACTTAGGACAGGTGGACAAGGATGGACGATAACTTCTCTTTCTTCCAATGTTCTATTCTTCCCAACCCAATGGAGAATCGTTATCCAGTAGTGACTGGGAGAAAGAGACTCATCATATTTGGTTTGTTTCTTTTCCCTCTGTCCAGGGTCCCTTGAGTTTAAGCCTCTTCTTTGCTTTTACTTGAAACATCTCTTCCTTGAGATGATGAGTGTTTTACTCTCTAGTTAGTGAAACTCAAAAAGGATCAAAAGGTAATGGGGGCTTTGGGGGAAATCAATTAATATTTCTGAGTACTATTCTTCTGCATTTCATTATAACTCCCTGCACTTGTAGGAATGTTTCCCTTTGTGGTGAGGAATTTCGATTGGGATGTTTGGTCTGGTGTTGGTATTTTAGAATTTTACATGGCATGTTCTCTGAAAAATATTTCAAGAATATTGTTTATATGGAATGCTCACTTACTTTTACTACTTAAGCAGGCATGCAGCACACTCAAGAACCCAAAATATCACTGTATATTCCAAAGCAACATTTAAAACTTAAAAGTGATGACATCTGTAATAATTACATCAAATTTTCCTTAGTACCACTAAGGATATTCAGCTACACTTTGAAGAGGAAATTTATATACTTTGGTCTGTATTGGTAATTGGTCTGCAGATGGTAAATTTTTTTTTTTCAAGGCAGGAGGTTTGTAGTAGGAAAGGAGTCCTGTCCAGAGAACAGAGGACCAGCACTGAGCAGGGAACACAACAGATGCCCGTCTACTGCAAATGACTGCATACCAAGAAGGCCTTAGAGAAAATGAGGCTCTGGGTCCATTATGAGGGAAAACACAGAAAAAAATCAGTGTTCCACAAAATTGTAAGGGTTGTAGATATTTGGGGGCATCCAAGGGAGTCCCATGTAACAAGAACTGCTTTCATTCTATCCTCCTCTTCAGTCAGCCTTTCTTCTCTCCCTCTCCCCTCCTGTTTTGTCTCCTTCAATTCCAGTCTCTATCTTCTGTACAGCTCTGCTTCTTCCTTTCGTACTGATGGCAACCTTAATCCACATAGAACTTTGACTCATAGCAAAAGCAGCTCGTATGTTTCCATCAGTCTCCTATGGGAATCTGGTCAAAGGGACAGTAAGTATTATAAAGTGAAGGATCCTGAACTTCATACAATATAGTAAGGTGGTCTTAGGGTTGGGGTGAAGACAAATTTTAATATTATCAAAGGTCACCATGGAGGCCAGAACAGTGATATACTGAAGAATATTGATAAAGATATATTAAGAAGCACTTAAAGTTAGTCTCATAGTAATGGTTAGTAGAGGAAATTGACATTTTTATCAAAGCCCAGGGAGCTGGTCTGAAATATACTGTGCTCAAGTAATAAAACCACAGAAAACATATTGTCTGTGTTGCCTACATGGCCAAGTTTGGTGAGGAAAAATAATGCCATAAATGATCATTGGAGATGCTATTATCCAAATCAGATTTTGCTTGATGTACAATTAACAGCAGCACTTTTTGTTTTTTGCTTTTCCAACTTCAGAATTTACATTATTTTTATTAAAATTAGTCTTGCATTAAAAATATATCTAATAAACACATTCATCTCTTAGTCAGTTAATGATGCCTCTGTCTCCCAACTAAATGCTTTTGGCTCTTTTCTTTACTTAATTGCTGAAAGTCAAAAAAAAAAATCATGCAAATAGCTTTTTCACTACATAAAGTTATCCTAGTATGCATAATATTTAAAGACCTTTGCCAAAAACAATGTATCTGTACTGTTATCAATCATGTAAAGCAGTCTTTAAAACTTAAAATCCTTAAACAATTATATTCCAATTTAGGCTGGCTTAAATCTTCCATAACTTCCTAGCCCACTCATTCTTTAATTAATCATTTGTAAAGGTTATTTTTAACCATTTCTCATTGCAGTTTCATGGGAAAACTCCCAAGAAAGATAGGCCTATGATATCCAAATATACCTAGTGACCCACCATGCCTACACTCCTACCATTGTGACTGCAGTGTGTGGCATTGAGGAAAACAATTACTACACTGCAATTGCATCCCAAAATGGCTCTCATTATATCACATTATATTCAGCCACACAGTATAGAATTTTTGTAATTAGAAAACATTACCTATCCTGGGAAGAGTTTCACATTTTTTTCCCCTCTGTCATTAATAACTGAGTATTAGGAGGAGGAAATGCATATAAGCCACATTTTGTCTTTTTCAATTAATCCATAAAGTAATAAACTAAAATTCCCCCAAATGTGACTTTTAGAGAACTGTAAATAATTAGCAAATATTAGTGCTTGGTTGAGGAAAGAAATGCAGGTATAGATTGTGTGTGATAGAAATTTTCCTGGGTGAAGTAAGCATAAAATAAGCCTTTGTTGATGCTTTGTTACAATAGTCACCCATTCATAAGATCCTGAAACTTGCCTTCATTAAATAGAGTGGAACAACAACAACAAAAAAATGTGTTGTCTATCATATGTAAATCATTCAATTGAGACTTTTTCTAGGTACATTTGCAGTAGAAATAATCATTGGACACAGTGAATCATCTCCCCGCCCCCCCCCCCCCCCCCCCCCGCCCCATGAGTCCAGAGCAACACAGAAATGCCCGGATTTGTATCCTGTACCATATTCAATGAAAATTATCTATCTCTAAGCAATTGCTGTCCTTAGACTGTGAAGAACTTGAAGGCAGGGACTAGGTATGTGTCTTTTTCACCTTCATGTACCTACACAAACTCAGAGGTATAACAAATGTCATATTTTTTATTTCTCTCAAATTAATTTAAAAACCCTTCCCATTAGGTCCAGGGGTGTTCCTTCCCTCTTGCAGGGTTACTCAACAGCTCCAAGGAACTTGGTAAAACAGAATGTTTGGAGAGAGTTCATTTTGCTCCTGATCACTGTTGGGTATTGTCTTAACTTGACTAGACTCTTAAAGGTGTGTGACCCCCTTGATGATGTGCTCAATTGACATCCTGGAATATTTTCTGAAGTAGGGAACCTTGACCTCTAGAATCTAGCATACCTAGGAATTTCATGTGGCCATTGACTTCTCAGACTCTGCCATCCTCCCAGAATAGTGATTTTTCTGAGATTGAATCTTAAATCTGTCCCTGAGATTGGTTCATATAAACCTCTAAAAACTTCCTTTTCTTCGTCAGTCCTCTTGGAATGTCTAGCACAACTCATTCAGTTTTAGGTTTTAAAACAAAAGGCAAGAAAAGAGGTAGTCTTTAGGAAATGTAGACTTTGAGTCAATAATTATGGCTCCTCTTTACCCCCATTGAACCACAGAATTCTGGCTGCCTTTGAGGAGAAGAGAGACAAAAATACATGAGCAATAAGCTCACACTGATACCTCAGTATATTTCCTAATCATATTAACATCCCTAGTACAAAGAAAACTCTAAGTAATAGAACTCAATAAAGAATGTTGAGTGGCTGAGTAGATAAACAGGGCTCTTCTTGATGTAAAGAACAAGGGCTCTTCTGTTTTCATTTCTATTTCAATATTCAATATTAACCCTACCTGCCAGTCAGGGTTAATAGTATGGTGACAAGAAGCACTCTCTTTTAAGCTGGGAATATTATTATCTTAATTATGTCAAAACTTACCAATGCTTGGACCTATTGCTATGGGTCCCTACCATAGCTTCTAATAGCCAGAGACTGTGTTATAATAAATGTCCTCAAATTAATGTAGCATTTTCTTTCTAGATGGATTTTAGTGGATACCACATTCTAACTCAAAGGAAAGATATTCTTGATGGGACTTCTGGTCACCAGTGGAGTGGAAAGGCTATTTTGTAGCAAAGCACAGTATTATTGCTCCATTCCATCGAGTCCTACAAATAGCAAGTCTATTGAAACACATGAAGTGGAGAACATATTATCAGCACACTAGAAATCAGGGGAGGGACCTGGATTTTATTTATCCCCCTTTTAAGTAGTAGTCTTACATCCCCAAAGAGGTTACATGACCCATGTAGTGGGCCATGAGTCTCTCTTTAAATTCTTTCCTGACATGCTATCATTTAGAATCCTGATGAAATAATGTCCTAGACTAGACACGCTGTGAGCCTATTTTTGTGTGGCATATTATATTATGGATTCCCAAATTTTATGAATAAAAGTGTCTTTGGTTCATCCTGAAATATCATTAGTTGGGAGTTTAAAGTTGCTAAAAGTGCAAATCTCTAGAGTATTAGAGATGAGGTTCCATTTTGTTCATTTTGTAAAAGTGATGACTGATTTGCTATAAATCAGTAGACACTAATCATCTGGCTTATTCAAATTTTGAATACATAATACAGTAAAATAATACATTAAGAATAATACAGTAAGAAAAAAGTAAAGTTTACAGTATTTTTAAAAAGCTTTAAAAAACAACTTAAAAAAATAAAAAAAAATAAAAAGTTTCAGTGTAAAATAAGATAAAATGCATATAATGTTAGGATTTGCCAAAATCATATATTCTAGATATCAACCTAAAATTACTTTTGAGGAATTTGACTTTTTCAGCAGGTTAAATTGTTGTGAAAAGATAAGAAAGGACTCCTAAAGGGTCTTAGGCTCTTCAGACTAAGTGTTTTACTTATATTAAAATTTGTACATCAGTATATAGGGGTATGTGTGTGTGTGCAAGTTTAACTAATTTTAATTTTCTGTTAAGCAATTTTTTTTTCTTTTTGAAAGAGAGGGAGTGAGAGAGAGTATGTGCACATGAGTGGGGGACGGTCACAAGCAGAAGGAGAGAATCTCAAGCAGACTTCCCACTTAGCGTGGAACCTGACACAGGGGCTCCATCTCAGGATCCTGACATCATGACCTGAGCTGAAATCAAGAGTTGGGTGCTTAAACCGACTGAGCCACCCAGGCACTCGTATTGATCTATTTTTCAATAAAGGACAATTCAATGCTCTTTGTGGAATTGCTTCAGGGATATAAGAATGTGATATTCTAGAAAATATGTAAGCTGATAGCAGTCACTGTTCTTTTGTGAAATACCTACATTCTGTTTTGGAGGTCAGCCACAAATTTTCCTATTGTTTGGATCCCAAAAGAAAATGTTATCACAGCAATTGTGTGTGTGTGTATGTGTGTGTGTGTGTGTGTGTGTGTGTATTTCATCTTTTTGGAATTTTTTTTTTTTAATGCTACAAAGACAGAATTCCATTTCCCAAATATGGGGGGAAAACCTAGTAGAAACAAAGAGA